>NC_071501.1:23244642-23847321 GCF_028408465.1 Anastrepha ludens | reverse complement strand
GCGAGAGAACACTGTATTACTTTACTACTTAACTGTACTAAACTCATTAACCACTTTTAAAATTCTTAAGGATGTTGATAGGTACTTTTTATTAGCACTCTTAACCAAGAGACACTCAGCTTTTGTGCCATGACCGGAACTTAGTTTTCTTAACAATGATATCAAATCAAAGAGAAGCACCTTAGCACACCAAGCCTCGAACAGCTAAAGCACTAGCATACCCTATTACCGAATAGCTTCTAGGTCTTCTAAGGCATCCAGATTTCTATTACATACGAGGGTTGTTATTTATATTTCTGATTTTGGGAAACTCTAGTGTTGTCACAACGTTTTAATGTACAGGGTTGCCCATATTCGACGGACCCCTGTGTTTTTTGGACCCATTCCAATCGACGAAGCTTGTCCGCAGGCAACAATCTTTGCGTCAATTGAATCTTATACGGGAATAAATGCAAATCAATGCGGATAATTCGTTGTAAAGTGGTCCGAGCAATGCCCAACTGCTGATAACGGCGATTTTGGGATGTCCTTGGCGACGTCTCAACAAATGGCCCGTACAAGAGCAATATTCTCATCCGATCGCCTTGGTCGCATCACCAGTCGAAAACCTTTCGTACAAACGTTTAATGGTGTTCTTAGAAGGCACACTTTTCACATTATTTAATTTTTTATACGCACGTTGAGTTTTCACAATTGACTTCTTTTGTTGAATGTAAATTTCAATTTGGGAGCGCCCACGTGGCGTGTACTGTTCCATGGTAAAAATCTGTTTGGACTGACGCTTCCAACGCGGTATGTCATTAAGCGATCTGACGTCTCTGTCAAAAGATACAGGGTTGCCAGATGGGTCCGTTGAATACTGGCTACCCTGTATGAGCCGTATTAGTGTTGTTTACAGTGGTTTTAAAAATCATCAAATGGAGCGAAACCGTGAACATTTTCAAGCAATTATTTTTCACAATTTTCGTCGTGGATTAACAAGACAAGAATGCATCGCTGAACTTAAACCATTATACGGCACCGTAAAAAACTGATGCAATGAATTTTCTTCTGGCCGTTTTTCGCTCACCGACGAATTTCCGATAGATCGATAAAAATCAGTTGTTGCAGCAGAAAATTTGAATTGAATTAATTGAGCAAGATAGTCATTATCGGGCATTAATACTCTAGTATAAAGTTAAAAAAAAATTTCAGATCATTAAAAACAATAAAACCATTTTCAACAGCCAAAACAGATGAACATCCCACGACAGTCGGTTCTACGTAACCGGAACGACACGGAATTATATCCGGCCAAGGACTGTCAGTTTAGCAGCATTCCTCGTATATGTATCCTACAAGAACAAGAACGACCAATGTTCATTCTTCGATTGTTAGGCCAGAAATATAAATGGCAACCCTCGTAGTACTTTAACAGACAAACTGTTTTTTTCTTCGAATGGAGGTATCTAAAATTTTCGATCCACTTTGAATTGCAGATGGTTAAAATGAAACATTTTTTTTACCCAGGACTCGCCAAATAAATAAATGAAAAAAAATAAATGCTGGGTTTAGTGTCAGCCCTAATAGCTTAAATATTTATAAAAAAAAAACTACTTCAGCGACACAATAAGCCAAACCTTTGAATGTCCGCAGGGTAACAACCTCAAAGTTCCATGACTTTACTCTTCTGTATCAACACCAGACGTTAAAATCATACTGAGTATTAAACAGCTGACAGCAGATTATTTCAAAACACGACTACTAATTAAAATTCCCCCAAAAAACCGAATACAAACAAGCAACTCAAGGACTGTTGCATTTCAGGACAAGAAGTCAAATAAACTCATTGCCGTTCCCGCGCCCTCAATCCATGAATAAGTATTTTATTCTAATACCTAAAGGGCCATTCAAGTTTTTTATGTTTTCTTATAAAAATTCGATGCAGTTCTTAAGACTCGAAAATCGTATTAAGTATGCACTTACGTGCGGCCGCCGTAGCCGAATGGGTTGGTAGTCACGCACCATTCGGAATTCACAGAGACAACGTACGTTCGAATCTCGGTGAAACACCAAAATTAAGAAGACAAAAAAACATTTTTCTAATAGCGGTCGCCCCCCGGCAGGCAATGGCAAACCTCCGAGTGTATTTCTGCCATGAAAAAGCTCCTCATAAAAAATATCTGCCGTTCGGAGTTAAAACTGTAGGTCCCTCCATTTGTGGAACAACATCGAGACGCACACCACAAATAGGAGGAGGAGCTCGGCCAAACACCCAAAAAGGGTGTACGCGCCAATTGTATATATATATATGCACTTACGTGGGCCACTCGAGAACTCCGGTCCGCCGCTTACGGGAACGCGTAAATTCGGCACAGGTGGTCCGCGTGGCACAAAATTAGGATTGCCGTATATAGGTGGCCTACAAAAAGTAGAAATAAAGTCAGTATTAATAAATCCAGAGTCACGAGAGACGCATATTTAAGAAACCATTTGTTTACCGATATGGATTCAAATGTGATGTCGAATGACGTGCTGGTGGTGGAGGCCCCCCATACATACTGGCACCCATGCCGCTAGGCACATGATGCTCACCCGGTGCTGGATATGTTGGGCGCTCCCCTGCACCTGCTTGCGGTGGTTGGCCATGATTGCTTAACGATGCCGCACTGCCGCGCAGTGGCGGTGGTGGTCCATAGCTTTGGCGCATACTAGGCGGTGGTAGTCCCGGCATGCCAGGGGCATCACGGTGACGTTGCATTGAAGGCGTTGGCCGACCGCCAGACACTGCGGCAAGTGACGTTGGTGGCGCAAAGAAACGTGCAACTGCAAGCAAAGAAAAATGTGAATTTAGTTCCACTGAATTCTATAAACTTTAACTCACCATCCGCACCCGGATATAAGTTGCTCATGGCTCTGACAACGCTGGCATGTGCGGCGGCCGGTGGCAGCTGCGGCATGCGCGTTATTACAGATGCTTGCGATACTGCCACCGAACTTGCGCTGGGTCCAGCAGCACTCTCGCGCTGTTTGTAGAGTTGTGGTGGTGGCGCATTTGCCAAAGCTGAAACTGCTGACTTTATCACGCCCCCACCTCCGCCATTGCTGGAAGGTGGCTCAGCTGCTTTGTCTGATTGTGTTGTTGCCGCAGTGACAGCGGCGGCTGTTTGCTGTTTCTGCAAGGAATCGCGCAAGGGTGTAATCTTTTTCCGCCTACCACGCGGTTTAGGTTCGGACTCTGCTTTATTTGCGCCGCCAGCTGTAGCACCACCGGCTCCATTGTTACCGCTAACACCACTCGCACTGCCCCCTCCGCCAATGCTTGCAATTGCATCGCGTGTGGCAGATGCGCCAGGCAAAGGTTGTGTTGTGGGTGGCAGATTGTGGCGCGCAGCCGCGGACATGAGATGTTGCGCTGCCAACATCTGTTCAACTGTCATACCCGCTGGTAGGCGCGGCAAATGTTGTGGTGGAAAGCTGTTACGGTTCAAAGGTTGACCGAGCGGCGCGTTGAGCGCACTCTGTAGCAGGTGTGTGGGTGGTGGCGCAGAGGGATGACGTTGTAGCAGATGAGCAAGTGGCATGCTCGCGGTGTGTGGTGGAAATTGATGACGCAGCAATGGTGGATGCAGCGTTGGCATTGGCAAGCGTTTGCGCATTGGCTCCTGAAGGCCTGACGACATCGACGGCATGTGGTGCGGACCGGCGACCGTACTGGCGCCTGGCATCTGCGATAACGCAGCCAATGAGGGGTTTATCAGTGAAGTCTTCTCTACTGCAGCAGCGCTGACAACAACTGTGGAAGTATTTGTTGTAAGATTGGCGATGGATGCGGGAAGAGCAGCAGGTGCCGGCGCTGGTGGTGCAACTGGCGCTTCTTTGGGTTTGCTTGCTGGTTTTGTTGGTGTACGCAGTACTTCGTCTGGTGGTGGCAAATCACGCGCGGCAGCGGCTGCGCTCAACTCTTCCTCCTCCTCGACCATGCGTGCAATGGTATCCTCATCCATATCTTCTGGGAAGTCATCTGGTAAGTCAGCATCGTCGAATTCGTCCACCTCATCCACATTATCCGAATCGCCTACACTTTCACCTTTACGTTGCAGATAATCAGCATCCAACACCTTTGCCTGACGTATTACCGACAGCGGCACTGTTGACAAAGAATCGCTCAATTTTGTTGGCGAACGTTTATCTTTGTCACCATCTGCTTTGATCGGTGTAAGGCGCGGGGTAGCAGCCAACTTGGCGCCCTCCGCATTCTTCTCGGCCAACATCCGTTTAATTTCCTCTTGTCTCTGTATGAATTTTTGACGCTCCTCAGGTGGTGTATCTGGTCGTTTGACGCCAGGTTTTATGCCGCCATCAGAACTCTCATCGTCGAAGTCCTCTAAATAGGCATAGCGCCGCCCACGTGTGCGCCGGGTGCTGTCTTCGCTGCCCGACAAACTGTCTTCATCTTCCGATTGCTTTTTCTTCTTCTTTGAAGCTGTCGTTTTTCCTTTACCCTTACCCTTACCCTTACCTTTAGACGAGTTGCTAGACTTGAGTGGCTGTGAGCGTGGCTGTTTACCTGAACCCTTGCCACCAGTGATGTCATCATCATCGTCCTCCTCCTCTTCTTCACTCTCACTGACATCATCATCAGAATACTCTACACGTTTTACCTTTTTCAAAGGTTGTTTCTTCAATTTCGGCGATTTGCGTGCAACACCCGAAGTGGTGCCAGCTTTGCGTTGCTTCTTACGTTTAGACGGATACCAGGCGCCATCGGATTCACTTGTCGTATCATCGCACAAGTCAGCGCTATCGACGTCTTCGAGATTTTCGGAAGCCTCTGAGTCCGTCTCTGATTCACTATAGTCCCAATCATCACTTCGCTTCTTCTTCGACTTCGGACGGTCTTCCTCCTCTTCGTCATCATCACTTTCGTTCACAACAAAGCGACGATCTTTGCGACGCTCGCGTATAGCGCGTCGAGCAGCTTTACGCTGCTTTTTATTTTTCTTGCCACGTCTACGAAATACTTCTAGGCTCGAATCGCTATCAGTGGACACAGATACAGATGTGTCTTCTTCTTCGTCATCGTCAAATGATGACGTCTTAAAATCTTCGTCCGACGCGTTGTCCTCTTCAGAGCTAATGTCCAATGTAGTCAATTTACGCGACTTCTTCTTCGGATTCATCTTTGGCTTCGCCCTGCGTTTGAGCACTTCATCAGAGTCTTCAGCTTCATCTGCTGTCTTCGCTTTGCTATCTTCATTTTGCAACGTCTCTTTCTCCGCTTCTAAATCCTCGGTCTTTACCGGCTTCGTATCATCTGCTTTCTCTCCTGCATCATTTTCCAGTTGCCGCTGTCGTGCTTTTTCCTCCTTGTCCGCCTCTATGATGGTCGAAATATCTTTGCCGCGGCCCAAATTGCCTGCACCCGCCAGCTCGTCCATTTCTTTCTTAAGCGCTGAATTGATAAGGTCATCGTATTCATTTAGCCGGTAGCTGACATTGATTTGACGGCGTTTACGCAATTTGTAAATCGGCTCGTCATCGCTGTCGGTTGGTGATGATGACGACGAGGAGCTCGAACCGCTGCGCGATCCTCTGCTATCGCTGCCAGATCTATGTGCCGACCCACTGCCGGTTCCACTATCCGAGTCATTTCGTTGGCGACGCCGACTGGCAATACCGCGTGCTGCAGCTCGCCGGCGACTACGCCCATCGCCACGTCTACGCTTATGACTGTCGCGATAGTTCTCCGTTCGAGACTTGCGATTACCTGAACCCTTCTTCACCAACGGTTTATCGTCGTCGCTGTCATCGTCACTTTGACTTGCGCCACGCTTTTTGCTCCGTTCTTCGCTCTCACCACCATCCGAACTGCCACTTGTGCCGCTCTCACCCTCCACTTCGCCTTCCTTACCATTTTCGCCACGACGTTTATTCTTTTTCTTATGCTTTTTACGCTCTTTCAGCTCCTTTTGCTGTTTCTTCTCATTCTCTAAACGCTCCTGCTCAGCACGTTCAGCCTCGGCAGCCAGACGTTTATTCTCTTCTTCCTGTGCGCGCTTTAGCTCAACAAATTCGTCGAAATTTTTCAGCTGCTTTTCCAAGGCGGCAATCAGTTGCTCCTGTTGACATGGCGGACAATACCAATCGCCTTCGGGTATGTAAAAGAGCACAGGCGACAGACAGGAACAGTGATAGCCCTTGTCGCAGTTATCACACAATAATATCCACTCAGGATGATCAGATTTGCCACACTTTTGACACGCTTCCTCATCACGATCATCGCCCTCTTCTGCGTCTTCTTTGCGTGCAGTGCGCGCGCGCTTCATTGGCACCACCTGCGTTTCATCTTCCAAGTCGGATTCAGGCGAGAACTCATGATCCGAACGGAAAAGCGGCGAACCGGGATCGCTTTCCTCATGTGGCGGCTCATCATCTTCTTCCGGCTCTTCTTGCTCTTCAGATCCCGAAGACCAGCCATCTTTACCAGGACATTTTTTCTTCGCTTTCTTCTTCAATTCCACCTCACTCTCCTCCGAGGACGATGACGGCTCCGAAGGCGCCACCACAGTGGGATCCGACTGTTTTTCAGCTTTCTTTTTCTTCTTCAACTCCTGCTTCATCGTGCGCAGCGCAATCTCCTCGAGCTTGCGTCGCTCAGCCTCTTCGCGTATTTTCTGTTGAGCGATACGACGCGATTGACGTACAGGAGTCTCAGAATCTATAGTTTCAATAATATTGGTTGTGTCAACTTCGCGCTGCTTGCGCGCTCCACGACCGCGTGCAGAGTTGGAGGCACTATCAGTCGCATTCTTCTCCGGTGTTGTAGTTTTAGTGGGAGAGACAGAACTCTTGACTGGTGTAATAATTGGCGTTGCGGGAGCGGCGGCAGTTACTGCGGTGTGCGCGCTCTTTGCACTAGGCGCGGAAGTCTCCGCTATTTTACTTATTGTGGAGTGCGCGCTCTTCACACTAGGCGCGGAAGTCTCGGCTATTTTACTTTCAGATTTGGTTTTCGGCTGCAATGAAAAGAGTAAAGATATAGTAAGTCAGCCCATTTTAATTAAATCACCCCCGATTTAGTACTTACCTCTTCTTTGACGATGCTTGCGGTACCTTTCTTCGCATCCTTCTTGTTGGCCTTCGAAGCTTTTGGCGTTTGCTTATGCTTCTTCACTTCCTTACTCACCTCCTTGCTCACTTCCTTGACAATAGGCGCTGTTTTACTGTCAACCGCCATCACGCCTTCAACAGCCTTGCGCACTTCATTTGTGGCGTCACTTGCTTTAACCTCTTTTACGTTTGATTTTTTATGTGTAACGCTTGCCGTTGGCGTTACCGTTGCCTTTGCGCCCGCCCTGGTGCGCTTCGGCTGCGGCAATTCAGAATAAATTACAGCTGCAGCACTGCGTCTGCTGGATCGCCGCCCGACGACCGCCGCTTCAGGTATGGTATTCACCGCCTCAGACATGGCACTCGCCGTTTCTGCAGGTGATGGACTCCTCTCTCTTTTGATAGCTACCTCTTCTTTCGCATCTTGTTCTGCCAACGCCTCGTATTTCATTTCCTTATTACTTTCGGATTCGAGCAAACCTGTCGGCTTCACCTCCTCGCTGCTACGTCGCTTACGCTGGCGGTCTGGTTGATGACGCTCCGGTGTTTTACGTACTGCGCTTTGGCGTTCTGTAGTTTTTGGCTCGATCACCTTACGTTCCGGCATTTTACGCTCCGGTGTCTTATCCTTGGCCTCACCACTGCCACATTTTTCCAACTTCTTAACCATATCTAGCGCGACAGCGGAGGTGGCTGCATCGCTGATTGTACGCTTCCGCGGTATAGAATCCTCGTCACTTTCTTCTTGCCGTATTTGCGTCAGTAAGTTCTTTTTAAGTGGTTTGGTAATTGGTGACTTTTTTGGTGGCGAAAATGTGGCCACGGTATTCGTGGTGCTCGTATCGGTGGCGATAGGCGCTGCTGTTGTAACAGCAGTTGTTATGGGTGCCGCAGCAGCAGACGCGGGCGCTGCCAGTGCAACCGCTGCGACCGGCGCTTTCTCGTTTGTCTTTTTCAATTTCTTTTCAATGATTTCGGCAAGTGTTGGCTTCTGGCGAATTGTAGGTGTTGCCTGCCATGGCCGCTCTGGTGGTTGTGGTGCCGGTGGTGGCGCCATTTTCATTACAGGCGTCGGCAATTTGGGAGCTGTGCTCACAAATGGCGCAGCTGTGGGTGCTGGGAACGCTGGAAATGCTAATGTTGTGGGGCTTGTCAAATTAAGTGGCTTAATCTTCTCCTCAACCAACGGCACAACACTTTCGACGTCTTTCGCTGCCGCTTGCATTTGACTGTTCTCTCGCTTAGCAGCCGCTTCATGTGCCACTTTGAGATTTTTCACACATCGTTCGATTTGCCTACGCGGCTGAATTATTTTTCGCCTACGACGCGCATCCTCTTCGCCACTTGACGATGTTATTTCCTCTACGCGGCCTTTCTGTGCCTCGACTTTCTTACGCAGATCGGTGTTTGTTACCTTGGGACGCATTTTCAGGCGCTTACCACCAACATCAGACGGATCAAGATCAGCTTCTGTCGCAAGTTCTTCATTTTGCTCCGAGGGTATATCTACTTCACTCTCTGATGTGGATAGGCGATGCAAGGTAGGCGCTGGCATGTCTTCAAGGCGACGTTTTCGATTGCTTACGTTGTGGGAAGCGGCGGCAGTTGCGGCTACAGAATCAGCAGCATTTGCAGTCGTCTGTGCAGCTGTCGGAGTGGAAGGTTTTACATTGTTACACTCAGATTTTGGTTCTATGCGATCAGTATTTTTTGGAGGAGATTTTTGTTCTTCAGGAACATCGATACTTTTCGCTGGCGCCGCTGTCAGTGGTTCTATCAGTTCATTATTGCATGGCTCACTATTAGCGGCGGCTGGAGTTTTGCAATTCGTGTTCTCGGTTAATACTGCAGTATCCGACGTGGCCAGAGTCAACTTATCTGCGTCGACATTTGTCTTCTCTGCATCAGCGGATTTATCTGTGGTTTGTACATCATTTTCTTTTACACTGCGGATGGACACTAACGCTTGGGTATCATTCTCAGTTTTGTTACTGCGGATCTCTGTTTCTTTGATATCTTCTACTTCGACCTCAGCAGCAGCCTTGCCTGTTTCGGCCTCTTTGTCGCTAGATTTCTCTGCATTCACGTAGTTGCTTGGGTTTTCTGTTGATTTGGCCTCAGTTTCCTCTACTTTCTCCACGTTTTCCTCCAAATTTTTTCCGTTTGAATTGTCTACTTCAACCGCTTCACTAACGCTTTCCTTCAACGGCTCGTCTGTAACGTCGTTTTCCTTTGCAGGCGTTTCATTACACTCATTTTTGTTTTCGCGTACATTTTGTTCTGCAATATCTTCCTTATTTGATACATTTTTTTCGGCCTCGATATCAACATCAGTGGTGCGGTTATTCTGCTTTTCTTCACTTGCTATCCCATCACATTTGATCTGCTCTTTTTCGGTTTTTTGTGACATATTCTTATCGCACTCGAAGCCATCACCATTAGCAGTCACTTTCATTGAAGCATCATTAATATTAGGAGCCTGATCCTCTTTTAATATTTTGTCATCAATCGGTGTATCTACTTCTTTATTGTTTTCCTGCTCATTAATTGTATTCACAATTTCCCCACCGGCTTTATCACCCTCAGCACATTCTTCCACTTTCTCAGTTGCCAGATCTTTACTAATTTCATTTTTTACCGATTCGTTCTCATTGGCACTGCCATCGTCGCTCCCACCTTCCAACTCCTTTCCTTCGTCTTTCGGCGGTTGTTTTATGGGGCTAAGTTTAAGGCAACCTGGCTCACCGAAGAAAAAAGTCGCTTTCGGTTCGGCTGCTTTGGTTGGCGTCGTTGCTGCGGCTGTTGTGGTTGATGATTCCTCATCGTTTTTGCCATTTCCCACTAAACATTCTGCGCCATTTCCTTCGCCGTAAATGTAGAGTGTCTCCTCTTCTATAGCTTCCTCTACAATAGATTCTGCATACGTGTCATCGTAGACATCACCAAATAAATCGCAATTGGCAAAAAACTCGATATTGTGTCCTCCTTCGCAGTCTTTGCCACTTCCCTCCCCGCGTACCATAAGCAGCGGCTCCTCAATCTCTTCACCCACTTCATTTTTACTGTCATAGTCACCATCGGAGTCTTCAATTTCTTTCTCTTCGTTTTCATCCTCTTCCGCCGCTGCGCTATCTATATCCTCTTCTTCTATGGACAATTCCTCATCATCCTCATCATCTTCATCGTCCTCGTCCTCTTCTTCCTCCTCGGATCTTGTTTTCTCATATCTGCTCGGTTTTTTGGCGCGGTTGACGTCCAATAGCGATGGACGCGCTTTCTTTATCATATTTAATTCTTCACTACGTGGCGAACTTTTGTCTACATCATCCAAACAACGTTTTGTTGCTCCCGTCACCATGGTGGTTGGCGAAGACACTGCCAACTTGCCATTATTGGACAACTTTATACGTAAATTTGGTATACGTGCTTCTTCCTCTTGGGAGTCATCTTGTTCTTCTGGTGGCGGCGGTTTTTCCACCTGAGCTGTGCAGCTGTTACTACTGCTGGTGTCTTCGTCCACGCCAATGTCGGTAGAGGGGAGCACCACCTCGTTGCCCCGCAAACGCGATATAAGGTTAACTAGTTCTTCTCGTGTTGTGGCGACTACTTGCCAAATCTCCTCATCCAGATGTTCCTGATAGATGCGTAAATTACAGTCGGCATCCTGTGTGAAGTAATAGGCATGACCAAGGCGATCACGGCCAATGGGTTGCGAACGTAATGAATCGGCACTCATAGTAAGTATTTGAGCGCGAAACTTGCCGTTGCGCTGAAACTGGCTTTCCAACAGCTCCTGCAAGATAACGGAAACAATATTAAATTCAATTTTTGTAACAAAATTATTCGCTAAATCTGCGAGCTTGTTTTGCTTACTCTAAAAATACGTAGTTTTACTTTTAAGCTAGACTTTTTATAACCGAAGCGTTCTATCTCCCACGCATCCTGCGCAGAGTATGTGAAACAGAATTTGCTCAACGCAGACTCCCAGCTCTTCTCGTGCACCGTTTTTCGGGTTTTACGCAAAAGTTTGATGTGCAGGTCACGCAAGTTAACGGAAACTATTTGGAGTTAAGTATAAAATCAAAAAAGTATTTAATTAGTGAGCTGAGCAGTGCGAGTTATCAACCTTACTTACCTTCATCTGTGTTTGTTAGCCATTCTTGCAAATGCTTAAAATTCGGTATTGTAATGCCCAAATCTTTGGAGAATTTCTGCAGAAATGCACAGATCACCGCGAAATCCGGATCATTGGCACAGGAGTGTAAAGAAGAGTTAAGAGCTTCCTCCTCTCCTTCCTCGGTGCAACCATCTTCTTCTCTTTTTAGTTCGGCCGATGCAGCTGATGACGCCGATGTCGACGCCGCAGCCGCTGCAGCTATCATCGACGACGCCATCTTTCGTGCCGTTTACGTTATCCACTACCACCGCGCTCCCGCACAAAGAGTTCAACTACTTTTGCACGTAGACACACACACACACCCGTACACTCGTGTATCCACACCTTCCTCACTGTTTTTATTATTATTATTTTCAAAACTAATTTTCTTCTGCTATTCTGCTACTTTTGCCACTCTGCCACTGTCAGCGACCCAACGCGCGCTGCTTCGCACGACGCCACTGAGCTCTACTTTGATCTACTCACTCACACGCTCACTCGTTGTCTTTTCGTTGCCTTCCTCAGAAAAAATTTCTCACTGGCAAATTCTTCTAGGCTTCAACATCGACCATGAAAAACTTTAAATTACCAACTAAAATCCAACATCCAGATATTCTTTTCTATTTTATACAATGCACAACATATTTATTCAACTATTTGTGATATTTTTAGGTTGATAATTTCAACAAATTCCAACTAATTTTTCATAAAACAGCGCATCACACAAAAAATAACAAAATTTCTACCACAATTCTTCAATTCTCTTTCGGTAATGGAGAATGATTAGTATCCAAGCGTGCTGCCGGATCGTAGTGTAAGTGCTACGAATGGTTTAGAATCGAACGCTCGTGTATGTATTAACAATATTTTCACATATGCAGATTTTAAACATTATTCAAATTGAATTCTCATACCCAAAATTAAAAAAAAGAGCGAATAAACCAAAATTGTAGCTTAGGTAATTCAGAATTAAGACATAATCAGGGATCATAACGCTTAATTCGTTCTCACATGCGTAGTTCCCCTTTCAATTAGCCTTACCATACAAAATTTTGTGTGCGAATTACCTCTTTGTAAATAATTCTGTTTCATTGACCTTGCGAATACCGAACAAACCGTTGTCAGCTCTAATTTTTATCGAAAATGTATTAAAATAAGCTTTTAAACCACAACGAGAGTGTAAACCAAAACAAAAACAAAAACGTTGAATAATAATAACAGAAAAATATATTGTGAAAAAATTATCATCGAACTCAATTCGAAAAGCAAACAGTCAGATTTTGTTTTAAAAATAGTTCTCGGAGGAGTTGAATACTGTTTTATAAATTGTGCGAATTATAAAATAAACGAATACCTTAGCTTAAGCTAACTTTTTTTTTTCTCCATCAGCGATATTCACAGCAAATAATAATAAGGAACAAAGAACAAGAAGAAGAGCTGCAAAGTGAATGACTAATGTGCCGTGGAAACGATATTTCGCGAATTACTTAGATAGCGAATTGCGTGTCGTCGGAACGTAGCATTATGAGTGCTGCCGGTGTTCAACTCCGTATTATCGACTATTTTTCGATTATTTTAGAGTGAAAGCGAAGCGAATCGAGTAAATGGAAAAGTAAACAAGTATTTTATTTGGACGCCCCCATGGAAAAATAGTTGTACAGCAATTATTATCATTTTCGGATTTTTGATAACTGCTCTCATGGATTTGCAAGAGTTATTTATTTTTACGATTTTTTTATACTTACGGTCCTTAAGATCTAATTTCATGTTTCATTAAATAACATATTTAAGGTTTTAAAATATAAAAATAATTTTTCCTGAAGCTTATCAACATTTTCAGTATTTTATATCAGTAGGTAATTAATTATAAATTGTACAACCAACGAACTCAATTTTACTCCAGGCATCTAATATTTTTCTGCTTTCAGTCAGATAGCGCCTGAAAACACTAGAAGCGCGCAAGGCAAGAAATACAAATAGCAGCCCAAGTAAGGAATTAAAAAAGTTATCAATTTCTTTGCTGTGAACGGAATGAATTGATTGCTAATAACAATTTCTGGTAATTTTTTTTTTAATTTCTATAGCTTTGGCTCTCACTACAATTTTTCACTGAACAAATTAATGAACAAGGTTATGCAGCAAAAATATGCTTCCTTTAAATAGAGAAAATCAAAAGGATTAAAAATAACCATACAATTTGAAATTATACGTACTTCAGCGCATATGCAATTTGAATTCGAGAATTTCTTTCCTTTGCTTTCCACATACAGCCCTGTCACCCGAACCTTTGAAGTTGCCAGATGCACTCAGTGTGTTTAAAAATTATGAAATCGATATATTTCGATAAGTGTGTATCGGAAGAATGTATGAAAATCGGAACTGAACCAATGAATCAAGAGATTGGTAAAACTTGATAATTAGAAAAGCTAAATAAATATTTAATAATCAGGAAAAAGTCAGCTTTTATTAAAATAAATGTGGCAGTTCAACTTCATGTAAGTACTCTTACTTACAGTCTCTGTCAGAAAAGGAAACCACGATTATTCATGAAGTATAAAAGATATACATATATTATATTTAATTTTTTTACATAAAACTATGTACAAAACTATGAGTCGCATTTACTCAAAAAGCCGTGTAGTCTTCATCGTTGTCGTGTATAGCCTGGCAACTTCTTCATGCTTTGAGCCAGCTTTTCTGCGTAGCTCGTCGGCAAACAGGGTTAGATTTTGCGAACTTGACGCACGAATTGCTTTAAATCGCGGGCTGGCCTTCCGGCAAGATGCGTTTTCAGAGTTCCCCACACATTTTTAATAAGGTTGGCGTCTGGGGATTGGGAAGACCAGTCCAATACTGTGACACCATTTTCTTGTTTTGTTGTTTCTCAATTTGTTTTTCTGAGAGTAGTGGTTTTGATGATGTGGGATGGTAGGATATGTTCGCCTTCTTCAGTCGTTATTCAATGGCGTTGATACTCACATTTATTCCCTTTTTAGAAAGAATTGTGCGTGCTTGGCGTAGTCACAAAGAAGGGTCCCGCTTAAATAGTTGGACGATCACTTTATCATGCTTTTTTGTCGTCACTCGCTTCAAGCCGAACTCGGAAAAGTCATCAACATTTTTATACACTTGATACGGCTGATTCCACATCACAACAAACTTTTTTCATTTTTTAATTGTTTGGTTGTGTTTACGGGAAAGTTTCGAACGACACTAACCTTAGTTAGCACTGGCGTTGTAGCCCTTGAGGGGGACTATTATGCAGCAAAAGGCAGAACGAACTTTATCTTGAAGTTACTTAATTCACCGTAACAACCCTCTACCGAGTTGGAGCCTACCGAATAACGTCCCGCGAGGTGTCTCTGTTTTCCGCTTTTCCAGTTTCTTAAGCCAAGAGAAGTTTAGTCCTTCCATCGAACACGAGGACCGCTTCCCTTTCGACCATCAAATACCGTCTCAAACATCTTCTTCGCCGGAGCACTTCCTTCCATTCGGACGACATGACCTAGCCACCTTAGTCGCTGCAAGGTGACTCGTTTGGCTCGCTCAAACAGCTCGTAAAAGCTTCATTCGAATGCGGTAATCATCATTTACTCGAGCAGGGCCAAAGATCTTGCAAAGTATTTTACTCTCGAACTCCAAGAGCGGCTGCATCTGATTGTTTGACTGCTTCAGGCTTCAGCGCCACAGAGAAGCACCGGGATAATGAGCGCCTTGTTGAGTTTTGTTTTCGTTGGTCGAGGGCTTTGCTACTCAATTGCCTACTTAGTCCTAAGTAGCACCTGTTGGCAAGAGTTATTCTTTGCTTGATTTCAAGGCTGAAATTGTTGTTGCTGGTAAACGAATAACCAAAAATATGCGCCTGTCTCTGGTCCCCAACCATTCCCCAGTAATTACTTCGTTCTATGTTCTTAACCCCAGCAATTAGACACCCGTTCAATCTTCTTGCTAGGTCGTCAGCGACTTTCGATTGAAGGGCGCTATGATAGCCGCTTGGCTAGCTGAAAATATAACTATGATGTTGTTCCAAACATTCTTCCATATGCTGACGCAGGCCGAGATTGCTATGTAGTATGTCAGCTAGAACGTATGCAAGTTAACGCCTCCTATACCACACACCACTAACCCAGTATGTAAACAATTAACCATAGATTAATAACGCAAGCCACTTCACATGTCATTGACACTTTGCTAATGGAGGAAGTGGACATCACATATCACTTATGGTCCGCATACGTAGAATTAACCTAAGATTTAAGCTTCACTTATGAATGTAGTTGTAAGCAGATTCTGTATAAATATTGAAATTAATAAAGTTTCGGATCAGTTTTTATCCGTGGCACAATGAAGACTCACATTTTTTAAAAAGCTTTTGCTATTGAAGCAAAAGTTAATTTGCATACACCAGATAGGACTTATGTGGGAGAACAATACGTTTGGAGATGAGGACAACTTCTATCATCAGATAGTCGATATAAATCCAGAAAGAACCATTATGGATCAGTGATATATAAATAGTTGGTCTCTAGATATAATTCACATCTCTAGGCGTATACAGTAGGGCTACACACCTCATATTGTTCTATGGAGTCTAAGTCTGTTTATCCCCTCTACACAAGACTCCAATAAAACCTAGGTTCACCAGAGTTCAAAGGACGCATGACATGCTAATCATGTTATACCCTCAACTCCGACAAAAGCACTGGGAATATGTTTTAACCTTATGTTAGTCGATTTGTGTAGAAAGCTTCAAGCCAGCTGTGATGCAGTCAGTATTTTGCAACCTGAGCTTGCAAACTGAGGTATGCTGAACAATTCTTCCCTCAACCAGCAATTATTAACGTCTACACTCAGACGACCGTTAAGCCTTTGGACCGCCGCTAACTTAACTATATATACTGTACTTAACTACCAGCTGGGCAGTTCAAAGTGTTAATAAAGTCAGTGAAATAGTTAAGCAAACAACAAGAATATATTTAATTCGCGTGAGTTTGAAATAAAAATAATTGTTCCACCACAAAATAGAAGTGCTAATATAACATTTTGTTGGTGGTTTCTCTAATGACCTACTCTCATGCATACATATGTACAATGTATGTTAAGCTACTCAATATTAAAGAGCGTCAAAAACATCTAACGTGAAAAGTAACCACCTTTGGTAATGGTATAGAGTGGCGGTACTCAACACTTTGTCAATGCATCAAAGTGATCACTGTTGAATATAAAAAATGAGAGAATAAATGGAAAAACATCTCCTACCAAAACCAATAGGAATTGCGGCAACATTTCTACGCAGGTATGTATGAGCATGTGTGAATTTGCAATATGTAAAAAATACAAATGTGTTTATACATATATGTACGCAGGTATATATGGAGGTGTTTTGCATTGCAACATTCAGTTCAACATCAGCGTAAGCCAATTTTTAGATAATTTAGTCAACGTCCTCGCTAAAGAGTTAGGCGCAGCAGTTGAGTAGCAAATTGAAAACAAAAAAGGAGAAAAACCGGAAGAATTGAGAATATTGGCGATAAGCTAATGCCTGAAGAGCCCAGATAACAAAAACATCACATTGCTTATTGCTCACAAACAACAAAAATAGACTGTTCGCCTGGTGCTGGCAGTCAGTTACTCATAAGCTTCGTACGGAGTGAATTCGATTTTCTTATAGCTGCGGTACACGAAATATTTTATTCGTGTTTTTCACAATTTCTGAGAGTTAAAATCACATTTAGGTGGAGTACATAAAATAAACAAAATAAAACCAATTCTTAAGCAAAAATAAAAGACTGAAATAATTGAAAACAAGCTAAAATTAATTAATTAATTTTGCATGTTATTTTGTGTTGACTTGTAATTCGAGCAGAAGAATATATTTCATACATTACCTAAAAATATAGAATAGATAATAATAGAAGGGCTCATTAAGTGCGGTTAATAGTGGTGTGTATGTGTGTGATATTTGTAAAAATAATTTAAATTACATACAAGTACCGAGTACACCTGTTTTGTTCCCAACGTATTGCTGCTTATTGAAAAAAAAAAAACAGCTAAAAACGTGAGCGAACAAAGCGCTTGGAGGCGAACGTACAAACGAAAATTGAAGGCAAGAGTGCTGCGCAGTTACCAAGGTGAAAACGCAGCAACGTCAAAAACACTGTATAAAACCGGGACAATCGCACTGTCAATCATCGATGTCGACGCTACAAACGGTAAGCGAGATTGCTAAAACAAGAAATGAAAAAAAAAACAAAAAAAAATATTCTAGTGTATTAAAAAGTATTCTCAAAAATCCCCCCAGTATTCAAGGGTTGCACTTATTATTCAACTTTCATTCACAGGTAGATCCTATGTAACATAGTTGTTAGGAGAGCATATGCGTATATGAGTGTTTTTTTTTGTGTTTTTTGTTTTTGCCAATTGGACTTCGAAATCTTTCTGAGATCACCAAGCAACAGCCGCCTAATTCGTATAGGCGGTGTATTACACAGAAGAGCCAATACTTTTTATCAACAACTTGAAACGAAACAAAAACAAAATGCGAGAGAGGCATGAATTGCACCTAAATACATAGTTTTATTAATATAATAAGCTGGTATATACTTGGGCGGTTATTGCTAACGACCACAGATTTATCAGTGAACATTCAGAAAACATGTTTGTGCATTTGTATATAAAATAAAAATATGGCATGACAAAATTGATAAAAGTCTAGATTGAATTTGTAAAATATTTTACAACATACACATGGTCAAGAACAAACGCTGCCAATATGATAAAAAGACGGAGATCTCATTCAAAATGAGAAATGTATTTTTGCAATAATGGCAGTTCGTTCACCCGATGATTTGTGTTAATGATTACTCATTGATTGGAAATAGAGGTTAATGTCTTCGTATTAGACGAAACCGAAAGTAAATGAATGTTTAAATCTCCCGTAAAAAAAATCTTGACGAGTTCTTAGACAAACTTTTTTAAGGTTGATGATCTTAAAAATACCTGCTGTGCGCAACGTTATTCCTGTAGACCTGCAGGTTAAATCCATTGCTACTCAGAGCGCTATTAGGTTGAAGGAGATTGACCTCTGGAGACAATTTCCTATAGGACATAGTAGCATCTTGAAGCACATCTCCCCTTCCTTCTCTGTTCTTCGCACTAATCTCTCCATCCGCAAACTTGGACTTGAGGGTTGTGCTAGGGCTATTTTTCCGAGCAGGCAAGACTGGAAGGAGGGGAGAGTCGGCACGGATATAGGTACCTCTGTTTTCACTGACGGAACCAAGATGGAATCAGGAGTGGGAGCGGGGGTTTTCTCTAAATCAGCCAGCATTTCGGTCTCCTTTAAACTACCGGAAACGAGCAGAGGCCTTCGCGATCTTACATACATACATACATTATTGGCGCGTACACTTCTGTTAGGTGTTTGGCCGAGCTCCTCCTCGTATTTGTGGTGTGCGTCTTGATGTTGTTCCACAAATGGAGGGACCTACAGTTTCAAGCCGACTCCGAACGGCAGATATTTTTATGAGGAGCTTTTTCATGGCAGAAATACACTCGGAGGTTTGCCATTGCCTGCCGAGGGGCGACCGCTATTAGAAAAATGTTTTTATTAATTTTGCTTTCACCGAGATTCGAACCAACGACCTCTCTGTGAATTCCGAATGGTAATCACGCACCAACCCATTCGGCTACGGCGGTCGACAGGCATGCAAAATACTTCAAGATCGCTGTTGGGAGGGAGACATTAATATTTTTTCCGATGGCCAAGCTGCGATCAAGGACCTGTCGTCGCCGTATTGCAGCTTTCTTCTGGTGAACTCCTGTAAGGAGGAACTCAAACATCTCGAACGAGCTGGAAACATTTCCCTTATCTGGGCTCCTGGGCACAGGAATGTCGACGAGCTTGCCAGGAAGGGGTTGTTGTTGTAGCAGCATAAACATTCCCCATACTTACATACGGCGAATGCTGCTGGAGTGACAGTCCTTGGCCGGATATAAATCCGGGTCGTTTCGGTAACGTAGAACCGACTGTCGTGGAAACGTGCCAAGAAGGGGTCGACAGAACCGGTTTCAGCTGCCCCCCTCTCAGACGTCGGTATCCTTTTGTCCGTTGTTAAAAAGAAACTACACAATTTCTTTCTAAAGAAAGCGCAAGACAGATAGAGGTCAGTCTCATCGTGTGCTATTTTGAAGACACTATGGCCCCAATACGATAGACACAGAACGCTTAAGGTGATGGGAACCTTCCGCCATTCAATTTCCAAACTGATTGCGGTGTTCACTGGTCACTGGGTGATTAGTACTCATGCGGAGAAACCTGAAATTCAGTAGGCACTTGAGATTCCTTAGCGTGCCCTTTGGGGATGACTGTAGAAGGTTTCTCTTCCCAAAACATTTTTCTTTGCACAGGTAGTGGTCCATATTATGGTATCAAAACGGCATTTAAGTGCTACTTGAAGTGTACCTGCCATTTTACCTATAATATAATATTTTTGTTGGAATTATTTTGAGCTTAATTTTCATAATTTTTCGCCATTTTTTATTCTAAATTTAAATATTTGTAAATATAAATTAATAAAACAGAGTTTTATAATAAAAAAATGTGTAATAAAAAAAATTTGTTCAGTAAAAATAAAAAAAAAATTTATAATTAAATATTAATATTTATTAATATACATTTTTTTTTTAAATAATGTAATAAATAATAATTTTAATTGTATAATAAAAAATATGTTTTTTAATTAAGAAAGCCAGTTTTCTCTAAAAAACTATTATATCATCTAGGATAAATTTTAGAATTAAATGGACATCAAAAAAAAAAGATTTATCATTATCATTATTTTTAAAATATAAATTAAAAAAAACTAAAAAAAAAATAAAATACGTTTATTATAATTAGAAATCTATTTTAATGAAGATAGCCAATTTTCTCTATAAGAATGCTATTTTTCTCATAAAACATTTAAACAATAACAAATTTAGATAATAAAATTTAAAATAAAATTTTAATTAAAAATAAATTTTAATTTTTTATTTTCTATTGAAAGCTATTTTTTTCAAATTATTTTAGTAATTAATTATTATTTTTTTATTAAAATATTTTATCAAATACCTAGAATCCTGTTGCATTGTGTATCAATTAGCAATTTACACTGTGCAATTTCCAAATTTGGGTAAAGGCTTTGTTTGTTGATTGCATTCGTGTAATTGGGTCCTCCTAAACTCAGTGGCCCCCATTTAGCCCGATTGGCTCCATTGTTCGAAATAACGGTATTCCAAAATTCCTGGGGCCTCATTTAGAAACAACCTTATATCACAAGTTTTGAAATAGAAAATCATTTAAAATTTAAGTGTGCGCAAACAATTATTTTACATTATTTAAACAATTTTTTGATATTTAAAAATTTTTTTGTTAGCAAAATTTCGCTTAAATTTTAAAAATTAAAGCTTAATAATTCGCTCAGTTTTAACATAACCTCAGTTGTTTCTGAAAAGCATCAAGATCGAATGACTTTAACAGATGTATAGCTCCTATAGAGGTTTGCGCAGCTCCAAGGGATATTTTCAAACAGGGTTGATATCAGGCGACTGTGAAGACCGGTCCAAGATTTCAACCCAGTTTTTATTTTTCCCTTTCTACACACCTACGGCTGCGATGCTTAGAATCCATTGTCTTCTTGTAAAATTCAAGATTGGCTAGTTTTTTCAAGCATCTTCACAGCTGACGGTAGGAATGCTTTTTGGTATACTTTATTCATCAAAAACGGCCAAATCCGTTTTCGGAGAAGCAGCCTCAAACATGAACCTTAACTGGATGCTTAACAGTTCGTTGAAGCTATCGATTATACTGTGCGACAGCAACTTTCAGGGCCCAAACCAAACCAATTGCAAATGAAAGTACTCATGTAGAATAGTAAAACCCCAACTGGGTTTTGGTCTACCGGGTCACAATTTTTTTTTACAGTGTATTAAAGTTTCGCAATATTGAGCAAATACCATATTAAATAGTATGGTAAATCCAGTAAAGTTATTGATTTTTCTTAAATTTCGTCTTAGCAGACTTTGAGTAAAATTTAAAAATAAATTTTTTTGTAGAACATTTTAACCCGTTGAATTCTACCGTTATGTGACTATTTAACCCATTTTTTCAAAAATTGTTCAAAAGCCCTGTTAAACAATTGGTTTGGTTTGGACCCGAGCCGATTACTTGAAAATTGTCGTACTGTGTTATCAGCAGGACACCAGGACTGGCAGATGCAACTATTCGCCCACAAGGAAGATTCGTCCGTAAATATTACGTTTGTCCAATTCCATTCGTCCTCCACCCTTTTCCTTAAAACTACTTCAACTTCATGTAACGACAAGCGCGGCGTTGTCATAAACAAATCAATGAACTTCTGATCTTGCTTTGGAGAGGTATTTGTTTTTGGGCCTCGTCCGGGGAAGTCGTCAATATTCTAAATTTTGGGATACAGTCCCGGCAGATGTCATTTATCGGCTTGTAAAAGCTAGACAAGCTTTCGAAGCTTGTTGTACGGATGCGAAACATGAAATGCAGCACGAAAAGGCATACAGAAAGTACAAGTGTTTGCCAACAAGTGTCTTCACCAAATGATCAAAATCTTTTGGTCCAATACAATAACAAATGACAAGTTGTGGCATGTGACACAACAGTAACAGATCAATATAGGAATTGTAGAAAGTAAGTAGAATTGAATAGGCCATAAGCTACGCAAGCCTTCCGCCAAATTGCTAGACGAGCCATTACAAGGAACAAACAAGACAGCAAACGTAGAGGAAAATCAGCTCATATCTGGAGAAGGCAGCTGTAAATGGAGACTCTCTAGCTAAGTTTGAACGAGATCAAAACGCATGCAAACAACAGAACAGCTTGAAAAAAACTTGCTACGGACCTTTGCTCCTTAATAGCACATGCCAGTTTTTGGCCTTCGGAGCGGGTACATAGGAAAACTGAATTCATTTTGTAAAAGCAAAGAACGCTTTGCAAATTTCTCGCAACACTAACAAAATGCACCATGCGTAATGCGAAAATAATACGCCTCTTTAGCAGCATATAAATTTATTTTTTAAATTCTAAGTTTAAAATTTGCCGGTCACGTTTCTCTTAGACAGACTGTGCATAATTAACACTTTAATCTACGATTGCCGACTGACTTCTTGAAGCATGACACATTCTCAGCATTAACTGTGAGGTAGTCAGGTTATTTTCCTATTGTTTGTCTTCTCTTTTTCTTTGTTATTGTTAGCAAAAGTATTTTTATTTTACAAATGTTTTTAAACTTGAATAAATAAAAATTTAATTATTACTATGTGGTTTTCAGCCAATAAACAATAAATGCTTATATATAATATTTAAAGTATTTTTATGACAAAAAAAAAAAACATGTGTGCTTGCTTTGATGCATATATTCTGTCAAAAAAATATCGGGAATTGTTCAGTTTTTTTGCTGGAATGTTGGTATAACTGTCCTCTATAGTGTCGTAGAGTTTGAGCGTGATCTGTCAATTAGCTTGTTTTTGGCATTTAATTATATCAGTCAACCGCGGGTGTGCTCTGCGATTTTCACTATGGATAAAAATATCGAACCAAGAATTTGTTTTAAATTTTGAACGAGATTTCGTGTGCCGAATCGTTGAAAATGTTGCAGAAAGCCCATGGCGAGTGTGCTTTATCAAAAACCCGGGGCTATGAGTGGTATAAAGCTTTTGCAGAAGGCCGAGAAGTCATGGAAGTTTTGCCCCGATCTGGTCACCCACCAACGTCTTCAACGGATGAAAACGTTGGCAAAGTCAAGGAAGTGGTGCTGGAAAACCATCATTTAAGTTTGAGGGAGGTAACTCGACTCCTTCCAAAAGAGTTGAATTTCTTTAAAAAAATTCACCGGAAAAAGGTGGCTGAAGACATACTTGAGCAAGTGAATTCGGACCCAACGTTTATTAACCGCAAAATAAGAGACGTGGGTATATGAGTTTGACATGCAAACCATGAATGGCGCTATCCACATGAGCCGAAACCCAAAAAACCACGTCAAAGTCGGTCAAAAGTGAAAGTCTTTGATTATCATGGTTTTGTGCACCCGAAATTTCTTCCAAATGGTTTTACGGTAAATAAAGAATATTATTTGGAAGTTATGCGATGTTTGAGAGAGAATGTGAGAGAGAGAAATGACCAATTTGTGGAAATAAAACTCATGGATCTTGCACCATGATAATGCACCGTCTCGCAGGGCTCATATTGTGAACACCTTTTTGACTCAAAACTCGACAAATATCATCGAACTATCACCGAAGTCAACGGATTAAGCCCCCTGTGACTTTTTCCTTTTCCCAAAACTTAAATTGCCACTCCGCGGATGCCGCTTTGAGTCAACAGAGGCCATTAAGGAGAACTCGCAGAAGGAGCTGAAGAGGATCTCTTCAAACCCGTTTAGTGGATGCTTTGATGACTGGACTAATCGTTGGCATCTCTTTTTTTGCTTCGAATGGAGCCTATTTTGAAGGCGTAAAAATAAATTTTGATGATTAAACAATTATTTTGCTTTTTATTGAGCAATTCCCGGTACTTTTTTGACAGAATGTGAACAATGTAAGCCCGTTTGATTATTATTTTTTCACTAAATGGATTTTCTACATTGTAATTAGCATAACAATAAAACGTGTTTTCGAAACTACAAAAAAACTGTGCAAAGTATTTCATATGTAAATAAGTTAATATGACTGCGCTAAATTATACAATACATAGGCAAACGCTGACCTTATTCCACTCCAATTCATGCTGTAAAAGAGACCAATAACGTCCCACTACCGGAACGGTCACCACACTCCCCCGATCTAAATATCATTGCAAATATTATAGGGAATTTTGGCGCGTAAAATTTACGAGTGAAGCCGCCAATTTGACAATGAGGAAACTTAAGTAGAAGCATTAACACTGAGTTGGCCTGAACGGTCTTAGGGAGTTTGGAAAAATTGTATTTATGTCCCGAATAGCCCGGTTGAATTGAAATGGGAAGAATCATTAGTTCTTTCCAAGTAGACTTTATGAAATAATAATTAACAAGGCGGTGGAAAACGTTGCTAGAATACCTTAAAATATCACATTTTGGTCTTAATAGTAGTAATATATATTTATTTTTCAGAAATTCAAAAAATTTTTACAATTCATTTTGTTTATAATAGATCTGTTTATAATGCAAATAGTTTGTAACAATTCGTAATCAAATTATCACGTTTTAGTGTTCATGTACGCAAAAACAAACTGCTAAATTCGGGGAAAGGGAGAGATCAAAATGACGTTTCATTTTGAGGGGAAGTTGCAAATTTTACTGGATACATTTTTAATTGTAAGAATTTGCAAGTGAAAAAAGCAGCTGATCGCAAAGTAAAAACAAACACAAATTAAAATTTGCGAATTCCGATTGCTAATGGAATGCAACAAATTATTGTGAACAAAATGAAATCATGAAGCTGAAGCTCGTTATATTGCTTTATTTTATTATTCATTTTTTGTTTTTTAATTTAATACGAGGTAGCTCAACTGCAAAATTTTTAATTTTTGTAATATTTTCTATCATCTATTTACTCAGTTGTTCGTAAAGCTTGCAAACTGTTACTCGTTTTGCGTTCAAGTAATTTTTTAATTTATTTTTCTCTTTGAGAGAGAATTCTCGGAAATTAAATTACTGGCAAGTTACTGGATAACTTTTACATGAACGGATGTGCAGGGTTCGGCACTCGGTATGTAACCAATTAAAAATGTGATAAATTTAGTTTCGAACATTACTTTTATTTAATTCAAAGTGAAAAATTTGTGAAAATAATACAAAATTAAGAATCAATTTAATTTTAGTCGATACGACCACCTTTTGCCTCTACTATGGCCTTGAGACGATCCAGAAACGAATCGAGACTGGTGAATCTTTTAGTTCGGACCTCGCTCTCCAAAATGACTCAAAGAGAATAATCCATCGAATTCGCGTCTGGTGAATTTGAGAGCTATTATGGGGACGCTATGAAGTTCGGAAACTTGTTTCTAGTCATTCTTGGATCACTCGAGCTTTGTGAGACGGTGCCGAGTCCTGTTGAAACGTCCATGGTCTGCCACCAAAATGTTTGTCTGCCTACGGCTTTAAAACAAACGTGCACAATACTTTTCCGATAATATTTCGCATTTACCTTAACGCCAGGCTCGATGAAAACGATTGGAGAGCGCTCATCTGCGGTTACAGCGGCCCAAACCATTACCCGTGGTGGGTGCTGCCTCCTGGTGGCCAATGATGACTCAAATTCTCGTATGAGCGGTCGATCAAATAAACCCTATTGTTTTGAGAGTTTGCGAATTGCTCAATTTGAAAAATTTTCTCGTCAGAAAACACAATGCTCAGAAATTGACCACTTTCGGCCAAGCGAAACAACTCCTTCGCTCTCTCAAGTCTGACTTGTTCTTGCTTTGGTGTGAGATCATACGCCTTTTGGATCTTGTAAGGCTTGACTTTGAGATATTTTCAGTTCTTTCGCCAGTGCCATTTGATTGGCACTTCGTCGGGGATTCCGCTCAAGTCGCTTCTTCACTTTTCGAACCATTTTACGTAACGTAGCAGTCTTTTGATGACCACCTCCATGACGTTTCGCGATGCGACCAGTATGGTGCGATAAACAAAACCTTTATTTAATTTAAGGTGCTCGAGCTCACGAACAATCGCTGGTTGTGATTTTCTAGCCAAATATACTGCAATCACACTATTGCACTTATAATTTCTAAATAACTGTAACTCAGCGAGTACAGGGCATCTTCTAATAAAATGCTTCACATTTTCTTCTTCCTTCAGATTGCAGAGGATGCATATTTTTGACACGTTTCCGAATTTATTGGCATTTAACATAAGCGTGGCCTGCTCGTGCTTTGAAAACCATTGGGATATCTTCAATCCGCATTCCATCTTTTATGCAGATTGAACCCTTTGTTTGCTCTAAATATTTGTATATGCGTGATATACGAAGTGCCTTTTCGTTATATTCTCTGGTGTGTTTGGCCTTTAATTCAGTCAGCAACTGGATTCGTCGAAAGTTAAACCGAATTCTGAGCCCATTTCATTAAGATGTTTATACCAGAAAATGTTTTTTCATATCACATACTGTGACAATTTATGCGGAAGTCTGCTTTCTTTATATTCATATAAAGTTTTAAAAATATATTTCATGTGAAGACCCAATGTAAAAATGTGGCTTTCTTCAGCTGCGGTTTCCAGTAAAATTTCATAGTTTGGCATGAAGTCAGGACCCTTTTTATGAAGTATCTTTACAGTTTGTCGACCTCATCCGATAATGTATAACCCCATAGTTAGGCAGTATAAGATTATATGGATCAGACAGCTTGAAGATGTTTCCATTTATCTTTTAGCAATACTGACCATTTAGGAAGAAAGTCCTTCCAGGTGCAATTAATGCCTGCCTTGTCTGCGTAGTTTCTGACTTTCAAATGTTTTCCAAATGTGATTTTTCATGTACGAGGGCGGTTCAATAGTTCCCGTGTTTGATGACACAGGGTGTTCCTAACGGAAGTTGGTGTTAGCATCGTGCGCTGACATCTATCAAACGACGGCAAAACAAATTGATAGATTAGAAGCTTCCAATTTCGAGTAAGACGAGTTTGGGGATTTTCGCTAAGATGGACCAAGAGAAGTATCGATCGATAATTCGCCTTTGGTTTTTTGATGGAGAAAAATGTGAGGAGATAAAAATAAAGTTGGATGCTGTCTACGACCACAGTTAGATATTGGTTCATCCCCACGAATTTTTTAGAAAACGGAAAAACGAGCCCTGGGCAATACTACAGTGAGTTATTGGAACGCTTTCACCAAAAATTTAAAGAGATACGGCCGCATTTGGCGAAAAAATAAGGTGCTGTTTCCCCACGAAAACGCACCAGGACATTCATTCGGAGTTGTTGCTGGCAGGCTGCATGAAGTGCTGCTGCAACCCCCGTTCTCACCCGAACTGGCTCCCTGCGACTTTTTCTTGTTCCCTAACATGAAGAAATAGCTCGTGGGAAGAAAATTTAGTTCAAAGGAGGAAGTCATCGCCGAGACAGGAGCGTATTTTGGAGAGTTCGGCAAATCCAATTTTTTGGAGGCGTTAAAAAAATGACCGGAGCGTTGGGAAAGTATATATTTCCAGAAGACGACTTGGTCAGCTCTTATAGGAATTTCTGTGTGGTATTTTTAGTAATTCATATGTTACTCGGTTCTGTACGGGAACTTTGTTTGTTTTGGTATTTCTCACAACTTCTCAATTCGTATTGAAGGTCTTTCATTAATTCCGGTTGATTTAACATAGCCTGGAAATATATTTCAAACTCTGCCACTCAAATTTCCACTCCCACTTGAAGCTCCTCTTATTTCCCTTGCTAAATTCGACCATTCTTTCTGTCAATTGTGGCAAATAACTTTCCGTTGCACTCTCTCCTTGCAACTTCGCGTAAGTTTTTATATTTTGGACTTATTCAGATAACCAGCGGTGTATGGTTCGACTTTAGCTAAGCAATTTATTTCTTGTAGTACTATCTTAAGTAAGACCATTAGTCCAAAGATAAAAGTTTTATTGGCAGAAACTAAAAAGTGTAGTAAATTTCAGGCGCCCTATTCTAACTTTGAAGAGTGAAGCCATTGTATAAATTTATAAGTAAGACTAGCTGTACCCGGCGCGCGTTGCTACGTTAACAACTAAAATAAATTTAAGAAAAATAACTGTAAAGGAAGATCAGTACACAAATATTCAATTCATACTAAACCATTTTATTGATTTTGATTATTTCGAAAAAATTGTGACATTGCAAAGTTAAGTTTCAATTCGATGTTTATTGAAGTGCTGCGGGATACACAATATTTCTTGTTTTTCTATCTGGTGCGTAGACGAATAAATCAGAAGGTTTTCTCACACGAGAGCAAGCCACATAGAGCTGTCCATGTGAGAAGCATGGATTCTTCAAATTTAATCCACCCACTTGAAACGATTGTCTCTGTGCTTTGTTAATAGTCATTGCGAAAGCGAGTCGCACCGGAAACTGTAAGCGTTTGAATTCGAATGGCATATCTGTCGAATCCATTGGGATACGTGGCAACAGTGCATCTTCACCTTTGAATTTTCCAGTCAAAGTTTTTGCCTCGATAACATTGTTCATCATTTTCTTGACTGAGAGTCTTGATCCGTTGCAAAGTCGTGGTGGATTTATGTTTCGAAGAAGGGTACGCCAATTTTCAATGTAAGAACGTTCGGCAGCATGCCTGGCAAATCAAGCGAGTTGAAAAATTCAGTTGGATAGTTGACAACCTCGTCTTGATTCTCCACAGTATCGATGGACTTATATGTATGTTGTCGTTTCACTGGGTATCCCATGCTGAATGGTGAAGTTGATGGTATTGACATCGATGTTTTTGGTTGCTAATGTAGCACGCGTACTGAGCCACTGATGGTTTTTGTAGTTTCATCCCATGTCGGATTGCATGTGAAGGTGACGAACAAATCTGGACGACCATGTGCGCGAACGTATGTCATCGCATCTTGTGCGTATTCATGCATGTGCCGTGGACTCCCCGTGAATGTAGATGGTAATATGACCATTATTCGAAATTCGTTTGGATTGACGTTACCATCATTAACGATTGTGTCTCGTAAATGGATGTACTCTTCAGAAGGCAACTCGGTTTGATTCAATCGAATATATAGGAGCCGTTCGGTTTCAATCTTCGGGTACATATCGACGATATATTGATGGCGAGTTACTTCTATGAACATGTCATATTTTCCTCTGTGTAAAAATATATGGTCATACTCATTTTTATGATAATCGGTTAAACGGGGCAGAAGTTACTACTCTGCAGCGCTACCTGGTGGCGAGTGACATCAATGAGCATATTATACGAACCTTCTCCATGGAAAAATACATATATATACCAGTTTTTATAATAATCGGTCCAGTAGTTTTTATGTCCATCGATGACATACAGACAAACATTCATTTTTATATATAAGAAGATAAGACGGAGTGTCACATGCATTATTCTGTAAAAAAGAAAGTATAAATATAAAAATGAAGCGAATGGATAATATAACTATATCTTAATTGCAGTGTTTGGTTTAAATCGATAATGTCTTATGTGTTTTGATCTTTGCCCATAAATGACGAGCCTTATAGTTTTATTGTTATTATTATTGAATATGACACAATTTGCTGATACGTTAACGTAATAATTTGGTATTCGTTTTCATTTTATTGTTATATTGTTTTTAATTTTTATGCTATTAACCAAAGAATTTATGGTACCACGCCGTTTTTTTTTTTTGTTTTTGCTATCCATTTGTTACGTCACAGCCAGAAATGCTTTTACGGATGCCGCAATTTTGAAATCTATCAAATTTGATTATTGCCTAAATTACCGTGATATTCCATGTTCGATTAGATTCAGGAAGAGTTGTAGGCCAAGGTAAATACAATATAAAAAACAAAAACGATAAGATTAGAGATGAGTGCGTGAGTTGAGTACTTTTTAGTTGTAAGTTTACTTGAGAGAAAACGCTAATATGATGCGACTAACTGTCATTCATCAAAAATGAACCACTCTGTGGCAACTTTGCAAAACGCTAAAGTCGAGCGACGCTGATTATGTTACTTTCAAAAGAATGGGCCAAAAAGAATTTTGTGTTTTCATTTTACACTCCTTCTTGATGGGAAGAAATACCGTTCAAGTAAAGCAATGGCTTGAAAAGTGTTATGGGGGTTCCGCTCCATCAGAAACAACAATGAAACGATGGTTTGCGGACTTCAAACGTGGGCGTAGAGGCATCAATGATGCGCAACGCAGTGAACGTCCAAATGAAGCGGAAACGACAACACCAGAAAACGTGGTTACCACGTCCACGCCATGTGAACCGATTTTTCGTTTACCCAAATCGGAGAAGATGACATAGAGGACTTTGAGTTTCAACAAGACGCCAAGATTTAACTGCTCTTTCTAATAAATAAATAAAATTGAAAAATGTGCTATTCATTCTTCAGTCTTCTATTTATAGCCGAATGGAATTCCAAACGCTAATGCTCCTCTATCTTCATCCACTTGTTGCGAATGATTGAGTTTTGAAATTTATGTATTTTGCAGGTGATTGTGGAGCCTATGTATTTTAATTTTCTGAAATCCACATTTTGATTTCCGCAACCTTAAGGGTAGTACTAACTTCACAGCCGCGAAATGTTGTCAGCCACATTGGTTCCATTGAAGAAATGCAAGCAAGCGAATTTATGAGCATCGCTTTAGAATCAGTTGAGAAATTTCGGAAAGAAAGGTGTTATTAAACACATTAATATATATACATATTGTTGACACAAGAAAATATAAAGATTTACTTATACTCTTTGTGAATAGGTTACGCTGTAAAATGGCGTATCTTTGGAGTATTCAAACTCAGGAATTTCACTCGTAAACGAACTGTCAGGTAGGTAGGTAGGCAGGTATAGGGGTTGTCGGGCTGTCCAATCACCTCACTCTACATTGTCCTCATTGAACCAACCTGTGGCTTTAAAATATCTAACAAGGCTTGTTATTTTTATATAGGCTACTTCTACCAAGTTATTCAGGGAACTTTTTCCTAAAATATTGAACCTTCTTCTATCCAGATCCATGCACCCGCAAAGAAAGTGTTCTATAGTCTCGTCTTCTTCAATGTCGTTACAGCTTCTGCAATAGTTGTTAGTTAGTTGTTGTTGCTCCCAGTCTACTGGCATGCCTGCCAATCAGACAACGCCCTGTTAGGACCCCGAGAAGGTTTCTCATGTTTTTCCTGTTTAGTTTCAACAGTCGGTATGTGCGGCCCATGTTCCATTTCGGCCACGTCATTCTACTTGTTGCACGGCCAGAGACTGAGTCCATAGCCTGTTGACGGCTAGTGTGTGTTTGTCTGTAAGCATCTTACAAGTTGCTAAAGATATAGGTATGTTCGCTTTGTCTGGTTGGATCGGTAATGTGGTACCCAATCTCGCTAGTTTATTTGTATTTGCAGGTGCCTTCTATGAATGCCTCTATGATCCCTGGGTGCCGGAGCAGGTTTATTACAAAGTACTGTGATAGTTCTGCCAAAGCGTCGATACATTTTCTGCTGGCTTCGAGTTAATATTAGGCGATTTTAAAGCTTTCAGGGCCGATTGGCTATCTGAATATATGTTTTTATCTCTTGTGGTGAGAACACTTTTATTTAGGGCTAGCAGACCTTCCCTGATAGCCAAAATTTTAGCTTGAAATACACTGCAGTGATCCGGTAACCGGAATGAGATGTTGGCATTCATTCCTTCAGAATGAAGGCCTCCGTCCACTTGATCATTAAGCTTGGAACCATCAGTACATATATATAGATGATGATTCTCTTCTCTCGTTGGGAAAGTTGTGGTAAAGAATGTGTTTAAATGCAACTCTACTGAGCTACAAAAGTCTGTCGTTTGATGTTGGAAGGGATAATCGTCTAGTATTCTTGCGTAACCCTTTCTGTTAGCGGATAAGTTAGAAGATTTTCTTAACCTAAGTTCCGATTTCGCCGCCAGCTGTTTCCTGTAGGCCTCAATCGGTAATAAGTGAAGCATGACATTCATCGCTGCCGTGGGCGTAGTCTTTAGTGCATCGCTTATGCAGAGACAAGCACCCATTTGAACACTTTCTAGGCGTTTTACTCTTGTTCTTTTGTCAAGTGTTGGCCACCAGACTAAGATACCGTAAGTTTTCGCTCAGTCTTAAATGACATGTTGCTAGCATCATGTTGCTGGCATGTTGCTCGGTGCTTCCACGGTGTTAGCTGAGTACACATGAGATACATATGTCGTGAGATACATATGAAATTCCACACATATTTCATGGCAATACAATTTCACGTGAAACGCAAACTTAGTACTAATGCTAAAGAGATGAAATAAGATAAGCCTTCATAAGAAGCAAATCGATCGATTAAAGTATAAGTACATAGATTCTACTGGGGGCGCCGAAAACAGCTCTCAGACTTCATACTGACGATTGCTCGAATAATTTAGCTACAGTCCAACTACTTGATGCTTATCAGTCAACACCTGGCAACATATTCACACCCTTTCTGATAGTAGTATCGATTGACGAGAGAAAGAATGTTAAGCACACCCTGGTCAAATGATCAGATATCTCTTTTCACACTTGGAACTGCCAACTCTGTGCCGGAAACTGAAACTAAATTTACTCTTTTCTTTCCCGATTATCAGCTTCACAATCGAATTCTGTACAAATAATGTACAAATTACAATGATTGTGGATACTTTTATCGAAAAATAAAAGACAAGGCAAATTGAAATGAAAATGAGGTATTTTTTCAAGAGTCAGATAACGGCTCGAAAATTTCTTAAATATCCATTAAAATTTATACTTATCAAAAGAAAAGCTTTTTTTTTTGTTTTGGATTATGACACTCTTGCAAGGAAATGAGCGATATCAGAATGCATATGTACAAATGTATATAATTGGCCATGTAGATATTCTTCAAGTGGAGCAATTACCTCTTTTACTGATGGCGCATTGCTCGCTAATTACGCACCAAATATTTATCAATCTGATAAAGGTAAGTTTCGCAAAAAATGTGAAATTAAAAATAAAAAAAAAAACTTTGCGAAATAATGTCACATATAGACACTGAAAAAAATATTTGTTTTTTAATGAAATAAGCAGTGGTTAAATCTTTTTGAGCCAATTGACTCTGCTCAAAAGAGGCATCGTATGCAGTTTCACCAGACTTCTTAAGGACCTGGACTTCGCCGATGACATCTGCCTGCTCTCTCATAAATTCACTAACATGCAAACAAAGGCGAACAGACTAGTCACGCTGCCACGCACTATCGGACTGCAGGTCAACATCGCCAATACCAAGGCTATGAGAGTCAGCCACAATAAAGCAAGACCTTCAATGGTTGACGGGTGCCTGGTGGAATTTGTCGAAAGCTTCTGCTATCTCGACTGCACTATCACGACAGACGGCGGAGCAGATGAAGATGTCAACTGCAGGCTAAATAAAGCAACGGCGGCGTTCGGGCGAATGCAAACAGTATGAACGAGATCGCAAATCTCCAGGCGCACTAAACTGCGAATATTCAGCCCATGTGTGAAGTCTGTATTGTTGTACGGAAGTGAAACATGGCTAGTCTCTAACACCATCACACGGAGACTACAACCTTCCGTCAACAAGTGCCTCCGAATCATCTGAAGAATATTCACACTTGGCGAAGGTCGTTGTTGCGCGAACTAGCAGATGCCAACATTACATGGGACGGCGCAAAAACAATAGCCCAGAACGGTGTACGATGGAAGAGCCTTGTCGAGGTCCTATGCTTCCGAGCGAAGTGAACAAGGATACAAAACAATCTTTTAATCTTTCGGGATAAGAAAAAAAAGAAACGGAAGAGTAAAGCAGGTGAATGGATTTTTTCAGCTGGTGGTAGCAGAGGACGAGGGAGGCCTCCGCTACGTTAGAAAGATCAGGTGGAGAAGGGCTTGGCTTCACTTGGTGTGTCCAACTTGCGCCGGTGAGCACGAGAAAGTAACGCTTTGTTAAACTCGGCCAAAATCGCGTAAGCGCTTATCGCGCCAATCATGAAGAATAAGGTTGATTTCTGCCCATTCCTCTTGAATAGCTTTTTTAGGTGGAATAGGGTATTAAAATGGCATCCACCTTTATAAACTTGCTTGCTAAGAATGCTACAGAGGCTTTCCATTTGATTTAGGTCTGGACTAACTGCGGGCCACTTCAGCACAGGAATCTTGTTCGACACAAACAACTTCTTTGTACTCTTAGCGTTGTGGATTGGAGCATTGCCCTGTTAATACGTCCAAGAAATCACTTCGAAGTTCTTCAACAAAATTCAACCAAACATTATCCAAAACCTCTACGTCATTTTCTGCGTTCATTTTGTGAAATAAAAGAAATTGGGGACTTGCCACGGTAGCTAATGCACCTCAGGTCATAAGAGAGTCACCGTGTAAGGAAGTTTCGGGGCTCACGCGTTTGTCGTGGCTCGCGAATATCTCTTCAATTCTTCTGACACTCAACAGGTCCATCGAGATTAAATTTTTTGTATCGCTAAAAATTATGAATTGCCATTCATCATCCCAGAGCTTATGATTATCAGCGAATTTGCGTCTCGCTGCTTTGGGCTTCGGTTTAGCCAGTCCATTTTGATATTTTCAATTCGAATCTTCACTCAAAATTTGCTGTATTCTTCTATTCGTAAAATTGGGTGAAAGTTCACATCTAATTTGATTAGTGTTGATGTTTTTATTGACAGCCAACTGTCTTATCTCTCTCGTACATCAATCGTCACTCTTAGGCTTTGGACCATTTCTTTAATTTTTCTTTATCAATCAGGATATGGGCCGATGATTCCTACAGCCCACTGGCTGCACCAAACGGTTATTTTCAATAGATGAAATGGCTGTTCTTCAATGACTTCGGGTTGCTCTTCAGCCCAAATACGGCAAAAATGTGATCCATTGCTAATCAAAATTCGAGTTCCAAAATGTGCATCTTCTTTTTCAAAAGCCCAACGACTGAAATTACGACGCTTTGATGGATCGTTCGCCTTCAAATCTTGCATTTTAAACGTTTTCAAACCAAGATCTCTGCGCAAAGTCGCCCAAGTAGTGCCAAAAGTAGACCAAGTTGTTGAGTTCGGCGCCGAATCGATTCTTCTTAGTCTTGGGCAAAACTCTCATTTACAGCCGCAATATGCTCTTCACTTCGGGCTGTACGTGTTCTAATCGGTCGAATGTCAGCCAATAATGTAAAATTATTCTGAATTTTGCCGATGGTTTGCTGAATAGTGCGTTCATTAGGAGGGTTATGTAGTCCATGAGTTGACCTGAGCGCGCGATGAACTCTTTTCGCTGAGCGTCGATTTTCGTTGTTGAGACATACATTTCTCCATGATAAAATGTCAATGAATAATGAAAAAAATTATGTATTTAGTTTGACAGCAGTCACACGTGATCTTTCAGAAAATCCCTTTTGGAAAAAGTACCTCCCATGTGATCACCCTTTATAGACATTATAAGGCAATTCAAGGGAATATTATGCATTTAAAAAAAAACAGTATGGAGTTGGTTTCTCCCATATAGCTGTTTTGCTTAGTGTACACAACTGCTTATATGCATAGGTACGAGTGTATACATACATACACATATATGGGACGTTCCACGTCAACCGGTACACTAGCCGGTCCAAAATTCTATGGGACCGATTTTGAAGTCCAAGGTCTCAAAATGATCCAATATGGCGGCCAAAAATTATTTTATTTTTTATTTTTTTTTTTATTTTTTTTTTTTATTTTATAACGTTATTTATTTTTGGCCGCCATATTGGATCCGCTATTTTGAATTCTTGAAATATGACTCCAGAATCGCAATCAGCGACTCCAAAAACCCTTTTAAAACAGGTTTCAAAAAAATCGAAATAATTTTTTTTTATTTTTGACCGCCATATTGGATCCGCCATTTTGAATTTAAAAAATCTGACTCCAGATTCGTAATCAGCGACCCCAAAAACCCCTTAGAAATACATTTTAAACAAATCGAAATAAATTAATATTTTCGGCCGCCATATTGGATCCGCCATTTTGAATTTTGGAAATCTGCTTCCGAAATCGTAATCTGCGACCCTAAGAACATAAAGAATCAGTATTACTTTTTTTTCATTGCTCCTGGTTTTCTTAGGAGCACACAAGATTTTAAATAAACTCTAATTTTTAGTCAGCTTAGACGCCATAATTTGGACGCCATATTGAATTTCTCAATGGCCAGACGGCTTTCAATAGTGGACATTCAGACGATCATTTTGAGACCTTGGACTTCAAAATCGGTCCCATAGAATTTTGGACCGGCTAGTGTACCGGTTGACGTGGAACGTCCCATATATATGCATATAAAACCTTATTTATAAGGCAAATGTGCAAGTGTACTTTTTGTGGCTTCTATAGGGCCGTTGTAATTAAGAACTAACAAAAAAAAAACGAATAAAAAAAAGGTTGGGTATTTCTCTTTCCCTGAATAATCTTGATTGACACAGCGTGCAGGGAATGAATTAAAATGTGAAAATAATATTATACCTACAATATTTAGCAACGACTCAATTAAAAGTTTTTGCAATAAAATTATAGGTGATTTACCTAAAACTTAATTGCTCGCTATAGCTTCTGCTAAACATTATATCTACATTCTACTAATCAGCTGTAAATATTTACGTGAGCATTATAATTTAATGTTTTGAAAAACAGGCACTGCTGTCACTTATCTAACTACTTAGTTGGAGCCAAATGCGATATGAAATGCGGAGAAATGTGTGGTATTATTTCGCGCTTGTAGACACGAACTTTTATGAATACTTTTTTAAATTGCAACTAGAAGTAATACTGAATGTGTTTTTTACATGTAATAAATGAAGTTGAAAAAAAACTTGCAACAAATATAATTACAGCGGGTGTAAATTTGAGAACACCAAAAAACTAAACTTTTTTATATGCGAATGTTTGGATAATTTTGAGTTTAATTAATTTTTCATGAATTCTTCTTTACATTAGTTGAGCTGTTAGTAAAAAAAGGTTGAAATAAATATTCTTTACAAATATAAATATATTTAGTTGAAGTTAGAAATTTGCATATTTCATATGTGGCTATAACTTCTTGAAGCAATTACTTTTCATTTTGAATTTTTCAGATAAGACTTGAAGGACTACAACTTAGCTCAAGAAATGAAGAGCCTTACAAGGTGAAGTCCAAAAACAACAAGATTGAGCTAAAATAGAAACGACAGGAGCTTTGTTCTGATAACTTCAGGTTTATATATTATATAGAATTGGTGCGTACACCTTTTTTGGGTGTTTAGCCGAGCTCCTCCTCTTATTTCCGGTGTGCGTCTTGATGTTGTTCCACAAATGGAGGGGCTTACAGTTTCAAGCCGACTCCGAACGGCAGATATTTTTCATGGCAGAAATACAACCGGAGGTTTGCCATTGCCTGCCCAGGGGCGACCGCTATTAGAAAAATGTTTTTCTTACTTTTGGTGTCTCACTGAGATTCGAACCTACGTTCTCTCTGTGAATTCCGAATGGTAGTCACGCAGCAACCCAGTCGGCTATGGCGGCCGCAACTTCAGGTTTATTTATTGAAAATAGGCATCAATACACTGTTTTGCGCGATCTAAAAGCTCTTCGAAAGAGTATCATTGACCAGAATGTCCTTCAGGATGTCGGTACAAGCCTTTCGGATGGCCTCTACGGACGCAAAACGTTTTCCTTTCATGACCAACCGCAATTTTCCGAATAGGTAGTAGTCGCCAAGGGAGCCATATCAGGCGAATACGGTGAGTGATTGACGGTTAAAATGTGATTTATAGTCAAAAACTCAGTCACAAGAGTGGATCGATGAGATGGTGGTAGGTTTACTAGAGGGTCCGGCACTCGAAGTGTAACCAACTTCAGATCGATCGCGCAGTTGATGCACGGACATCAGCTGTCTGTTAATTGGCTAAATGACAGTCCAGAGTATTGTTTACAAGCACGCGGAAGCATTTTGCCGAGAGTAAACGCGGAAAAAGAAAATCAGTAATGGATTTCAAATGTAATAGTGTGATTGCATTATATTTGGCTGGAAAATCACAACCATATCTCGTGAAATGGTTCCAAAAGTCAGGAAGCGACTTGAGCGGAGTCCCCGACGAAGTGCCAATCGAATGGCGAAAGAACTGAAAGTATCTGACCGTAGCATCCGCCGGATTGTGAAAAATGATATCAAAGTCAAGCCTTACAAAATCCAAAAGGCGCATGATCTCAACCCAAAGGAAGGAGTTGTTTCGCTTGGTCGAAAATGGTCAATTTCTGAGCATTGTGTTTTCTGACGAGAAAGTTTTTCAAATTGAGTAATTCGTAAACTCCCAAAACGATAGGGCTTATTTGACCGATCGTTCATACGAGAATTTGAGTCATCGATTGGTCACCAGAAGGCAGTACCCGCCACAGGTAATGGTTTTCATCGAGCCTGGCGTCAAGGTAAATGCGAAATATTATCGGGAAGGTATTCTGGAGGTTGCTTTGAAGCAGTGGACAGACAAACATTTCGATGGCAGACCATGGACGTTTCAACAGGATTCGGTACCGTCTCACACAGCTCGAGTGAACCAATAATGGCTAAAAAACAGCGTTCCGAACTTCATAACGTCCACACAATGGCTTTCAATTTCACCAGACGCGAATCCGATGGATTATTCTTTTTGGGCCATTTTGGAGAGCGAGGTCCGAACTAAAAAAATCACCAGTCTCGAGGCGTTGGAAAAAGCTATTGTTCGCGAGTGCGCCAAATACCTGCAAGTCAAATTCGGGCAGCTTGCGATTCGTTTCTGGACCGTCTCAAGGCCATAGTTAAGGCAAAAGGTGGTCATATCGAGCAAAGTAAACTGATTATCAATTTTGTATTATTTACACACATTTTTTACTTTGAAATAAATAAAAGTAATTTTCCAAACTAAACCTTTTGAATTGGTTACACTTCGAGTGCCGACTCTGTATTTAAGGTAGAAAATTTTTGACGTGATAACGTCTTATAATTCGATTTAACAGGCTGCACGCACGAAAAAATGTGTCGTTACCTTGCTCATTAGTGTTACCTTGTTCATATGTCGTTACCTTGCTCATTTGTCGTTACCTTGCTCATTGCATTGAATGAACTGCAAGCGAAAGCGCGGAACGAACGACAAAGCAAACGAACGGCAACGTTCGACATCTTGCTCTCTCCTACTTAAGTGAGCGTATATATGTAGGAATATGCGTATATGTACATATATAAATTCACGTATTTGTATTTGCATATGCCTTCTTATTGATTATTATTAATTTGATTCACTTGAAGAATTTAAAATAAAACCAAGTTTGCTAATAATACCTGTTGTTTTAATGTTATTATTATTAATTTTTTTATTATATACGAAGGAAAAAATGTATGGTAATATTTACCATATACCTTATAAGATATGTTGTATACTAATATATGTATATACACATGCATATACATATACAATTTCGCGCAATTTTCAAAACGAACAAATCTAAATGTAAAGATGCATACAAATCATATGGACATATCAAATATACGAATCTATTCCGTACGCAAGCAATTGTAAGCTAATGTGCTTGAACTGCAAGCGAGAGCGCGGAACGAACGACAAAGAGCACAATCGGCCCCCGCGTTTGGCAAGGTTCGACATCTCGCTCTGTCCTACTTGAGCGAGCACATATATGTATGTATTATATATGCGCATTTGTATATAAATTCACATACTTGTATTTGCATATGCCTTCTTCCTGTGTGCATGGTAATGAACCATTTCTCTGTTGAGAATAGGACGATGATAGAAAAAGTAGGAAATGAAAGGGAGTGTTTCGAGTATAAAGTGTTTTGAAAAAGGCAAATCGATGATGGTGCCTCTTAGTGTTGTTGACTTATTAACGTCTGATGCACAATCGAAATTGAAGATATCTTTCATGAATTTGATAAATGTTTCGTCATTTTTCACGTTTGTGTAAATGTAACTTGACCTATTCCATTGCAATTCCATTTACCTCCTCCTCTATATCCATACAAAATATCTATCAAACAAATAAAATTAAAATTTTGTTTTGAAAATTGCAACCATTCCATCAATATTTTCTTATGACGTTGTCACGTTAAACTATCGTCAGTAAACCGACTTTACAGACAACCTCTTTTTTTAATGAATTTGAGGATCTGAGTTAAGCAGAAACCAGGGATACTCTAAGATTTTTTTAAAAGCGCACTGGTTTTAGGAGAGATAAGGGCAAGCTTCCCAAGCGGGCTATCAACCTGAGTGTATTCCACAGAACGCCCGCTTCAACCTAATCTAACCTAACCTAACCTAACGCATAGGCGTTGAAACTTGGCTGGTGCTTCCCCCACTGTCGGTTTGGTGCTCCTAGGGTATCAAGCAGCCGCCATTGTCTACCATAAATAACTAAATGTATGAATTTCCACTCGAAAATTGGTGGTCTGAATTTTTTGAAACTCCTTGCAAACTCAATCGCTGTGGTATCGCTATTTTCGAATTTTGATAAATACGAATCGAAAGTAGGTCAGTTCAAAGTTCCTTTAAGTCTTGCGTTTAGGTGTTCCTGCAATGACGCAATCGTTTCATCGATAGTACTTCGAGGTGAAGTGTCAGCAATATTTTGATAAGATATCACTGCCCTCTTGGCTCCGTTTAAAATTTTAATTCATATAAATTATGGTACTCGAGTATATTCAGGCAATTCAGAATGAAGTGTTATTTTTCGCACTAACCAAATATTAAATTCAGTTAAAATGCTTGCGAAAAATTCTTCATAAAGCCGGTAAATAAAATTCACGTTTTGGCGCACGACGTTTGTCTATACTTATAATTCTTCCCCTCAAATTCAATAATAAGACATGTATGTAGTTGAAAGACTCAAATAAAAACACCCTTTATATACGTATGAACTTTCTTAGTAATAATTTCACCACCTATGTAGTACACAATTTTCTTTATCTCTAAATAAATACCAATGACGTGTGATTAATTATGATTAACAATGTACAAATGTACATACATATATACAAACACACATACATACATATATAGACTTATTTACACATTTTATTGCAGGCCTCGACCGAGGAAATTCGCGTGCTAGCTGCTCGATTGTGCCGCGAATACTTGACTGGCCGCTGGAAAACGATCAACCAGGCTGATATAATTGTCAAAAAGATCAAGTAAGCTATCGACTTAACCTTCATACTTACATACACACATATATGAAAACAATTCTTTTAAAAAATTCCCCTTTTCACAGTGGCGGATTGTCGAACCTCCTGTATTATGTAAGTCTACCGGCGAATGACAATAACTCCCAGTTTATCCAAGATCATTCCACAGCACCTCAAGGAAGTGAGGATTATGTCAAATTGAATTCAGATAGTTCTGATTGCGACAGTATAAATAATAATAGTAGTGATGAGCCATTATCCTTAGCGGCAAGACAATCTACCAGTGAGCCAAATGAGGTAAGTCTACCGATTTCAGTTGTACTCTTATTCATCATCATTTCCTTTATCTATCATTAGGGGCATAGGGCCTCAATAAAGCATTTCCACTTGGTCCTGTTTTTGGCTAGCGAATTTTAGTGCGTTCCATGTTTTTCCACATTCATCGACTTCTTTATACAGCGATCTTTTCCATGTACTTGTAGTCTTAGGTAGGCCCCTTTTGCGGCTTTCTTGCGGGTTTCAATCAAGAGCTTGTCGACATACTCGTATGTTCATACTTCCCTTGCATATTTTCGCAGTTTAATAATTTTGGCAACATAATTTTATATAGTTGACCATTGACTGCAAGCTGCACTTTTTATATAAAGGGTGGTTAAGTTTTAAGGGCTGGTATTGATTTTGAATAAAATACAATTTTTTAAGAAGTTATTGTCATTTCTCTTTATTATGATAATATTGGTATGGCTCAATTACGTATAGAAGAAAATATCGGCCAAATGACCGCCTCGGCCTCGGCGGCACACCTCCATCCGATGGTCCAAATTTTTGATGACGCTGAGGCATAATTGAGGTTCTATGCCGTTAATGTGCCAAATTATCTAATCCTTTAGCTCTTGAATTGTTGCTGGCTTATCGACGTACACCTTTTCTTTCAAATAACCCCAAAGAAAGAAGTCCAACGGTGTCAAATCACATGATCTTGGCGGCCAATTGACATCGCCGCGACGTGAGATTATTCGGTCATCAAATTGTTCGCGCAAAAGAGCCATTGTTTCGTTACCTGTGTGACAAGTGGCACCGTCCTGTTGAAACCACATATTGTTCACATCCATATCTTCCAATTCGGGCCATAAAAAGGTCGTTGTCATCTCACCAAACAGTCACTCTTTGTGGGTGCATTGGTTTTTCGGCAATCACTCTTGGATTATCATTCGCCCAAATGCGGCAATTCTGCTTATTGACGAATCCACTGAGGTGAAAATGTGCCTCATTACTGAAGATAATTTCCTTCGAAAAGTGGTCATTCACTGTTGCCATTTCCTGCCATCATTCTGACCATTGACGACGCTTGAAATGGTCAAGAGGCTTTAGTTCTTGAGTCATTGCACCTTGTAAGCGTGTAAATGCGACGAACGTGAGAGGTGCAATTGTTGGGCACGACGACGAGTTGAGGTGGACGGCTCTTCAACCACACTATCGCGAACAGCAACAATATTTTCTGCAGTACGAGCATGCACTGGTGTTTTCACATCTCCTACAGACCCGGTTTGCTCAAACTTTTGCACAATTTTTCCGATTGTACGCACATTTGGACGATTAAATTGACCGAAAAAATCACGAAGTGCGCGATATGCATTTTGATTTGAACGTCCGTTTTCATAATAAGCCTGAATAACTTTAACGCGTTGGTTCCCATGATTCAAATTGAATTAATCTGAAATTGAAAAACGTCAAATGAAATGTAGAAAAAACTTGACGTTTAGGTGTGGTTCACATTCAACATCGGCCCTTGAAATTTAACCACCCTTTACATAACTCAAGGTTGCTGATGACGTTTGACCACCACACCTTGAGAATACGCCGGAGATATCTGCATACAAAACCTTGAACTTTTCCGGTTAGATAGGCGGTTACAAGCCAGGTCTCTCAACCATAGAACAGTACTGAAATGATATTTGATTTAAAAAGTCTCAATTTTGTTTGGAAGGATATTTGGGATGAGTTCCAGACTTGCCATAGCTGAACATTTGCTTTATTCATTCTGACCAGGATATTCTTTCCCGCACTAATATCAGCAGATATTACACTGGCTAGGTAGGTAAAATCTTCGACTTGTTTAATTTCTTTGCCATGCAGCATAAAATTGTTGTCATTTTTTGGTATTCATTTTTATTGGTTTCCTTTTCTCTATGTTGATTTGAAGTCCAATTTTACTCGACTCGGCACACAGAGCGTCGAGTTTTGCTGGCATGTCAGAGTGATTTACTGGTAATAAGCAAATATCATCCGCATAAGCGTGGCCTGCTGGATGTTCGGTGTAGTTCCAGTAGTTGTCCCTTCTCTTATCATCTACAGAATTGTGTAGGATGTCATCAATAACAATAAGAAATTGGATCGCCGAAAGCAAACATCCTTGTCGAACACCTGCGCTGGCATTACAACTGTCTGAGAGCAACGCCTTTGTGGAGTATTCTGGACTTGAAATCCGCACATTGTGCTCTGAAGCTGTCTGCTTCTTAGGAACACCTCTAGATCTGAGCGCCTCCCAAATAGATACTTTCACAGTGTATGCTGACAAACGCCATGCTATAATCAACGAAAACAAGGGTCGACTGACATTCATTCATGAGCTCAACTATGATCCGTAGAGTGTTAATCACGGGTCAATACACGAATGGTTTAGACGAAAACCAGATTGTTGGTTTCTCACAGATTGGTCGAATCTTGGTTAAATAGGACTTTTGTGGACAGTACTTTGGAAGTGATGGATAGAAGTATGATTTCGCGGAAGTTTTTGAACTTGGAAAAGCTGCCTTTTTTTGGGAGAACAACCAAACTACCCTGCTTATTAGTGTTTTGAGTAGATTTCATGCTAGCATTGTAAAAATAATAAATAATAATTATGTTTTCAAAATTGGTTCCTTAGTTATCAAATTTCACTAGAACTACAACTTTCAACAGTAACAGTTGAGATAAGAACTCAATTTGATATCAAACTTATCTTCGTAGATGATCATAGCGACATTACAGGAAACTGTGAGTCGAACGAGCGGTCTGCTCCTGGAGAGGTGGGCTTACGTGTCAACTCAGCGAACGCTGAGCAAGTACATAAACTTGTAAGGTCGCAAAATCTTTCTGGCCACTTGTGGATCGGAGGCGTTCCTGAGATCTTCTGAGATTAACAAAATCTCAGCTCTCGAATTTCATAGGGGCCCGTAAAAGACATTGTCCGCGAGGTATGAATGCTGTGAGCCTTGGCACTACCTCGAGTCCTTTTTGCGTCAGCTGTCCTGCAGTGGATGCATTTCAGCAACTTCTCCTTAGCTGATCTGCTTTCGCGAGACTATGATTTAAGTATCTTGGCTCTCATTTCTTTGCTATGCCTGCTAGCAGGCGTTGATATTAATCACCTGATGAGCTTCATCAGCAGTACGAAGCGGTTAACACCACCATAACTCAATCATCGTTGGGTCGTCATCAACGAATATACTTCGCCGGACAGGAGGCAAATATAGAGTAGTGTAACTGCCTAAGGCGGTCATATGGTATACTCGTGAATAGTGAATCGTTACTAGTGCTTTCAGGGATCGTAACCCGTTTCTCGTCAGTTGATAGAGAATTTCGCTACCTTCTCTGTAATCGTTGTTATTGTCTTAACATCATGCATTTTTGGAGAATACTGTTGAAGTGACAGTCCTTGGCCGTAAACGTTGTCCTCTATGTCTTCTTCTTCTTTTTATTGTGGCGATAATTAATCACCCTGTCGGAAAATTTATAATTTTTGCACATGGCGTCGTATGTCAGTCATAATTGACACTTGTAAACCAGAGAGCTGCAGTACGCAAGGAATGCGTCGCATAGACGTCAAAATGAAGACACTCACGATTATCGTTTTTTATTTAGTAAAAAACTTAACCAAGAACAAAATTGGATGATTAATTTAACGCCTCCCTGCATCAAAATATGTATGTATGTATGTATGTATTTCAAATTATTTTTTTTTTTCAAATTATTTCAGGTCTTACTTCGCATCTACGGAGAAGTCCATGGCGAGGAAGACGACGCCTTAGCTGGCATTATCACAGAATCTGTTGTTTTCGCATTATTGAGCGAAAGAAATTTCGGGCCTAAACTATATGGAATTTTTCCTGGTGGACGCCTTGAACAATACCTCAATGTAAGTTGTGCGCAAACTAAAAAAAGTCCATAAAGTTGCAAATTTCCATAGATAACTGCAAATTAAAATTTTTCAGGCACGCGCTCTACTAACCCAGGAATTGGCAGTACCGAAAATCTCACAGAAAATTGCCGAGAAACTGGCAGAAATACACACTTTAGATATCCCCATGTCAAAAGAGCCAGAATGGCTGTGGAACTGCATTGAGCGATGGCTTAAAACAGTGAACAAAATTTTGGCGCGAAGCGATTGGTGAGTGCGTAAATAAATATTTACTTATAAATATTCGTAGCTATTTAATTGAAAATATTGAACTATTTGCTTATATATATACATACATACATATATGTATTTATACTTAAATATTTGTTTTGGACTTTGCTTAGGGGTGATAAAGCAGCGCTGGTGAATGAAGTGAAAAGTTTTGATTTCCGCAAGGAAAAGGCCTGGCTGCAATCTGTCATCAATCAAGGCAACTACAAAGTTATGTTCTGTCACAATGACATGCAAGAGGGCAATATACTGCATGCTAACTCGGGCAGTGATAAGTCAAATGGAGCGAGGTTTGTACTGTGCCATACTTTGCATATATACAGTGAGTGTCACTGAAATTCGTACCCCTAGTTTTGAAAAGTTTTCCATATTAAGATTGTGTGTTTTCATAATTTTTTGTAAAAATATAGTTCATATTTAGTTTAAAAAAAAAGTTTAAAACAAAGCCCCAGAATTAGATAGAAAATACAAAAAATCACTGATAGTCTCATAGCTTATATCCGGCAATAACTTAACTGCAGTTCCGTTAGTTTTCATAAATATCGTTCTTTCACAATTTAATTTCGAAAGTAGGTATATTTAAATGGCTGATTTTTTAGAGCTATGCCTATTTATAAACCTCGCAAGATGAATCCTCGTGAACGTCAAGATATACAGTCTGTGCCAGAAAAAGGGAATCACGATTATTAACGAAGTATAAAAGATACATATTTAATTTTTTTTACATGAAACTATATACAAAACTACGAGCCGCAATTACTCAATAAGCTGTGTAGTCTCCATCGTTGCCGAGTACAGCCTGCATTTTCTCGGCATGTTTTGAACCAGCTTTTCTACGTAGCTCGCAAACAAAGAGGACCAGATTTTGCGAACTTGACGCATGAGTTGCTTTAAATCATAGACTGGCCTTCCGGCAAGATGTGTTTTCACAACACTTTTCCCCACACATTTTCAATGGGATTGGCTTCTGGGGACTGGGAAGGCCAGTCCATTACTGTGACGCAATTTTTTTGTTTTGTTGTTTCTCAATGTGTTTTTCTGAGAGCAGTGGTTTTGATGATGTGGGACGGTAGGATATGTTCGCCTCTTTCAGTCGTCATTCAATGGCGTTGATACTCACATTTATACCTTTTAAGCAAGAATTGTGCGTGCTTGGTGTTGTCGCAAAGAAGGATCCCGCTTAAAAAGTTGGACGATCACTTTATCCTGCATTTTTGTCGTCACTCGCTTCAAGCCGAGCTTGCGAAAGTCATCAACATTTTTATACATTTTATTCCGCTGATTCCACTTCACAACAAACTTTTTTGAGTTTTAAATTACTTTTGCAGCCGCGGCGTAAGATAATTTTGACCCTTTCAAATGCCTGCGTAAAAATACCGCCTCGAAACGCTTCGCGTACTTCTCACTCATTTTTATTTGGTTGCGTTTACGGGAAAGTTTCGAACGACTCTAACCTGAGTTAGTACTGGCGTAGCCCTTGAGTGGGACTAATTCGCAGAAAAAAGCAGAACGAAATAGATCTTGAAGGTACAAGAAAAAAAATCGGTTCTTTTCTTCTGACACAGACTGTATGTTTACGTATACTGTTCCCAGTCGCCGTAGCCGAATGGGTTGATGCATGACTACAATTAGAGAGTGAGTAGGCTCCACTGTCCGTGTATGAAACTGTAAAATGATAAACAAAAGTTTTTTCTAACAGCTGCCCCTATTCGGCAGCCAATGGCAAACATTTGAGTGTATTTTTGCCATGTAAAATTTCCCCAGAAAAAACCATTTTCCGTTCGGAGGTGGCATAAAACTGTGGATCATCGTAGCTTTGTAGATACCCTCCAGTTTTTCAGTCCAAAGATCTTAGCGCCGTCATCAACTGTGTCAATCCAGGTTTTCCTTGGGCGAACCCTTTTATAAGGCGCATACAGCTTACTATTATAGTTGACCATCCTCAGAACATACCCGCCCACTTAAGACGCTGAAGCTTGATGTAATCGGTGATTTGAAAGTCATTTAGCTCAAGCCAAGCTTTTCTTTAGCCGCCCTACGTATCTCCCAGAGTTAAGAAGCACAAGTAGTGCAAGACCGAATTATTGTTTTATAGTTTTCAGCTTCATTCGCTGAGAAAGAAACGAGAAACTTATAGCCTTGTATAGCGAAAAGGGGACCACGTTCGTCGCTTGGAGCCTCGTACTAACTTCTTGTTTAGATGCTGAGCCGGCAGAGATGAAAGCTCCAAGATATTTGAACGACGTCACCCGCTCATAAGTGTAACTGCCGATCAATATGGCAGTTTTACATTCGCGATAGGAGTGCAAAATTTTGTTATAAGGCCAATAAAGTTGAGTCAACTCCGTTCCAAAAGAAGAGTTTACGAGCTTCGATACAATAGAAATTCCATGGGACATTCAAATGCGCTATTTAACTATAGTAATTATATGGAAATGGCTTTTATCCAACAATCTTCGAGTCAGAAATACATGGCATCGGGATTTGTGTGAGACACACTACCTTCGTAGGAAAATAAGAGAAACCCACATTTACATACTTTCAGATAGTCAGGCGGCTTTAAAGCCTTCCCATCAGCTGTCCTCCTGAACCTCCTTAACATCCTAGGGAACTTCAACACAAGTGGTTATCACTTATAGGTTGGGTTGCTGGACATGAGGGATATGTGGCAAATGAAATGGCTGATCATCTAGCTAAAAAAGAGGCAAACTCTCTAATTGTTCCTGCACCTTGCTGTGGACTTACAAAAGAACACAGGAACGTATTTTCTCAGAAAGTGGGAGGAGAAGAAATTCATCGAACACCGGCGAAATTATATTGGTCAGCGACAAACGAAACAATATCTAATGCCAGTGATAGGAAATTTCTGATAAGGCGTATACAGTCGCTCAGCAGAGTAGGCTTAAGATTTTTAACTGGTTACTCTACAGGCCACTGTAACCTGAGGTATCACTTAAAAACAAAATTGGTCTCTCTGAGACCATCATCTGTCGATTCTGTGAAATGGGCACTGGAAATGGCTTTGTAAATGCCCTGTACTAGGCTGCACCACCTTGGGGGTATTACCGTGCATTCATATGAATTACGGGACAATGAAGCCCAGAAGTGTTAGCCTTAAATATAGGATACCTCAGCAGACTTTGCACAATAGATCAATTTTGGTCGCAATGAACGGAAGTCAAATAATAATAATAATGGAAATTGCAAGAGCTATGCAGTTTTGAATAATAGAAAAAAATTACAAAATTTAATTGAAGTGCTTGAAATATTTGTGAGTTTCCTTTACATATTTATGACTTAGATTTAAGCTGTTTTTCTTGGAATATAAACTTTGTTTTTATAGTAAATTCTTAATTACTAAACATTGAAAATACCGTAAAAAAGTAGATGTACGATTTTTAGTAGTACTCACTGTATGCATTTGTACTTATTTACAAGCAAGTAGTGATTAATCGCTATAATTTCCTTGTAAACACTTTAGCAATTGCTCGAACGGTGATACGAAACCTCTAAACAGTTTATTAACCTGCGACGATGCTGATCCAGATTTACAAATCATAGACTTTGAATATTGCGCATACAATTATCGTGGTTTCGATCTCGCCAATCATTTCATAGAATGGACATTCGATTATAGTAACCCGGTGGCGCCCTACTTCTATCAATACAAGCAACAATACCCAACAAAGGAGCAACGTCAGAGATTCTATGTGGCCTACTTGCGAAAGATCAATGAAAATGTGTTGGGTTACACACCCACACAGGCGGAATTGGAGAGTGTGGATGATGAAGTGCGAGTGTTCTCAATGTTCTCACACCTGTTCTGGAGTGTGTGGAGTGTTGTGATGACACTCGCCACCATTGAGTTCGGTTACTGGGTAAGTGCGAGCGATATGAAAGGATTCAAATGAAAATAATATAAAAAAAATTATAAATTTCAATTCTACTTGCAGGAATATGGTGTGGCTCGTATACGTGAATATCAGTTACTCAAAAGCAAATTTGAGCGTGAACATGCTCAGGATTCGTGATAGTCCGACTAGTGGTGATATTTGGAGTAAAGGCCCAGTTAGTTTAGACACTAAATGTACGCAACTTAAGTTAACTTAATTTTTTTATAAGTCTGTATTATAAGAAACTTGAGGAACTGTACAAGTAGATTAAAAAAGCCATGCGAATAGATTATGAACAAAACAAAAAAAAAAAAAATATGTAGGTAGATCCAAGGAAATATGCCTGCGGTAACACTGATTGGGAATGTCTGTACATAGCACAGAAGCCAGATGTAAATAGACTTTTATGCCATGATATGTCATGTCATGTTGTGTTATGTTATGCCATACTATGCCATGTTATGTCATGTCATGTAATAAGATGTCATACTATGTCATGGCATGTCACTTTATGTTAAGTCATGTTATGCCATGTCATGTTATGTCATGCTATGCCATGTCATTTTATGCTATGCCATGTAATATTATGTTATGTCATGTCATGTTATGTGATGCCATGTTATGCCATGTCATGTAATACGATGTCATACTATGCCATGGCATGCCATGTTATGTTAAGTCACTTTATGTCATGTCATGTTATGTCATGTCATATTATGTTATGTCATGTAATTTCATGTATAGGCGAGACAGTTACACGCAAATCTAATTATACAGATTAAGTAACGGCCTAACGTGAATTGAGGTTAGTTACCAGCTGCTCGTTTTAATAATCCGCAATAAAGCATTTATGTAAAAATTGTTATTAAAACGAATTTATTTGAGGCGCCCTGTAGACTGTGTACTGGCAATCAGCTAGCACAAAAAAAAATACCTATAAAACCAAAAAATAAGATTTTAACAAAGAAATTTATATGTCGAGCAATCGTTGTCAATTTCTTACTGTAAGTTAGCTTACGAAAATTAAGCATCGACTAACTGGGCCTCAACGCATTTGCTTTGCAATACTGAGCTGACGTTTGGTAATGGATGTATGCACATAGGGCTAGGTGGCGCCATTGCGTGACGTTATTTTTTTCTTGAATTTTACTTACGAATTTAAAGACGGTAAATTTTGTGACCGGATTATAGCTCGTAATTTTCGCTTAGCGAGGAAAAAATGTTTGCAATCGCTATGCTTTCATAAAACAGACAAAACAAATATGCACTTACTTCCTTATACATTTATGTAAATATGCAAATAAAGATGAATATTCTAAACATTTATAATTGCTTTGGCCAGCTGTGTTTTTCTCTATATGTTTTGTGGGCTTGTGAAACTCCGTTTTCCGGCAAGATGATAGAGTAATGCCTCTTATATGAATGTTTGTATGTAAGTATTAGATTATAAATTATTGAGATACCTTATCGGCAGGCTATTCACTAGGGCAGAACTCTATTAAGTTGTTTTACTATTATTAAGAATATTTAATCTTTTCAGACTTTAATGATTCCTTAAGTACCGATGGAAAAGTTTTTTTTTATTTTTGTCTTTTTGACTTAATAAAGGTGATAAGCAAGCGCTGCGCCAATGTGCGATTTTATTTATTTCCTTTTACCCTTTACGAGTATGAGGGTCGTTTGAAAAGTCCATGCAAAGTCAAAGAGGTGGCGCTACTGGCGCGTATCGAGGTTATGTGTGCGAGAAATTATTTTTCTTTAAATCACCTCTCGAAACTCGATAGCAAATCCATAGCGGCAATAAATTTTTCTATACACATCCACTCGAAACTCGACAGCAAAGTAAATAGAGAGTAATTAATTTTTTAGACATATTTGTAAGAGCTTTAAATAAATCAAATATACCCATAGTGAAAGGCCTACGAAGAGCGGTAATAATGGGTTTAAATGTTTTAAGGAAAAGTTGCTCGTTCCATTTCATATACCTGAAAATTCATTTAGCTCAGATTGATACTTTAAACGTCATTTCTAATTTTTCGAAGCAATCTTGGTCACAAATATGAAATCTTGTTAACCTCCATGAGTCGAACACTTTGGGGGTTTTGATACAAAGGGTGATCAGTAGGCCGGGTCGATTTGTGGGGAGGCAAAAAAATCGCCCATTGCTCTGTGAAAATCATATTCTAGAGATCAAAATAAGACACTTTGCCGAAGGAACCACACCTCTAAAACGAATTCTGATGTCCCCCAATTTGGGTCGAACTTTTTAGCTTATTTTCTCATGTAAAGGCCAAAAATGGTGATATTTTGAAACAGAGCAATGAGCGATTTTTAAAACGACCCGCCCTAATATATATATATATAATTGGCGCATACACCCTTTTTGTGTGTTTTGCCGAAGCTCCTCCTCCTATTTGTGGTGTGAGTCTTGATGTTGTTCCACAAATGGAGGGACCTACAGTTTCCAGCCGACTCCGAACGGCAGATATTTTTATGAGGAGCTTTTTCATGGCAGAAATACACTCGGAGGTTTGCCATTGCCTGCCGAGGGGCGACCGCTATTAGAAAAAACTTTTCCTGCATTTTGGTCTTTCACCGAGATACGAACCAACGTTCGCTCTCTGAAATCCGAATGGTAGTCACGAACCAACCCATTCGGCTACGGCGGCCGACGGGTGATCAGATTGGACATACTATTTCCAATGGGCTTTTTTAGCAGATCACGCGTGACTACTGTCAAACTAAACACATAATTTTTTTCAATACTCATTGACATTTCATCATGAAACGAAAATCGACGACAACTATTCGGCAAAATTGAGAATAATTTTACATTATTGGATGATACTTAACCAATTAGACCATGTACAGCCCGAAGTGAAGAGAAATATTGCGGCTTTAAATGAGAGTTTTGCCAGGAAGGAGACCAGGAAGAATCGATTCGGCGCCGATATCAAAAACTTCGCCTATCTTATGGCACTACTTGAGCTATTTTAAGACGCAAAGATTTTGGTTTGAAAGCGTATAAGATACAGGTAGTTAAAGATTTGAAGCCGGCAGATTTTCCAAAGCGTCTTTATATCACTCGTTGGGCGCTCGAAAAACTCACCGAAGATCCGCATTTTGGGACCCAAATTTTGTTCAGCGATGCGGCCCATTTTTGGCTCAATGGCTACGTCAATGGGCGAAATTCCTATTCAAGAACAGCCATTACAGCCATCGTTTGCTGCGGTCTATGGGCTGGAGGATTCATTGGTCCAAAGGCGATGCAGGGGTCAATGTACAAGTAACAGTGAATGGCGAACGCTATCGCGCTATGATAAACGACTTTTTGATGCCACAAATTGAATGGAGATCACGAGCTTCAACATTTGGTTCCAACAAATGCCATACAGCTCGTGGAACAATGGATTTACTACGTCGTCGCGTCGTCGTTTCGATGAGCAATTTATCTCTCGTCTGGGACCAGTGGATTGGCAGCCAAGATCGTGTGCTATAACAGCTTCGAAACTTTTTTTGTGGGTGTATGCTTCATGGATAAACCACCATCGATTGAGGTATTGGAAGCCAACATTACTAAAGTTATTCACGAGATACCCACCGAAGACCTCCAGCCAGTCATTCAAAATAGGTGTTGACGGATGGCCGAATTACGGCGTACTTACGACCAGCATTTGAATTATCTTTGATTATCTTTAAAAAATAAATGTGAATAATTCTATATAAAAATAATAATGTTTGCCCAATCAATTTGAATTTTCGTTGTTTCGGATTGGCATGGAACCCACATGATGAAGGATGACACTGTAGATCTACTAGAACTCTCTTGATCGATTGGGCTTTCCTTAAATTACTTTTGTCACAGCTACAGGGGCCATTGAAAAGAAAAAATGAACACACTTTATAAGTTTCTCATCCTTGGAAGACGACGATATCCATTGAGCCCTCCGCTGGACACCTTTTTTAAAACCTTCAGCCTTTTTTGGTCTTGTTTGAGTATTCTTTTTAAAAAGGTTATATCCATAAAACGAAAGAAAATTAAATTTTTGGAAGCTACTTGTAAGCTTAAGTCGTTAGCTTTAATAGAAATATGTTAAATTCATGTCCAAAGTCGAAAAAGTCTAACCAGACCCGGATTAGTCAGACGAAGAGTTAGTCCACCTGCAGAAGATTTCGATTTGTATGAATATCGCAGATTATAGAAGTATGAGTCCAATCATCTTTTCAGCAATGCATACATAGTGCCACGAAAAGGCCACCGTCGCGACGCACTAATCCATGCAAACGGTATGCTACAAAGTGTTCAATCTTATATCGCACAGGAATACCCCTCCGGGTTGGAAAGATTAAGTTACGAAGAGCTGAAAAGCTCTATTACGTGGACGAAAATCAAGTATGGGTTTATAGAGATCTATCCTGAAATGAAAAGAGATCGGCTCAATGGAGTCAAATCTGAATTGGACGTTTGCACAGATTAGCTAATATTGGAACTAGCATGCCTTAGAAATGGAGGAAGTAACCAGTACGGTCTCTATGCGACCAACTTGCCGATCAGGCAGTCACATGGCCCACTAGACGACTGCAGCGTATCTCGAGTAGAGATATTTCCTAGTCTTCTGCACGATAGCGCGATTCGGGCTGAAATTATCACTATTTTGGCTGGCAGCACTGAAAAGGTTGTGAGGTTTGCCAGGAAAGAGACAAAGACTGAAGTTAGGCAGGAAGCAGACAAAGACTGAAGTTATAATGGAAGGAGACAAATATTGAATTAAGCTATTTATAAGCAATTGAGTAGTAAAGTCCTCTCTCGACGAACAAAACTAACACTTTAAAAGGCTCTCACCATGCTCGTCTTAACGTGCGGCACAGAAGCTTGGATGATGACAATGTCCGATGAGGCGTCCCTTGGAGTGTTTGAGAGAAAGATTATGTGGAAAATTTTTGGACTTTGCACGTTGGCGATGGAACAATGAGCTGTATGAGCTTTACGACGACATAGACATAACGCAGCGAATAAAGATCCAGCGGCTACGTTGGCTGGGTTATGTCGCCCGAATGAAAACAAACGCTCCGGCTCTGAAAGTATTCGATACGGCACCAGGAAAGGCAGAAGAAGTCCTCCTCTGCGCTTGAAAGATTAGGTGGAGAAGAACTTGGCCTCACTTGGAGTCTCCAACTGGCGCCGATTAGCACGAGAAAGAAACGACTGGCGCGCTTTGTTAAAATCGGCCGAAATCGCCTAAGTGGTTATCGCGCCAATTCTTCTTCTTCATGATGACTAAGACTTCTCATACTGGCAATTCGAAATAAAAATTTTCACTACTATATAAATTTACTATATTTCACTATACATTAATTTATTTAAGCTAAATCTCTCCCAGCTCGTACTTAGCAACACACAGTGCAGTCATGACTCACAACATGAATAGTTGCCCTCGTACGTTAAAAACTTCGTCACTTCTTTGCTATACGAGTATATATTTTTCTAATCTTTAAATATCTACATGAGTACGTTGCTAATAACATTTGACCAATTAGGTAATAAACCAATTAGGTAAGACTTATGGTGCTCACACTCACCAACGTAAACGTACGCCCGTATCAGCTAACACGATGAAACTAATTAGAGGCCCTTGTAAATGAATTCTCACGAACGTTCCGTTCCGTAGTATCGGCAAACCGTATTAACTGCGGGCATAACTTCGTTTCCAAGACGTTTCTCTCAGGATGTGGGACGTTAACTTTAAAACGGTGCTCTGGCCCATACTGATCAAATAGTTGTTGTTGTTGTTGTAGCTGTACTCATAACAGCATAAACATTCCCCATACATATACGGGGAATGCTGTTGAGGTGGTAGTCCTTGGCCGGATATAAATCCGGGTCGTTCCGGTTACATAGAACCGACTGTCGTGGGAGAGTCAAATACGATCAAATAGTCGCTGCCAACATTGTGTTGGTACCCGCCGCTAGACAAAAGTAAAAGTGTGGATGCCAATTGTAGCACTGGAGTCATCGCTTTGGCATCTGATTTCGTCAAATTTATTTCCTGATGAAAACAAATTCAAAGGCCTCTTTGGTCGGGCGAAAACATTTCCGAAATCTGCAAGAAAAAGTTTGCAAAAGAGCCAAAATAAATAACCGTTTATACATATATTCACGCTGTGTTAGGGAGTGCCAAAGGATTGGTCTTTCCTCTTACCTGCCTCTGCACTTGAGAACTCGTCTAGAGTCATTGTATAATCATATCATATACTTAAAACTATTGTTTATTTTAGTACATAACATTATTAATACCAAATAAATAATCAACTTAAAAAAAAAAACTATTTTGTCGCCTCCATCACTTTCACTAGAATTCATATAAAGGGTGGTTAAATTTCAAGGGCCGATGTTGAATGTGAACCACACCTAAACGTCAACGACACCGTTGGACTTCTTTCTTTGGAGGATTTTGAAAGAAAAGGTGTACGTCGATAAGCCAGCAACAATTCAAGACCTAAAGGATGAGATAGTTCGGCACATTAACGGCATAGAACCTCAATTATGCCTCAGCGTTATCGAAGATTTGGACCATCGGATGGAGGTGTGCCGCCATTTGGCCGATATTTCGTTCCATACGTAATTGAACCATACCAATAATATCATAATAAAGAGACGTGACAACAATTTCCTAAAAAAATTGTATTTTATTTAAAATCAACACCGGCCCTTGAAACTAACCACCCTTTATAAAAACAGAGATGGATCCATGATTATATTTATTTATGTTTATTAAATTTTACAACAGTTTTGACGGCTCCACGTCTATTGTGACCTAAAAATACGATCTAAAGCATTGTAAAACTTGAGAACTATTGCAAATTGAAAATAAATTACAATCCGTTTGCATTCGGTGGCTTCAATGCCATTCAGCTCACACGATTAGCGTATCACGTAGTCTTCTTGCGTATGTTTGTTGATCGATGCACGTATGTACATATGTGATGATTCAGCCACTGGTTGAAAGGTGTCAAACTAACGAACGTTCTTAAACAAGAATGAAAAGTTAGGTTAGGCTAATCTAAACGTGAAAGGTAATATTTGTAGAAAGAAAAAAATTATTTGTAACTAAATTAATATAAATAAACAAGTAAAATGGCGTCAACCCAACAACTGTCCCAGTCAAATTTATGGAGGTTCAAGTTAACAGTACCACGCTATGCGCAAGCGTTAGTATTGTCTAAACCACGATTCAAATCATAACTGTGCTTTTTTTAACGTGTTTTACTGTCAAAAAGTATGCAACATGTGGATTGTGACTGCTCGTCCATATACTAACACACCCGCATATGCGTAAGCGCGTGTAGCTTAAGGTCACTGCATGATTTTGCAACTAATGGCTATCACTGTCTAACGCACAGATCAACAGAAGCCTAGCCAGCACAAAGTATATACTAGAGGTTTCATATGCACACACACGCACATGCAAAAGAAAAAGTGTAGTGGAGAGCTCCAAATACACACACGCGCTGCTACGCTCCCAACCGAATACACCGGACGGGTAGTAAACAAGCCCAGCATGACACTCACTTAACCGCCATTCGAAACACGATGAACCGGCCACCACCACTTGATGCTGCTGTTGTCACTCTCTATTGCTCTAACGTTCAATTACTCAACGTTGCTCTTCTAGTTGACTTCTATCATACATTCATGTATGCATGTGGATGCTGTTTTTATTGTACGTAATTTTATTTTTTTTGCTCATGTTCAACACTTGTATGCACACAACTCGTTGTAAATTGGGAGGAGAGGACTTGGAGTAGTTTGGACGCCACGTACGTCAACTCTCTTCGATACCGGCTGCGGCAGCGACAACGCCACTATTGGCGACTCTGACTGTGCGATGTTGGTGTTGTTTAGTTATTATTGAGTATTTTGCTCGCATAGCGATAACAAACTCTTCGCCACGATCCGATCGTTGTTCTCGTTGTTGTCGTCGTCGTCGTCGTTTGGCGATGATGGATCGTCATCGCCGTTGTCGTAGTCGTTGTCATTGTGCGCATAGTCATCAACACGGTTGGGGATATTGTTGTTTTTCTTTTCAATCGGATTTTTCCTTGTTTTTATTTGTTGTGCTGTGTTTTGCCATTGCTTTTATTATTCACTACAATCTTCTTTTGTTTCTGCATTTATTAATCGCGTTTGCTATTGCTGTTGGTGTTATTGTGTTTGTTGTTGTTATTATTGTGGAATGAAAAGCAATTTGACTTATCAACGATTCAATTTTACACATAGCCGCGAGTCTGTGTCAGTGCCTGCGCCTGTGCGCTTAGGTACTTCTAGTCTGTGGCTATTGTTGTTTTCAAATATTTGTTTGTGTAGCGAAATATATGACTATTGTACATAAATGCATACACGCATACATATAGTATGTCCAAATATTTTGTTTTATCTGCAAAGTGTATATGCATACAGGCATACATACATACATCTGGACATATTTCCGTGTGTGTGCAGTGATAAAAAGCAGTTGAGTGTGTTAGGAAATTGATTAGCCAGACAGCCAATCAGCCAAGCAATGAGTGAACGAGTAAGTAAGCAAGTGAGTAAAAAAAACAAAAAGTGCCAGTGTAAGTGAACACAGTGGCTGAAATCAGTGAAGGAAGACAAAGCAGCACGCAGGCCAAAAGAAAATGTACGGACTTGAAAAGAAGAATATGCAGAAACAGCTGAAAGACATTTCAAACGTCAATAAGGCTAAATAAAGAACTGCAATAATAGCAGGGGAACAAGCGTAGTCAGTGAACAGCCGCACAAACTTTCGTTGTTTGCACCTACATATGGGTGAATGTATGTATTTTAGCTAGAAATCACTCTGACATACTATAAGAACATACTTGTGTACATATGTACGCCCATGTAAGCACATTTGGGAACTTATTCAATATTTACGCGCATACTAAATACTAAATATTTGCAATTGGCGGTGCAAATCTTTGCCGTGGCCGTTGCCGTTGCCGCTATTGTCATTGTCGCTTAACGCTTGGCGCTTGCCGTCTGGTGTTTGGCTGTCTGTCAGTGGTGGTGTCACTGTCTCCGACAGACGTATCGTTGCTCACACAATATCGTCGCGGACTTAGTTGGGCTGTCGTTTCTTTAGCAGGTACAGTACAAAAATATTTGCCGCATGGACTTTTTTCCTACATGCATTACGTACTTACATATATACATATACATAGTTTTATAGCTTTTTATGGCTATTACGAGCTATTAGTAAAAAAAAATAATCCATTTGTTGAAATTAGTGTGCGCGTTAATCGAAAATGATATTTAATAACAAAGACTATTGCACAATAATAATTAAGTGCGCCAATCAAAGTGCAATCAAAATGATTCAGTAAAGTTTGAAGCAAAGCGTAGAAATGCATTGCGGTGCAGTTTTGGTTTTCGGTGTTGCTGGTGGGGTAGGGCGAATAAGTGCCTGCGAAAGAGCGCCCGTGCAGGCGCGACAAAGTGCAATAATTTACGGGAAAAAAAACAAATTATTTTGAAAAAACCTGCAAATGATTATAAAATCAAAGAACTCGTCCAATGAAGGCAAAGGTGCCTATAATTAAAGAAATAAAAAAAGAAGAAAAATATAACAAAACAAAACGACTAAAAACACTACAAAGAGCAGTCGGAATGAGTGAACTATTTTGTTTTCTTCTTTACTTATTTATACATTTTTCTTTCGTACTTCATACATACATACATGCATACACACCGCCATGCATACATAATTCGCAAGCATGCCCCCACAAGTATGACAGGCAATTTATGCTACGTAACATCAGGTTAAAAACAACAAACAACACACACACTGCCAATGCACGACGTCTCGCACACACAACACACACGCGTGGTCATCGGCTTAATAAAACAGAAAAAAATAGCTTCAACGCAACGCAGCGCTACGATTGCTGTTAGCGGCGTATCAGAGGGTTTGTGGAACGCATTTGTATGAGCGCGCATGAGCCACATGCACGATTAGCCCTGTGGAGATTGTATATGTAAGTGTGTGTGCACTTGTGACGATCGTCGTCGGCACAGTGGGTGCAGATTGCTAATGAATAAATCAAATCTAGTTCACTTAATAAATTAACGCTTGTTATTGGCCCTTATTATGAGCAACATTCGATCTTCGAATGTAGTCGAAAGTGCTGATCGAACGAATTTTCATTTGGTATTATGGTGCTCATTCGCTGAAGAATAGGACTATTGTGAATTTCGATCGCTCCACGCATTTACAATAGATAATTTTTTCTCAGCTGATACAGCAAATAAAAATGAAAGAAAAAGCGATTGTATTGAAATTCTTTGTTAACAACATTTTTAAAAGTTAAAAAAAAGTATTTTTTGTGAAAATGAGTACAACGGAGTTGTGGTTCGACAATTCATCGGACGATGAAAGATTAGTGGAACTAGCTAGAAGTAGAAAACGGTTGAGGGACGCATTCAACCGCCTAGAAATGGTTTCCACTGAGTAAGTTTAGAATTTTCTAAATGTGTTCACGTACTCAGTATTACAGAAATTACCTTACAGATTTTTAAAGAACTTTAGATTATCTAAAGAGGTGTTTATGAACCTACTGTCCAGTACAGAAAACCAGTTGCAGCAGGGCACCCGAGCCAAATCCATTCAAAATATTTTAAAGCTAGCAACAGTTCTGCGATTTTGTGCTCAGGGATCGTACCAATTGAGCATTGGTAATGAAGGTATGCTAGGACTTGTTGAACCCACAGTGTCTGTTGTGCTATCGGAAGTAATAGATGTTCTGGAAAATTATATTTGTTAGGGCTCCCACCTGTTGCTCGGATATTTTTTCTTCGCTTTTGACTTAATGTCAGCCCATGCCTGCCAAGGGAAAATAAAAATGTATTTCTACAAACATCACAAAAAAAAAACCATTATTAACCTTAATACGTTTTTCTGCCGTTCTAACTGGTGGTCCCAAGCAATTCAGCTCCGTTGTAAACTCCTCCCATTTTTTTGCTGCTTGAACTTTGGAGCAAATCCCTTTTACGAATTGTGAATTCTCTTCCATTAATGCAACCAGCCTTTCTAATTGCTGTTTGGTACTCACGACTTTCGACCTGCATAAAATTAACAAAATTAGTATATGTTTATTATTTGGTTACTATACTAATATATAAAACAATAAATAATCGCAAGCAACTTACATTTTAACAAATTTTCCCACAATACGCTACACACTCAAAAGCAGAATTGCATTCGACTCTGAATTCGGTATACAATGAAAATTTCGACAGAGTTGCACCGCTCATAATACTAAATTCACATTCGATTTTCGATCTTCGACAACCAGCGAATATCGAATATCGAAGATCGAATCCAAATCATAATAGGAGCCATTATGTGTTAAATGAGGATTGTCTAATCAGAAAAGCATATCAGTCTGGACTTTTTCCTATGGCGCTGCTTCATATGGGATTCATAGAGCACTGGTGGCATCATCGGTCTTTATTACTTTCGAAATGAGGAAGGAGCTCATGGTTCCAACAAAACGTCGCAACTTGCCATACAGCGCGCTTAACAATTGATTTATTGAGAAATCAAATTGGTGACAATTTTCCTTCTAGAAGTGTTCCTGTTGACTGGCTCCTTGTTCGTGCGATTTTACGCCTCTGGATTATTTTTTTGGGGTTATATTAAGTCATTGGCTTATGCCGACAAACTTGAAACTATTGAAGGATTGGAAGTCTATATTCAAGCTACCATTGCCGTCATGTGGCCAGATTTATTGGATAAAGTAATAAAAAATTCAGCTGATGGAATGGACTATGTATCTCTTAGTCACAACGGGCATATGCCAGATATCAGATTCCAAAAATAAATGCTATGAATTTGTCCTCCAGATTATAATAAAAAAAAATTCATTCCTACAATATTTCTATTTCGTATTGTCGTACTGCTCTAAAGCATGTAAAAAACACCCGTCATCGAGTATTCAATTGTAGTAGAAATATCAAAATTACAAACGATTTTTTTTTTCTATTTATAAGCTGACGAACCCAAAAAATGTTTTTTAATATTTTTTCGCTATCCACTATTTTCCTACTACCTTCCAAGTTCGTAGACCTGCTTTGTTCATGCGATTTCAATGTAAACTTAAAACGCTTCCGATTTCAGTTCGCAAGACACATTTGACATGACATTTGCTAAAGAGTACGTAAGATGATTTCGTACTATTATAATTTTTTAAACTGAAAATCCCAAATTAGTGTTCAATTTTTTAAATATATTCTAAATTTTCTATAATACTACAGTTTAACCTCTATTAGCCGGACACTTCCCTTGAGTGGACATTTTTTTCTATACCAAATCTTCTGTATCGGAAGAAGTTACCCTTTTTGGTTGGGAGATGTCCACTCACTCCCTTGGACGGACAAAAGCTTGCTGACTGTGAGTGTCTGGCCAAAGATGGTTTCACCGTATTTCTAATAAATAAAATCAAGTTCAACCCGTTTCACTATTATTCCAAATTGAACACTGGAACGTCATCAATATTTTTTGTACACTAACGTTGCCCTACTTCGTTTTGACGTAGACCTATTGAAATACATCCCCAATAAAGGAATCCTGTACATTTATTTTATTTTTATATTCGGTTATTTTTTAATCGAAATTAAAAGAAATCCAGATAATTTCATAGCATTTATATTTAAAAAAATTAGAGCAAAACACGCAATGAAGGCAGGAGGAGGCCTGAAAATAAGAATGCGAGCAAGTGTTAAAATCGATAAGTATATTTTTAAAATTAGACGAATATCATTGCAACGCACACAGTTTCTTGTCTTCCTTTCAAGTTTACAAGTAGACAATTTCAAACCTTGGATATAATTTTTTTCTCCGAAATTTGTTTAAATACCTACCACTGTGCGCCGCAACTGCCACAGACCGTGTGTATGAGTTTGTGCTGCTCGGTATGCATCGATATGTTGGCGCACAGTGTGCATAGTCGGACCGGGGATCCCAAGCGAATCAGTGAAATCGAAATTAATTTAAAAAGTAGTAAAAGATGAAACTCTTAACAACGTCAAAATGCAGATACATACATATGTATGTATGTATGTATGTATGAATGTTGCACATAACGCAATGCTTACCGCAGATGAAATATAAAAGAGAAATAAACTGAAATCTCGTGCACCGACAACAACTTAATTGGAAATGAAAATACTGTTATATTGCAATAAATTTTAAACGGTTCCGCGGCATGCGCCGTGAAAGATGTGATTTCTTGACCACTTTTTCAGTAATATTTTGCGATTGCACATATTTAAACATGTAAAAGCAACACAGACGTCAATGATTTGGTAAACAAATTAATTTGCATTTGCATAGACAACATTTAAGCGTCAGTTAAATACTTGAAAATAAACGAAAACAAACAAAATAGATCAATAAGGAAAATTGCATATTCAAACTTTTGAACTATTTTTCACTCGTACAGTGGCTGGCAATAAAAAAACACGAAGCGTCAAATACAATGCGAAATTAGTGAACAATTCGGCCAATTATCGAAATTGTCATTTTTGGGTGATGTATTTAAATATTGCATACAAGTGCTATACAAAATTTAATGCGTTCTGATATTGTTTTTGCATTCAGAAGTAAGACCCGCCCGACGGCATGAAAATTAAACGGTTACAAACACTGCGTATTTTTGGCGCAACTGCGCAACTGTGGCATTTTTTCACACTTACTTGCATTTGATACAAAAATTTAACTTTAAATCACGAAATGTACAAAGTGGTGCGAAATTAATCATCTACTTTTGTTTTTGAATAACTTTTTTACTAAATCAAAACAAAAATATTTAGAGTGATGAAAATCTTTATTTTAACCTTAACGCGCTCTGTTTGTCGAGTTATGGAGTTGTTTAGTTTACAAGCGTCAAATATGATTGACATATGACGCCATTTTAAAAAATTAATCTTCCAATAAAAATAAAATAAATAATTGGTGCGTTAGGAGTTTGGCCGATCACTGTACACCCACGCTAGGTCCGAGCGGACCTTTTTCTACTCACATTCCCTCAAGGGATGAGTGGGCAGGGTACAACATTTGGCGGCAAGGCATGGCAAACATGTTCACGGATGACTCGAAATTGGACGGAAGGGTTGGTGGGGGAGTATTCTGTAAGGAGCCTCCCATCCAACTTAAGTTTAGGCTCCCGGACCCCTATAGTGTTTTCCAAGCGGAGGTATCCGCAATTAAGGAAGCGGTGGACTGGTTGTTTACTTCGGTAATTACCGTTAAAGAAGTAAATATTTACTCCGATAGCCAATCGGCAATTAGGACCTTGGGCTCGCTATTTGTGCGTTCGAGATTGGTTGAGGAATGTCTGGCTTCTCTCTCGATTGCATCCGAATACTTCGTCATCAGGCTCATTTTGGTTCCCGGTCACAGCGGCATAGGGAACTTTGGAGACGGTTTCGTCGCGAAATGAGAGAATTGGGGCTCCCCTGAGAACCTGTCGTCTGCTCCTGGAAAGATGGGCCTCGAGTCAACTCAGCGAGCGCTGGGCTAGTGCGCAAACGTGAAAGGTCGCGAGATCCTTTTGGCCACTGGTAGATCGGGGACGCTCAAGGGAACTCCTAAGGCTAACAAAGCACCAGCTCTCGAATTTGGTGGACATCCTTACCTGACATTGTGCGTTAGGTGTTCATGTCGTGAGACTTGGGATTGCCTCAAGTCCGTTCTGCAGAAATTGTCTGGAAGACGAGGTGGAATCTTCTCAACACCTTCTTCTCAGCTGCCCTGCCCTCAACTGGCAAAGACTTAGGCATCTGGGCTCTCACTTTTTCGCTACGCCTGCGGATATAGCCGGTGTAAATATCATAAATTTGGTGAAGTTCATCAGTAGCTTCTTGCGGCTAACTACGAACGCAAATCAACCACCGTCGGCGTCGTTGTAAAATGTATGGTCATCATCGTCTCTAATCCCAAGGCTCTTTCTTCCTTCCCTTCTCCTTTCTCCTCTCCCATGTATGGCGCCACAACGGACGAATTTTGAATATTTGTCCAAGTGTGCCCTTATCTAGGGCAGCCATTTAACCTAACTTAACCTAGGTGTTTGGCCGAACTCTTCCTCCTATTCGTAGTGTGCGTCTTGATGTTGTTCCATAAATGGAAGGGCGGTCTACAGTTTTAAGCCGACTCCGAACGGCAAATGGTTTTTATCAGGATCAGAAATACACGCGGAGGATATCTACCTGTATTGCCGCTATTACAAAAAACTTTTTTCTATTATTTCATGGTCGTGCACGGAGATTCGAACCTACGCACGCCCTAAATGGTAGTCACGCACGCATCCATTCGGGTACGGCGGCAAGCTTATAATAGGATGATTAGTTTTGTGCCATATTATATTAGCCGTCTGCGATTCGCCACTTCTCTGCTCGCTATTTTTGAGCTCTGCTCACATGACAAAAAATTTGCATGTGACATCAGCAACAAAGTTATCGAGTGAGATTCGCCTATAGCGAGTTTGGTTATAGGTCATAAGACTTGTATAGCTCAGTATTTTCAATGCTGCTAAATCTCTTTTTTCTGATATTTAGCAAGTTTCATTCAGCAAATTTTGTTGCTTCAACTCTCTCTCTTCTGGTGTTGACCACCGTGTTTATACACCTTGCAATTACTAGTTTTAGGTCTGCAGTGAACATCAACATTGAGAAGAACGAGAGCACAAAGGGTGTTTCAGAGCACGAGGATCACAAGCAACGAATTGAAGCAACAAAGATTGGCCTGTATGAACGCGGCCGTATCAATACTCATTAAGTCCTTCCTAATGCTTGGCAGCTGCTTTCCAGTGATGTTATCATAAGTTTATTTATGCCAGTTGCTTTATCTATTCGCTACTTGCTAAAGGTACTTCACATATGGCAGATTAGTTGCAAAATTGGCTATTATCTGTATTGTATCAATCAGCTGGGCATTTTTAAAGGTTTTTCTTCATAGAAATTGATTTGATGGAATATTTTAGTGTTTTCGATTTATTTAATTATCATTAACGATATGGAAAGAAGGTAAAGTGAAGCAATAATTAATTTATTTAATTGCGCAATTTGTTGCTAGTGATAGAAAGTTGGGGAAATCCGTAAACGATGTCTACTGAGGTTGCAACAAATTATGACAGCAATACGCATTGGAAATTCGATATTCGATTTTATAGTAAGCAATAACACGGCAAAGCGTTTATGAATACAAGCAAGAGCTCGTTAAAAATTGATTTAGACGATATAGACATCGGATTTGGGAATTTAATTTCTAGCGCAAGAGGTTACACTGGTCTTGAGCTCACAAAATACAAATATGAACATTTTTAGATGACAGTGAAACGGGCTAGTTGAAAACTAGTTCAAAATGGAGTAGTTCAAAAAGGACTAGTGTAAAAAGGTGTAGTTAAAAAAGTACTAGTTGAAAAAGGACTAGTGTAAAAAGGAGTAGTTCAAAAAGTACTAGTTCAAAAAAACTAATTCAAAAATAACCCTGGAAAATTTAAAGAGCTTCTAAGATTGAAAAAACAACTGTATTAGGTGATTACTTTTGGCCATTTGTGGTACAATATAAAGGCCTACACCACAAATTGGAGCAGGAACTCGGCGAAACCTCTAGCAAAGTATGTACATGGCGATTATATACATATATGCATATATAAATATAGATACATATACAAAATTCATTGTGAATATAGAAAAATTATAATATCTAATATAAAATTTTAAATTTGACACGAAATATCACTTGAGCGAGCAACTTTATTACAAATCGATGTAGGGAATTTTTGGAAAAGCTTTTAGTTTCCTCCAGAAATATACACGTCTGTAATATGAATGCATAATTAATAATATCTAACAAAAGTTTTATTAGAATTATGCCTGAAACCCCCTTTTCTGTGTCGGCGCCCATTCTATTTAGTTTTTACTTTGACGTTTCTTCTTCTTTCTGATTGGCGCGATAACCGCTTAAGCGATTTTGGCCGAGTTTAACAAAGCGCGCTAGTTGTTTCTTTCTCGTTCTAACTGGCGCCAGTTGGACACACCAAGTGAAGCCAAGTCCTTTTCCACCTGATCTTTCCAATGCAGAAGAGGTCTTCCGCTTCCTCTGCTGCGTTTATCCTTACATCCGTAATATTAATAATCAATAACACAGAAAACACAGGGTTATACAGAAGAAAGTATACTTATAATCCTAGATTATTTTATAATCTCGGATTTCGAGAGAGAAATTTAGTTTTTTAATTACAGATTGGGAGTTAAGCTCAAAATAGTAGATAATCTATGTGAACCTATTGTATAGTAAGTAAAAGATTAGTGGATTTTGCATGAGAAAAGTTTGAATCTTAAAGTTTAAAAAATAATACTGGTGGTTCTTTGTAGCTAAGTGCACAAAAAAACTTGTTTTATGGAATGTAGGTTAGGTTAGTTTATGGTGGTAGTCGGTCTGCACGACCAACTCTCTTAGACCTTACAGGTCCTCTGTGCTGCACGGGAACCCCATTTACCTTCCTTCTTGGACCATTTTGTGGCTCTTATGAAACGTAGAATTGATCCCAACCCCACGCCAGACAGCTCTGTAAGAGAAATAAAAAAAGAGGTGGTCTGTAAAGTCGGTTTACTGACGATAATTTAACGTGATAACGTCATAAGAAAATACTGATTGAATGGTTGCATTTTTCAAAAGAAAATTTTAATTTTATTTGTTTGATAGATATTTTGTATGGATATAGAGAATGAGTTAACATTAACATAACATAATATACTTTGACATAACATAACAAAACATAACATAACATAACATAACATAACATAACATAACATAACATAACATAACATAACATAACATAACATAACATAACATAACATAACAAATTACCCCGTATTAAAGCACTTATCAACAGCTTTCATTTGATACCCATATTGTACATACACAACCAAAGGTTACCCGGGTCCACGTTTTGACCTATATCGCGAGACCCCAGTCACGGAGCGGCATGAAAAATACTCTGTACTAAAGCATTCACCAACAGCTTTCATTTGATATCCATATTGTACATACACGTCCGAAGGTTACCCGGGTCCACGTTTTGACCTATATCTTGAGACCCTATCTACCAATAGGTATTCAAACTATACGGAAATCATCTTCAATACCTACTTAACAATGTGTGTAAGTTTGGTTTAATTCGGTTCAAAGACACGGCGGGTCCACGTTTTGGCATATATTTCGAGACCCTAGTCATCAATAGGTATGAAAATTACCCCGTATTAAAGCACTTATCAACAGCTTTCATTTGATATCCATATTGTACAAACACATTATAGGGTCCACGTTTTGGTCTCTATCTCGAGACCCTAGACACGGAGCGGATGGACATACTCTGAACTAAAGCATTCACCAACAGCTTCCATTTGATACCCATATTGTACATACACATCCGAAGGTTACCCGGGTCCACGTTTTGACCTATATCTCGAGACCCTGTCTACCAATAGGTATCCAAACTATACGGAAACCATCTTCAATACCTCCTTAACAATGTGTGTAAGTTTGGTTTAATTCGGTGCAAAGACACGGCGGGTCCACGTTTTGGCATATATTTCCAGACCCTAGTCATCAATAGGTATGAAAATTACCCCGTATTAAAGCACTTACCAACAGCTTTCATTTGATACCCATATTGTACATACACAACCAAAGGTTACCCGGGTCCACGTTTTGACCTATATCTCAAGACCCCAGTCACGGAGCGGCATGAAAAATACTCTGTACTAAAGCATTCACCAACAGCTTCAATTTGATATCCATATTGTACAAACACATTCTAGGGTCCACGTTTTGGTCTCTATCTCGAGACCCTAGTCACTGAGTGGCATGAAAAATACTCTGGACTAAAGCATTCACCAATAGCTTCCATTTGATACCCATATTGTACATACACATCCGAAGGTTACCCGGGTCCACGTTTTGACCTATATCTCGAGCCCTATTTCCAAAATAAAATATAATCCATGTTACTCGTGGAGGATGTAGCTTTCGAATGGTGAAAGAATTTGCAGTTCATTCAATGCAATGAGCAAGGTAACGACAAATGAGCAAGGTAACGGCAATGAGCAAGGTAACACTAATGAGCAAGGTAACACTAAAGAGCAAGGTAACACTAATGAGCAAGGTAACTACATATGAGCAAGGTAACACTAAAGTGCAAGGTAACTACATATGAGCAAGGTAACACTAATGGGCAAGGTAACGACACATTTTTTCGTGCGTGCAGCCTGTTAAATCGAATTATAAGACGTTATCACGTCAAAAGTATTTACCTAGACAACCTGCTCTGATTTTAGCTAGGGCTGGACAATTGCAAAGGAAAAGCTCAACTGTTTCTTCCTCTTCCTCATCTCTACAACTTCGGGAGAAAACTCCTAGTCTCGAGAAATGCCTGCCAAATAGCCAATGACTGGTTAAACCAGCCACGACCTTCGAGATATTGTCTCTTGAGAGGCTTAGCAATTCTATTGTCCTTTTTTTGTTTATTTGCGGCCATAGTAGCCTAGCTGTTAGACACGTATCTTCATTTCTCTATGACCTATTGGCCTCTTGGATAATGTTGTTTTTTATTATTAGCTTACTTGTGGACATGGGTATTCCAATGGTATTTTTATCGCTGAGCAGTTGAAGAGCAGTACCTTTTCTGGCTAGCTCATCAACTTTTCAGTTTCCCTCAATATCTCTGTGCCCCGGAACTCAAATAAGGCTGGTGGCTGACTGGCTATCCGAGAATATATTGTATTTATAGTCGTTTTTGTTACGGTGTGCGTATTTAGATATGTAGCCACTTCTTTTACAGCTGGAACCTCTGCCTGATAGATGCTACAGTAGCCGGGTAGTCGAACGAATAGTTTGAGTCCTAATGCCTTTGAGAAAACTCCGTAACCAACCTTATCGTCTAGCTTGGAACCATCTGTATAAAAATTTAATTCCCCCCTTCTCCATGGCCTTGGTGTCGGCCACTGCTTTCTTGACGGTATACTCGTTTTGAAGAGCCTTTCGAAGGTGAGTCTAGGAGTAGAGTAGTCTATTTCTTGTTTGTGACTATTCAGAGAGTGCAAAATAGAAGCGTGGCCAAACCACCGGTCTTTCCATAGCGCCATACTTTTGAGTCTGAGCGCCGAGGCGGCCACGTGTTTCCCTATCAAATTTAGGGCAGGTATTGTATTTTTATGGAATGTAAGCATGTAATAATTTAAAAAAAAAAATGCAAAGTTGTAAGCAAAAAAAAAACCCAACTACATTCATATTTCAAAATACCAAATAAATAGCATAAATACAATAATATAATAAATATTTTGCTTCTTTCCAAGTAAAATTTTTTTTGCAATTCCGTGCTATTTTTCTTTAGCCAGCACTGTGAATGCATATGCATGTGATTATGTGTATGTATGTATGTGTTATGTATTTCGTTAAGTCGCCGCATAGAGGGCCCCACTTCATCTAAGACCGAGACGTAAATAATAGTATTGACATACATACAGAGGCAGGTACCTATGCGTACATATGTGTATGTATGTAAGTACATATATATGTATGTGTGTATGTACATACTTGCATATATTATTTGATACAAAACGGCGGTAGAGCTAAACGCAAATTATAAATTTTCGAACAATTTTATTCACTGAACAATTATGTATTTAATTTTCAAAGTTTTAATCAGTGGCACTCTTACTTTATGTATCATACTTCAAATGCATACATTCACACATGCATATGTATGTACTTTCCACTGGTCATCGATTTCTTTTTGCAAAATTTTACTCATTTTATGTTAGCATCGTGCGCTGATATCTCGTACTCAATAAAACTTTCTACGCAAATAAAAAATGCTTAAAAGCGTAATTGCTATGAAAGCTGTGGTTATCTTAAATTCTATAACTGGCATAAGCACGCAAATGCCCAGCAGAGAAATTCACTGGTTCCGAACTATGGCATTTCTAGTTAATTTACTACTTCTTTTGAGTATTACATCCCTATTCCATATTAGCTAACAATAGATTCCTATACGATTATAACTAGATTATCTAGTTTTTCGAGCTTAGCTCCCAATTCGTAATTAAAAGCAAAATTACTCATAGAAAATTTCCCTCCCGAAATCCAATATTATAAAGACACTTTCTTCCGCACAACCCTGTGTTTTCTGTGTTATCGATAATTCTGTGCTATCGATAAATATTATTACGAATGTAACGAGAAACGTCAAAGTAAAAAATAAATAAAATGGACGCCAGCAAAGAAAAGAGGTTTTCGAGGTGATAATTCTAATACAACTTTTGTTAGATATTATTAATTATACATTCATATTACAGACGCATTTAAATATAATATAAAATAAGAGGATATCAAAAGCTTTTCACAAATTTCCCATATCAATTTGCAATATAGTTGCTCGCTCAAATAATATTTCGTGTCAAATTTGAAATTTTAAATAATATACAATAAATTTTTTATATTCACAATAAATTTTGTATATATGTGGGGCATTCTTTCTGAACGTGAGACCCCCTGCCCCCAGAATAGATTTTGACGAAAAGAGGTCTATGAGGGCTTAAAATGTAGGTAATTATGTTTACTTTCGAAAGCAAAGTGGCACTTCTTGAAATTCAAAATGGCGGATCCAATATGGCGGATTCAATATGGCGCAATTTTGCAGTTCGTGCATCAGATTTATGCTATGAACTGAATCATAATTGAATGATGAATAATCAGTGACCAATAAAAATAAATAATTAACTTGGAAATATGTAAAATTAAATCCAATGCAACAATTTTACTTAAAAATAAATAAAGAAAACACGAAATAGCATAAATCTGATGCACGAACTGCAAAATTGCGCCATATTGAATCCGCCATATTGGATCCGCCATTTTGAATTTCAAGAAGTGCCACTTTGCTTTCGAAAGTAAACATAATTACCTACATTTTAAGCCCTCATAGACCTCTTTTCGTCAAAATCTATTCTTGGGGCAGGGGGTCTCACGTTCAGAAAGAATGCCCCATGTATATCTATATTTATATATGTATGTATATTTATATATAATAGCCGTGTAAATCCATTGCTAAAGGATTCGCCGAGCTCCTGCTCCAATTTGCGGTGCGCTCTTTGATATTGCACCACAAATGACCAAAAGTAGTCACAATCAAGAATATGTAGGTGTATTTTTTTTAAATCTTAAAAGCCCTTTAAATACTCCGGCGTTATTTTTTAACTAATCCTTTTTGAACTAGTCCTATTTGAACTAGTCCGCTTTGAACTAGTCCATTTTTAACTACTCCCTTTTGAATTAGTTTTCAACTAGTCCGTTTAGCTATCGTCTAAAACTGTTGGTATTTGAATTTTGTGTGCTCAAGACCAGTGTAAACTCATGCGGTAGAAATTTATTTCCCAAATCCGATGTCTATATCGTCTAAATCAATTTTTAACGAGCTTTTGCTTGTATCCATAGACGCGTTGCCTTCCTATTCCTTCTTATAAAATGTATCTAATATCGAATTTCCCATGCGTATTGCTGCCATAATTTGTTGCAACCTCAGTAGACGTCGTTTACAAATTTCCTTCAACTGTCTTTTACTATTAGCAAATTGCGCAATTAAATAAACTATTGCTTCTCCTTTCCTTTTCGTCATGACGCTAATAATAATTAAACCAACCAAAAACACTAAAATACTTCCTTTAAAGTAAAAACACTTACATTACCACGAAAGTCTGTTCTACATTACAGGGACGATCCGGTAAGGACTGTAACTCCAGCAGCATTTTTCGTATATGTATTGAGAATGTCTATGCTACTAAACAACAACAATAATAGCGAAGATATTCCACCAAACCAATTTCTATGAAGAAAAGCCTTTCAAAACAGTCTTCATAGCTGATTGTCAATTTTGCAGCTAATCTGCCATACTCGTATGTGAAAGGGTAGATTAATTTGTCTGGTTTTATTGCTAATTACTGTATATGAGAACGTAATTTTAGGGTGGCTTTTGCATATAAGAAATTAATAATTGGCGTTCACACCTATTTTAGGTGTTTCGACGATCTCCCCCTCCTATTTGTAGTGTGCATCTTAATGTTGTTCCACAAATGAAGGGACCTGCAGTTTTAGGTCGGCTCTGACTTTTTTGTGAGGAGCTTTTTGGTAAATGGTATCTTAAAAGTGTTTAAATTTGTTAATAAAAAAAAATTAGAACTGATTGCCCCACTAAAAAATTAAATATTGTAAATCTTTCTATATAGATAGACAATGTTTTTCGTGCCTTTAATTTCCGACTTTAACCAACAGGCTCACTTTGCATCCATTTTCCACTACTTCGTAGATGCTCACAAAATATATAGCAAGCAACCGGTTCTTCATAGGACTGTGCAATTTTTTTCACTACTGGGTACACCTATTCGTGAGTGCGAATTCATTTATGACTGTTGCATATGCACGCAATTTAATTTAGTCGAAATAATTTGAATGAACTGCCAATGTGTGTAAGTGTGTGCTCGTTTGTTTGCATTTAGTTGTGGGGTTGTGGTTTACTGGCAGACACATATGAGTATGTCCATATGTGTGTGTATGTACGTGCACATAAACGAGTAGGTACGGGGAGTTTTTTAAATAATATTAAATTTTATTTGAATGCTTACATATGTATATGGCGTGATGAACGTCAAAAAGCTGTTGTTTTGTAGCTGCTAAAAATCATTATAGTCGCACTCGTGGCAACAAGAGCTTTAACATCTTGGCATTCTTGTTGGCTTGTTAACGACTCACTGAGAGCCATACTTAAGTATGTATGTTTATTTAAGAGAATATTTCTAATATCACACACATACATGCACACATATATTCAGAGATTGTTTACGGCAAAATATTTATTTGAAAGCAAGCACCAGGCACACAACTAATGAAAATGAAGTAAATATGAAGAAAAGTAAAGGGTCTTTCAAAAGACGCGCCTATATGTGGTTTTAAAATAAAACATGTAAAAATTTAGATACTTTCGGGTTTCACTATTTTTATTCAAAATACGGCTCTTAACAATTATATTTGACCCCTTGAACAGAATTACAGCGAGTAAGGGGTTGACGGGTACTCGCTGCCAAAACTAGAACAGATTTAATAGCATGAAATTGCACAGAATTGCGGCGGAGACGTATTTCTTGCCGTGGTTTCATTTTAGGGCGGTAAAATATTTAGACGGCCGCCGTAGCCGAATGGGTTGGTGCGAAGTTCAGAGAAAACGTAGATTCGAAACTCGGTGAAACACCAAAATGAAGAATATTTTTTTTGTAATAGCTGTCGCCACTCGGCAAGCAATGGCAAACCTGCGAATGTATTATATATGTATATATAAAATACTTAGACTCATTTCTATTTTATCCGATGGGTTAAGCACTCAGGGCTGCTTTTCTGATCACTTGAGGATAATTTCTTCGTTTACAAGCAACAGCAGGCAAATAGCAAGCAAATAATTTTTTTTTGTTTTTGAAACAACGAGCTTCAATGAGTTGCTTCACAAATTTGGCAAACGAAAAGAATTCACTAAAAAATTTTTTGTATTGTAACCACAAAATGTCAGCTGAAACCGTCCCCGTGTTTTCCGTCCCGTTGCAATTCTGTTTAACCGACCGAATTTTCCGACGGAAGTGGATCCGCAGATCACCACTCGTCAACTCACTGTCCCGCTGCAATTTTGTTTCGGGCCTGAAAAATGGCATCATTTAAATGTCCACCATACGCACAACGACAAGTTGTCATACGATAATTAAAACTTTCTAGCCAATTCACGAATGCCTAATCCTTGAGGAAGTCGAGATATCGATGCCGATGATTGTGCAGCAACACTTTGCGCTACAGCAGCTATTTTCTCAACAGAACGTCCAGTTTTTGGTCTGCCGGTCCTTTTTCTGTCTTCGACACAAAGAGTTTCCTGAAATTTTCTTCACCTACCTTTGCTCTGCGTCGTCACATTCTCTTATGCGCCTTTGTACCGTATTTAGCCAGGTCGATTGTAGTCTGGCCTTCCTTTAGTTCTTGTTGGCTTAGTTATGTTCATGGCGAGTATCTGTACCAGGAGGCAAGATAAGAGCTTTTTCTTATTTTCTCTGAGATTGGTGCAATTTTCATATATTCTCGTAACTTTATGTTTTTCCCTTTGTTCACCCGCGTTATTCCTGTTGCCTAGCGAAGCATTCTCATTTCCGCCACGTGCATCTTCTGGTTGCGGTTAGCTTGCGTCGCCCAACATTCCGACCCGTACAGCATTACTGGACTCCCGCAGGTTTTGTACACCTTTCGCTTAATCGTTAATGGCATTTTCCTGTCACACACGATGGAGTTCACGCCGCATAAACTCTGTGTGTCACATCTTCGTCTATGTTTTCATTTTCGCTAAGGATCGATCCGAGGTACATGAAACTTATTGTTACTGTCTGCCCATTAATATAGGAGGCCTCTCGTTGATCCATTTCCTCTTCGCCGAACGCAAGATGCAGGTATTCGGTATTCTTCACATTTATGCGCATTCCGTTGCTTGTCAATATTTCATTCCCAGAGTTCAGTTGTCTCGTCAATTGATGAACGCTCGTCGATAATGACCTAGTTGTAAAATGTCTTCTTCACAGCTTTGAGCTAATGGCATGTAGTGTCGACTTTAAGGAATCACTGCTTGTTGTTGTTTTAGCAGCTTACTAAACCCTGTCAGTGCAATGTAGATTACCGGTTATCTTCGTCTAGCTCATCTAACGGTGGGTCCGGCAAACGTGCTGTTTCCGCAGGTGGGTCCAGAGGGAGAGGGGTGTTAGATGGGTGGGTTTAATGGTGCATATGTTTAGTATGTCGGGATCAATTCTGGATAGGTAGGAGTTTAACCTGCTACAGTATCTAGAAGGTAATTGTGCCAATGTTACGTGGATCTCTCGGGGTAGCTGGAGTTTTTGATCTACTGTGGGTGGTGGTTGGACTCCGATTACGGCATTGGGGGGTCGAGAGCTTAAGAAGGTGATAATTGTCTGCCGATCAATGTCGTTTATAGTCTGTTTAAATACTGTCCATTCCAGTAGTTGTCGGTTAGTTTTGCCCTGGATCTCGTCGGAGTAGTTGAAGAGGCGGCTCAGGTTCAAGCAGGTGTCTGTATGGGTAAGACCTGTGGTAGCCCCCTAGCAGAAAGCGTAATTGCTATGAAAGCTGTGGTTATCTTAAATTCTATAACTGGCATAAGCACGCAAATGCCCAGCAGAGAAATTCACTGGTTCCGAACTATGGCATTTCTAGTTAATTTACTACTTCTTTTGAGTATTACATCCCTATTCCATATTAGCTAACAATAGATTCCTATACGATTATAACTAGATTATCTAGTTTTTCGAGCTTAGCTCCCAATTCGTAATTAAAAGCAAAATTACTCATAGAAAATTTCCCTCCCGAAATCCAATATTATAAAGACACTTTCTTCCGCACAACCCTGTGTTTTCTGTGTTATCGATAATTCTGTGCTATCGATAAATATTATTACGAATGTAACGAGAAACGTCAGAGTAAAAAATAAATAAAATGGACGCCAGCAAAGAAAAGAGGTTTTCGAGGTGATAATTCTAATACAACTTTTGTTAGATATTATTAATTATACATTCATATTACAGACGCATTTAAATATAATATAAAATAAGAGGATATCAAAAGCTTTTCACAAATTTCCCATATCAATTTGCAATATAGTTGCTCGCTCAAATAATATTTCGTGTCAAATTTGAAATTTTAAATAATATACAATAAATTTTTTATATTCACAATAAATTTTGTATATATGTGGGGCATTCTTTCTGAACGTGAGACCCCCTGCCCCCAGAATAGATTTTGACGAAAAGAGGTCTATGAGGGCTTAAAATGTAGGTAATTATGTTTACTTTCGAAAGCAAAGTGGCACTTCTTGAAATTCAAAATGGCGGATCCAATATGGCGGATTCAATATGGCGCAATTTTGCAGTTCGTGCATCAGATTTATGCTATGAACTGAATCATAATTGAATGATGAATAATCAGTGACCAATAAAAATAAATAATTAACTTGGAAATATGTAAAATTAAATCCAATGCAACAATTTTACTTAAAAATAAATAAAGAAAACACGAAATAGCATAAATCTGATGCACGAACTGCAAAATTGCGCCATATTGAATCCGCCATATTGGATCCGCCATTTTGAATTTCAAGAAGTGCCACTTTGCTTTCGAAAGTAAACATAATTACCTACATTTTAAGCCCTCATAGACCTCTTTTCGTCAAAATCTATTCTTGGGGCAGGGGGTCTCACGTTCAGAAAGAATGCCCCATGTATATCTATATTTATATATGTATGTATATTTATATATAATAGCCGTGTAAATCCATTGCTAAAGGATTCGCCGAGCTCCTGCTCCAATTTGCGGTGCGCTCTTTGATATTGCACCACAAATGACCAAAAGTAGTCACAATCAAGAATATGTAGGTGTATTTTTTTTAAATCTTAAAAGCCCTTTAAATACTCCGGCGTTATTTTTTAACTAATCCTTTTTGAACTAGTCCTATTTGAACTAGTCCGCTTTGAACTAGTCCATTTTTAACTACTCCCTTTTGAATTAGTTTTCAACTAGTCCGTTTAGCTATCGTCTAAAACTGTTGGTATTTGAATTTTGTGTGCTCAAGACCAGTGTAAACTCATGCGGTAGAAATTTATTTCCCAAATCCGATGTCTATATCGTCTAAATCAATTTTTAACGAGCTTTTGCTTGTATCCATAGACGCGTTGCCTTCCTATTCCTTCTTATAAAATGTATCTAATATCGAATTTCCCATGCGTATTGCTGCCATAATTTGTTGCAACCTCAGTAGACGTCGTTTACAAATTTCCTTCAACTGTCTTTTACTATTAGCAAATTGCGCAATTAAATAAACTATTGCTTCTCCTTTCCTTTTCGTCATGACGCTAATAATAATTAAACCAACCAAAAACACTAAAATACTTCCTTTAAAGTAAAAACACTTACATTACCACGAAAGTCTGTTCTACATTACAGGGACGATCCGGTAAGGACTGTAACTCCAGCAGCATTTTTCGTATATGTATTGAGAATATCTATGCTACTAAACAACAACAATAATAGCGAAGATATTCCACCAAACCAATTTCTATGAAGAAAAGCCTTTCAAAACAGTCTTCATAGCTGATTGTCAATTTTGCAGCTAATCTGCCATACTCGTATGTGAAAGGGTAGATTAATTTGTCTGGTTTTATTGCTAATTACTGTATATGAGAACGTAATTTTAGGGTGGCTTTTGCATATAAGAAATTAATAATTGGCGTTCACACCTATTTTAGGTGTTTCGACGATCTCCCCCTCCTATTTGTAGTGTGCATCTTAATGTTGTTCCACAAATGAAGGGACCTGCAGTTTTAGGTCGGCTCTGACTTTTTTGTGAGGAGCTTTTTGGTAAATGGTATCTTAAAAGTGTTTAAATTTGTTAATAAAAAAAAATTAGAACTGATTGCCCCACTAAAAAATTAAATATTGTAAATCTTTCTATATAGATAGACAATGTTTTTCGTGCCTTTAATTTCCGACTTTAACCAACAGGCTCACTTTGCATCCATTTTCCACTACTTCGTAGATGCTCACAAAATATATAGCAAGCAACCGGTTCTTCATAGGACTGTGCAATTTTTTTCACTACTGGGTACACCTATTCGTGAGTGCGAATTCATTTATGACTGTTGCATATGCACGCAATTTAATTTAGTCGAAATAATTTGAATGAACTGCCAATGTGTGTAAGTGTGTGCTCGTTTGTTTGCATTTAGTTGTGGGGTTGTGGTTTACTGGCAGACACATATGAGTATGTCCATATGTGTGTGTATGTACGTGCACATAAACGAGTAGGTACGGGGAGTTTTTTAAATAATATTAAATTTTATTTGAATGCTTACATATGTATATGGCGTGATGAACGTCAAAAAGCTGTTGTTTTGTAGCTGCTAAAAATCATTATAGTCGCACTCGTGGCAACAAGAGCTTTAACATCTTGGCATTCTTGTTGGCTTGTTAACGACTCACTGAGAGCCATACTTAAGTATGTATGTTTATTTAAGAGAATATTTCTAATATCACACACATACATGCACACATATATTCAGAGATTGTTTACGGCAAAATATTTATTTGAAAGCAAGCACCAGGCACACAACTAATGAAAATGAAGTAAATATGAAGAAAAGTAAAGGGTCTTTCAAAAGACGCGCCTATATGTGGTTTTAAAATAAAACATGTAAAAATTTAGATACTTTCGGGTTTCACTATTTTTATTCAAAATACGGCTCTTAACAATTATATTTGACCCCTTGAACAGAATTACAGCGAGTAAGGGGTTGACGGGTACTCGCTGCCAAAACTAGAACAGATTTAATAGCATGAAATTGCACAGAATTGCGGCGGAGACGTATTTCTTGCCGTGGTTTCATTTTAGGGCGGTAAAATATTTAGACGGCCGCCGTAGCCGAATGGGTTGGTGCGAAGTTCAGAGAAAACGTAGATTCGAAACTCGGTGAAACACCAAAATGAAGAATATTTTTTTTGTAATAGCTGTCGCCACTCGGCAAGCAATGGCAAACCTGCGAATGTATTATATATGTATATATAAAATACTTAGACTCATTTCTATTTTATCCGATGGGTTAAGCACTCAGGGCTGCTTTTCTGATCACTTGAGGATAATTTCTTCGTTTACAAGCAACAGCAGGCAAATAGCAAGCAAATAATTTTTTTTTGTTTTTGAAACAACGAGCTTCAATGAGTTGCTTCACAAATTTGGCAAACGAAAAGAATTCACTAAAAAATTTTTTGTATTGTAACCACAAAATGTCAGCTGAAACCGTCCCCGTGTTTTCCGTCCCGTTGCAATTCTGTTTAACCGACCGAATTTTCCGACGGAAGTGGATCCGCAGATCACCACTCGTCAACTCACTGTCCCGCTGCAATTTTGTTTCGGGCCTGAAAAATGGCATCATTTAAATGTCCACCATACGCACAACGACAAGTTGTCATACGATAATTAAAACTTTCTAGCCAATTCACGAATGCCTAATCCTTGAGGAAGTCGAGATATCGATGCCGATGATTGTGCAGCAACACTTTGCGCTACAGCAGCTATTTTCTCAACAGAACGTCCAGTTTTTGGTCTGCCGGTCCTTTTTCTGTCTTCGACACAAAGAGTTTCCTGAAATTTTCTTCACCTACCTTTGCTCTGCGTCGTCACATTCTCTTATGCGCCTTTGTACCGTATTTAGCCAGGTCGATTGTAGTCTGGCCTTCCTTTAGTTCTTGTTGGCTTAGTTATGTTCATGGCGAGTATCTGTACCAGGAGGCAAGATAAGAGCTTTTTCTTATTTTCTCTGAGATTGGTGCAATTTTCATATATTCTCGTAACTTTATGTTTTTCCCTTTGTTCACCCGCGTTATTCCTGTTGCCTAGCGAAGCATTCTCATTTCCGCCACGTGCATCTTCTGGTTGCGGTTAGCTTGCGTCGCCCAACATTCCGACCCGTACAGCATTACTGGACTCCCGCAGGTTTTGTACACCTTTCGCTTAATCGTTAATGGCATTTTCCTGTCACACACGATGGAGTTCACGCCGCATAAACTCTGTGTGTCACATCTTCGTCTATGTTTTCATTTTCGCTAAGGATCGATCCGAGGTACATGAAACTTATTGTTACTGTCTGCCCATTAATATAGGAGGCCTCTCGTTGATCCATTTCCTCTTCGCCGAACGCAAGATGCAGGTATTCGGTATTCTTCACATTTATGCGCATTCCGTTGCTTGTCAATATTTCATTCCCAGAGTTCAGTTGTCTCGTCAATTGATGAACGCTCGTCGATAATGACCTAGTTGTAAAATGTCTTCTTCACAGCTTTGAGCTAATGGCATGTAGTGTCGACTTTAAGGAATCACTGCTTGTTGTTGTTTTAGCAGCTTACTAAACCCTGTCAGTGCAATGTAGATTACCGGTTATCTTCGTCTAGCTCATCTAACGGTGGGTCCGGCAAACGTGCTGTTTCCGCAGGTGGGTCCAGAGGGAGAGGGGTGTTAGATGGGTGGGTTTAATGGTGCATATGTTTAGTATGTCGGGATCAATTCTGGATAGGTAGGAGTTTAACCTGCTACAGTATCTAGAAGGTAATTGTGCCAATGTTACGTGGATCTCTCGGGGTAGCTGGAGTTTTTGATCTACTGTGGGTGGTGGTTGGACTCCGATTACGGCATTGGGGGGTCGAGAGCTTAAGAAGGTGATAATTGTCTGCCGATCAATGTCGTTTATAGTCTGTTTAAATACTGTCCATTCCAGTAGTTGTCGGTTAGTTTTGCCCTGGATCTCGTCGGAGTAGTTGAAGAGGCGGCTCAGGTTCAAGCAGGTGTCTGTATGGGTAAGACCTGTGGTAGCCCCCTAGCAGAAATTGCTTATTGAGCGCTTCTTCACAGGGAGCCTCGTTATGTAGGTGTTGTAGTGATGACATCAGGAGGCATCCCGTCACTGTCCGAATAGAAGTGTTTTGGTATGTCTGAAGCTTAGTTCACTGCAAATTACTAGTTGCAGGCGACCAGACAGGCACAGCGTACTTTAGAACCGGCCAGTCGTTAAATGTCACCTATAACATTTCTTTGGCTTTGCCCCAAGTACTGCACAATTGCAATTGTGTGCGTAGAGAAGGAGAGCAAAATGTCGAAGGTAACTTCAAAAATTTTAGGGTTGTTAACAGTCGGTATTGGTGGATAGTCGACTTTGACCTTGAGTTTCGGTTTGATCTCCTTTGCTCAGGTGGTAAAGAGGGTCGCCATGGACTTAGTGAAGGAAAGGTGTAGATTCGTGAAAAAGCGAAAAAGATTGGTGCAGTAATCGTTTACTTGGGCGCACAGACCATCAATGTCGTTGAAAGCCCGACGCCATTATCATAGAATCGTCAGCGTAGGACACCAGGAAGACTCCCTCTGGTGGCTGGGGGAGCTTCGGTATGTAAAAATTGAAAAGCAAGAGGGAAAGGACAGCACCCTGTGAAGCACCTTGCTTTATCTTTCTCTGTTTAGAGTTTGGTCTCGAAAAATTACTGAAGAGTGCCGAACACTCAAATAATTCGTGAGCCACCTCTGCAACCCTGACGGGAGTGTCGACTGTATAATGTCATCTAGTAGCGTGGAGTGGCTGGATGTGTCGAAAGTCTGCTTTAGATCCAGCGCTACTGGGATAGTCTTGTCGCAGGGACGGCGGTTTTGGTTAAGCGCGCGATTTATCTGGGTGTTTATGGTGGTGAGTGCTGTGGTAGTACTATACACTCTTCGGAAATCATGCTGATGTGGAGCTAGGGCCAGATGTTTCGTGTAGAATGGGAGTAGCAGGACTTCTAAAGTCCTCACTACTTGGGAAAGGAGAGTTATCGGGCGATAATATTCCCCATGATTGGTGGGTTTCCCAGGTTTCCGTAGTGGGACAACGACTGCTCGGGAATATCGATGTTGTCACTGTTGTTCCTCTTTATTTATTTATAATTGGCGCTTATACCCTTTTTGGGTGTTTGGCCGAGCTCCTCCTCCTATTTGTGGTGTGCGCCTTGATGTTGTTCCACAAATGGAGGGACCAACAGTTTCAAGCCGACTTCGAATGGCAGATATTTTTATGAGGAGTTTTCTCATGGCAGAAATACACTCGGAGGTTTGCCATTGCCTGCCGAGGGGCGACCGCTATTAGAAAAATGTTTTTCTTAATTTTGGTGTTTTCGCCGAGATTTGAACCGACGTTCTCTCTGTAAATTCCGAATGGTAGTCACGCACCAACGCATTCGGCTACGGCGGCTGTTGTTCACGGTAACTGTTTCTTCTTTCTCATTTAGAAAGAAATAAGATCCCGAAATGCCACAAACAGCAGCATACAGTTAATCTTTGTGGTTACATTGTTGATTTGTGCAGCATTTTTGGATTAGATTCGCTCCAAAGGTGGCAATTTCGCTGGTTGGTGTATATAGCCGTTGAGCAAAAAAATGGGTCTCGTTCGAAGAGATGAATTTTGCTAAAAATTCGGATCTTTGTATTTACAAGTGAGCTGGAATATCGATAATATTTTTCAATAATTCCCACACGTTCGACAAACGTAAGGCGATGCATTATAAAATGGCAAACATTACTGAATATTTTGATAACTGAATGCCATTGGTAACTTTCACAGCTACTGAAACATAACAATTGGAAAAGCTATCATTGCTATCTGGTCACGCTTTACTAATAATATAATAATATACGTATAATTAACTCTTGTTTAAGTTGGACCCATGCATGACGAACCAAATGTTTAGTTTTCCTGTGTAAAGTCAATGATTAAATAACGAAATGTTTAATGCACTAAGGCAAAGTAGTTATTTTATTCTAACGCCTTATAAGACAATATTTTTTATAATTTGCCATCTTCTGTAAAAATATTGTACTTATGTATATATAAATTTATGGGATTTTCCACCTGAGAATAAGCGAAAAGTAAAGCTCTTTTCTATGCAGAGTTTTCTTAAAATAAAGAAAAAAGTCACTTAAGAAATATTCTCGGTGGAATTTCTGAATTTCTTATATGCATTTTGTATTATTTTTACCTTTGATCTAATAAGAACTTATGCAAAGGATCTTTCAAAACAGACGCCTAGTTTCCGCCCTCTTAAAAGATGTGTCGCTGCTGATATTATTCTTGTGTTCGCTCTAGTAATATACCGGTGATTTGAAGGTGTATATGTGCGATCTCGATGGCACAGTGACGTAGACCACTATTTAACCCAAATATTGAGCGGTCACGGATGTTTCTTGGAGTACCTCCATCGTTTTCACATGGAGGACACTTCGTTCTGTCCAAGCTGCAACAATGCAATAGAAAGCGCGGAGCACGTGTTCTTCTACTGTGATCGTTTCAACGAAGAACGCCGAACGCTTGAGCTAGTCTTGGGTGAACAGCTGAGCCCAGACAGCTTAACTAATAACATGTGTTCATCACATGACTGTTGGAACGCAGTTAATAGTTAAGCAAGAGGTTGCACCTGCAACGCGCGGATTGGCAGCGCAAAACGCAGAGAAAATCAAATCAGCATGAAGCTGGCTACAAATAAGGTGGACCCAGACTTGGGTGAATAGTATTGGTCCATTTAATGCACACCGTTCTGGGCCTTCCCGAAGAAATGCAAGGTAGTTCCAGGAAGGGAGTCTCCCCAGAAGAGGAATAGGGATTGTTTTAGTGGCTATACCATTCGACACAGTTGACGACGGTCGCTGTAAGTGCGAAGGCTTTTTAATCCCTCCTCACCCACCACAAACCAAAAAAAAAAAATGTACGATCTCGGCCGCAGTAGTTGACATTCGTTTGAAGCATAAAGCTCCTTTTTTATCTGACGTCAAAAATGTCTACGTTCGTCCCGAAAAAAAGCATTTGCGGGAAGTTATGCTTCATTATTACCTTTTAAAGAAAAATGCAGCTGAAAAGGGTCCTATATTGATCAATATTTACGGTAATCGCGCTGCATCAAATACAACTTGTAAAGAGTGGTTTCGACGCTTCCAAAGTGACAATTTCGGGATGGCGCCCGTGAAGAGGGAACTCTCATGAGTACTACTATACCGGCATGGCAGTATGCACGACTTGTCGCCTCACAGCTACACCTACGTACTAAACACCTCTCCGCTATCTACCACTCTCCCTGCGGAACTGTCAAAAAAAGGAATTATCTCACGGGGCTGGTTAGCTCATAGGCTGCTAGTTATTTCGTCTACGAAGATCTACGCGTCTTAAATCACTGTGGATACGTTTTACGATTCGCTTCCAGTTATCACCCGATTTTGGCATAAAATCTATAATATTCTCTCCGTTAATGTGCTACAAGTTTTGGAAGCATAGCATAGGCATTGGAACGAGACGTGATCAGCGTCTTCTTCTCTATCCATGCAGATTGGGCAGTTTGGTGAACTATCATGGCCGAATCTATGGTTCCTGAAAGGAATTGGGTTAATGGAAGTTTGTTTCCCCATGGTTTCTTTCTAACCACGTCGTAAGAATGGGTATTAGCCCATGGGTCCAGCTATCTTTCGGTGATTTGTTCCACCGGTCTTGCCAGTGGGTGATCGAACGACGTCTTTCTTCTTCTGCAATATGTTTACGACTTGCTCTACCGTCGGGTTCGGATTGCCTTAAGTACACTCTCTGCATTTCTTTCGCCAAAATGTCTACGGGGACTAGACCGACTATAATGAGGGAAGCATCGTCCGAAATAGCCAACTTCATAGACCTTAGCCAAGCCTTGATCATGCTTACTGATTCGCTTGTGATCCTCTCAATTTCGTGGATTTGCTTTGCCACCATTACCACCACGATGTCATCCGCGAATCCAATGACTTTAGCTCTAGGGGGCATATACAGTCTTAGAACCCCATCATACATTAAGGACGCATGTCGAACTTTTAATGATATGACTAAAGAGTGGGATGTTGACAGTTTAACCGTCGGAGAGGAATATCGAGAGACGTTTGGAGACGTGTGAGATGCTTCTTGATCGGCAGAAAATAAAAGGCTTTCTGCATCGCAACGTCACTGGTGATGAAAAATGAATCTATTATGGATAAACCTAAGCGTCGAAAATGTTGGAGCCAGACAGGTGAACCAGCTCATCGATAGCGAAGAAAAAATATTCATGTTTCAAAGGTTATGTTGTGCATCTGGTAGAATCAAAAGGGTGCTATCTATTATGAACTCCTTAAACCATCTGATCGTTACCGACTGCAGCTAATGCGTTTGAATCGAGCTCTTAAAGAAAAGCGGCCGAAATGAGACGGAAGACATGACACACTAGTTTTGTTGCATGGCAACGCCAGGCCACACGTTGCTAAATCGGTACAGAAATATTTAGATAGACTGAATTGGAAAATCTTGCCCCACCCGCCGTATTCCCCAGACATTACACCTTCGGATTGCCATCTGTTCCGGCCAATGCAGTCAGCCCTTATTGAAGAGCGATTCACTTCCTACGAGAGCATCGCAAACTGGCTCAATGAATGAATGAAGTCAAAAGAACTCGAATTTTTCGTCAGAGGAATCCGTATGCTGCCTGAAAGATGGAGGAAAGCTGTAGCTTCCTTACTTATACTTCACATAATACCATATATTACTTACTTGTTTAAATAAATCGTAACTTTGGCTGAGAAAGTACGGAAACTTATTCCCATACCCAATATTATGACTTTTTATGAAAATGGTCGATCTTTAAGAATAACACGTCGCAAAATTCGCGAATTTTTTAGTGGAACAATCGCCCGATGAGTCGACAATTCCAAGATTGGGGAAAAAATTTAAAAAAATATATATAGCCAAGATAAGAGCCTTTTTTTGTGCGGATGACGTTGTTTAAAATGCCTAATGCAACATCAAAGCTGCCGTCGCACCTATGGTATGTCCGGAGACTAAAAAACTCCCCCTGGTTTGTAACCGTCACCGACCCTGGAACCACTTTCGTATTACTTCATAGTTGCGTTCCATCTTGTTCAGTACCTGCGTCCCGGTCCCGCTTCTTTATCCGGAGAATTTTTTCCGCGAAATCACTGATAATCTTCCACGATTAATCGCTACCTAGCATCTTGTCGATTACATTTTCAATAGTTATGTGGCCGACTGCATTCTCCAGCGTTAGACGCTCTTCGAGTGAAGAATCCATCTGAAGTTTGCGGTCTAGTCGTCGAAAATTTTGAAGTGACCTAATTGAACTTCCTCGTTTTATTACTCCAGGCACAGCTTGTAAGACGACATAGCGCGTTAAATGAAGTTTGGAGGGCTTTTGTCGGCGGTTACTTTGGTTAGTAGTTACTTTGGCGAACTTAGTAATAGAAATTGAAAGTAACTTTTCAAATGAGGTTAGCTTTTGTTAATTGTATGTTCGATACCTTTTTGAAATTGATTGGTGAATAGTCTGTAAGAAATTTCTCAAACAACTTTTCGTGTATTCGCATAGGAAGGAAGCGCTTTGCCTGCTCAGTCTGACTGCACCTTAATATTGAAAACTTTTACTTTCTATATTTTTATCACATATGTACATCCACCCATACGCACATACATACATACATAGCCCGGCATGAGGACTTCTTTATTTTCTTGTTGGGCACGCACTCGGATACCCAATGAAATACGATCTGTGCCGTCTTCGAGTAGCAGTGATGAAGTGTTTAATGCAGAGCCCACTTAAGATAAGGGTTTTAGTTCGCACATACATACACACATACATACACCATCTCGTATCAAATGAGTCATGTGCATGTGTTTGTCTGCTTCATATTATATGAACATTTGTATGTATGTATGTGAGTAATATGGCAATTGATGAAAATCGCTTTGCTGTTTTTATCACAAAACTGCATGAAATTTTGTTTTATTTCCTTTTACAATCATATTTTACGACTTCGTACATGCATACATATGTGCATACAAGTGTTTTATATACAAATACATATGTACATAAGTGGTTATGATTGTTAATAATAGCTGTAGCTACAAGCACGCACCTAATCGCTGAAGCGTGTGTGTGAACATGAGAGTGTGGTGTAACTTGCCCGCTTTGTTTACTCCTCAAACGCCACTTTTGGTGCGCTTATCAATGCAATAATAAAATTTATGATTATTTTTCTTCACCATTCTTTTTTGTTTCTTTTATATGCAAGGGTAAATTACCGAGAGCTTTTTGAGTCTTCAGATTACGCTTCATTACCTTTTGAAGAACTGCAGAATTAAGAAAAGCTTTTACGAATTCGACTACTTTTTTTAAATATTACACACATACATACATATGAGTACCAAAATGAGTTCATCAAGAGATTAATGAGTCAATATGTTTTGATTAGAATTGTTTTGATTAGAATCTTGCTGAAATAACAGAATAAATGTGGATTTTGTAGTTGATTTATAACTGAAACTTCAATTTAATTCAATCCTACACTTCTGAATGTATGTATTAGGTAGTTCAATAAGTTTTGCAGTTAGATAAGAAAAACAGAATTTTATGGTTTTAAATGGACTTTATTATTCAGTATAGTCTCCCTGAGCATCAATACACTTGTTCCAACGAGATTCCAATTTATGAATTCCATCCCTGAAAGTGGGAATTTGGCAGGGCGGCGAAATTTGCTTCCACAGCTGTCATGACCGCATCATTTGAAAAAAAAAACGCTTTCACGCATAAATTTTTTTAGATCTGGAAACCCCTAGAGGTCGCTAAGGGACAAATATGGGACCAAATGAAATATTTTCTTTTGCAAACTGGGTCTTTTTTCACGATTTTTTTCCATCAGCTGATCTAAAAGGTTACAATAATATTTAGAATTTATTGTTTTACCCGTTTGCAAGTAATTCACAAACCAAATTTCTTCCACATCCGAAAAAACTTATGCTAACACCTTCTTGACCGATTTCTCTACACGAACGCGTTTCGGAGCCGAAGAACCAGACTGGCGCCACTCTTTAGCTTGTTATTTTAATTCAGAATCATGTTGGTAGACCCAAGTCTCATGCATAGTGATGAATCGATGCACAAAATCCACTTTATCCTTTCGAAAACGTCCTAAATGTTGCTGAGAAAGTCGCATTCGAATGTGTTTTTGTTCCCCAGCGCCCATTGTGCACACAGCTATCTGAAACCCAACACTTCAGTCAAAATATTGCTTAAACTGCTCAATGAGATGTCTAGGCTTCTCTTAAATCTTTTTCAGTCACTCGACGAATTTTCAATACGATATTCTGTATTTTTTCCACGATTTCTGGTGTTGTTGCTGTTTTGGACGACCTTGACGTGGAACGTCTTCTAGGCCACGTTAAAATTCAGCAACCTATATTTCTACCTTCGCTTTAGCCGAATGAGTTGGTACGTGTCTACCATCCGGTAGTGCGTAGGTTCGAGTCTCCGTACATGAACTTCGAATAATAGAAATAGTTTTTTTCTAATAGCGGTCGCCCCTCGGCAGGCAATGTCAAACCTCCGAGTGTATTTTTGCCATGAAAAAGCTGCTCATAAAAAAATATTTGCCTTTTGGCGTCGGCTTAAAGTTGTAGGTCCCTCCATTTGTGTGTCCAGGAATATTGTTTTTAGCCATTGCTGGGGGGTTTTGGCTTTAGGGGCTGGAGCGAAATCTTGCTGGAAGAATCAATGCTCTCCATAGAAGAGAGCACTCTGCTTCACCACGCCTTCAAAGACATTCTCCTGGTACACTTTTACCCAGGTCTTAACTCCGTTTCCGTATAAATGAAGAGATTAAGACACAAGACACTCCTTACTAAACCATTACGGAGGTTGGTTGGTGGCTGGGCTGAACCCTTGGAACAACATTTTTTGCTTCTATAGAAGTTTTAGCCCAGATTTCGTCGATTTGCTTATTAAAAACTTCTTCAACGGAGAAAATTTTCTCAACTGTGAAAATAATATTTTCATGTTCGTTAACTGTTTGCATCTGTAGATTTCAATTCTCTTCAAGCGCGTTGGCAAAAGATAACCAGTTGAGCGAGGGAAGGCTTTCATGTGGAGATCATCTCTAATTAGTCTGGACATGGATCTAGTCGATACATTCATTTCTCTGGTCAGGATTTTTTGCTTTCTAAGGGGATTTCTGCGAATTCTTTCACGAAAGGCTTTTATGGCTGCAATGCTGAGCTGAAGCCATATTTCAAAGAAATTCATATTAATTATTAGTGAATGAAATGAATTATCTAATTTGCTAAAGGGTTTTCCAATAAAAGGTGTTATTTTGATATTCAAAGAATGGTTTCGTTGCTTGTGTGGCACGTACCGCCTTCTTGTTGAAAATAAACGTTGTTCAGATCAATACCATCCAATTCCGGCCATAAAAAATCGTTAATCATCTCTTGATAAAGCAATCCATTCACCGTAACGTTTACTCCAGCTTAATTTTCGAAAAAGTAAGATCCAATGACTTTACCGGATCATAACCACACAGCACCAAACCGTCACACGTTGTGGATTGAGCGGCTTTTCAACAATAACTCTTGAATTTTCTGAGCCCCAGATCCGACAAGTTTGTTTATTGACGAAGCCACCGAGATGGAAATGGGCCTCATCACTCAAGATGATTTTTCGATGGAATTCCGGATCAGTTTCATGCATTTTAAGGACCCAATCAGCAAACACACGATATTGTTGATGATCGGCCGGCTTGAGTTCTTGTGTTAACTGGACTTTATAAGCTTTAAAACCCAAATCTTTATGCAAAATACGGTGTAATGAGGTTTGTGGAATACCTAATTCCTAAGAGCGACGAGGAATGGACAAACCTGGGTTTTCTTCAACACTTTCGACTACAGCAGCACTATTTTCGGCTGTTCTTGAATTTTCTGTATTGCGGTCCGACGAGGTGCTTCACGATGACCCAAAATGTTCGAGTTTTACGAACCGTCTCTGCCAAATTTTCACAATTTTTATAGTGAATTTTAATAATTTCAATGCGTTGTTTAAGCGTGTATCGTTCCATTTTTATTAATGGCGTAGTTTATACTTGTCAAAAATCAAAAAATGACAACTTCAAAAGTGACATCTACCGAAAAGCGCGCTATTCAAAATAACACTTGTTATTGGAAAACCCTTTACTTATGTTGCATTCTATTTTTTTCGCTTAATTAGTCAAAATGCAAGAGTTATACGCAAGGCACCTATTTTAGTGGCCACGCAAATTACATTTCATGGAAATAACCGAATCTGTGCCACCAATAATGCAACTCAATATAACGGGTATTTTAAATACACAACGAAAAAGTGTTACCATTTGTAAAAAAACGAGATTTTCATAATAACTTGAAATTTTTCCGAGCGGCACAAGGAAATCGATAGCTAAAGGCAGCGTACCCAATTTAGTGGCCATATGTGTATTTATGTGCGTATACCTAAGTGGTTTTTTATCCTAATTACATATCATGCATGTACATATGTATATATGTAGTATGTATGTGTATACCTACGACTACTTCATTCATTCCGAAGACCTTTGACGACTTGTCACATTAATTATTCTTAGGCCTCCACTTGGGGGTTTTTGGGTATTCACCTTTCTTTTTTACTACACTTCCATTTAAAATTCTTATTTTGTTGTGCCATTGAAATTAAGGAAAAATTAAAAAAAAATAAAATCAGACGCAATTCAAACCAACACACTGACCGCTGGCGACTTGAAGGGAATCGACCGCTCTCATAACCTTGTCAGCGCCGTTTGATGGCCCCTCGAGTTGGGCTATCGTTTTATTATACCCCGCGATTAAATTGCTGCAATTTCGATTAGCCATTTGCTAGTTGTACGGTATATTACACAAATAAATTTGCTATTATTGTATTATTTTCTAAATGCCATATTAGTAAATTGCACTCATAAAATCATAATCATAAACCGAGTTGACACTAAGTAAAAACTGATGGCACCCTTATTTTTACAAATTACAGAAATTTATGAACTGAGCTGCGTCGGTAATCGAATGGCACTTTTTTAATTTGCTTCGGGGCGATGTCTGAAAATGAAGGATCCAAAGGAACATTTATCAGAAGAAGAAAATTTGGCAGCAAGCAAGAAAATGGAGAATTTGGAAGGCGATTCAAGTGACAGAGGTGAGTAACTACTCATACATACTTACATATGAATGTACTAGAGTAGAGTGACCAGACAAGAGATTGTAAATAAAATTAACAAATGTGTCAAATAAAATAACGAAGGTGTGAGACATTCAATTTAAGCTGGCTTTACTTTGAAGTTACATTCATGTCATTATGTATGGAATACTGGCAGTGCTTCAAATGGTTGTTGCAATTTTTGGTGACTCGGTTCATTAAGTGCGACGTTATTGCAGCAATAGCGTTTAGTCTCGACTTGTTTTTGTTGTAGAAACATATTCTATTGTGCACTCTCTGAATAGTCACAAACAAGAAATAGACTACTCTATCCCCAGACTCACCTTCGAAAGGTTGTTGCAATTTTTGGTGACTCGGTTCATTAAGTGCGACGTTATTGCAGCAATAGCGTTTAGTCTCGACTTGTTTTTGTTGTAGAAACATATTCTATTGTGCACTCTCTGAATAGTCACAAACAAGAAATAGACTACTCTATCCCCAGACTCACCTTCGAAAGGCTCTTCAAGACGAGTATACCATCAAGAAAGGAGTGGCAGACACCAAGGCCATGGAGAAGGGAGGAATTAAATTTGTATACAGATGGTTCCAAGTTACACGAGATGGTTGGCTGTGGAGTTTTCTCGAAGATATTAGGTCTGGAACTATCCGTTCGACTACCTGACGACTGCAGCGTCTATCAGACAGAGGTTCTAGTTATAAAAGAAGTGGCTACATATCTAAATACGCATGCCATAACAAAAACAACTATAAATATATTCTCTGATAGCCAAGCGGCCATCAAATCAATGAATGGGGCTATACTAAGATCGAAGGTTGCACAAGAATGCCGGGCGGCCGTAAATGATATTAGTGACGTATTCAAGGTCAGCCTTATTTGGGTTCTGGGGCACAGAGATATTGGGGGAAACTGAAAAGCTGATGAGCTAGCCAGAAAAGGTACTGCTCTTCAACTGTTCAGCGATAAAAATACCATTGGAATACCCATGGCCACGAGTAAACTAATAATAAAAAACAACATTATCCAAGAGGCCAATAGGTCATGGAGAAATGAAGATACGTGTTTAACAGCTAGGCTATTTTGGCCGCAAATAAACACGAAAAAAACAAAGGAATTGTTTAGTCCCTCAAGAGACAATATCTCGAAGGTCGTGGCTTGTTTAACCAGTCATTGGCAATTTGGCACGCATTCCTCAAGACTAGGAGTTTTCTTCCATGAATATTGGAGAAGTTGTAGAGAGGAGGAAGGGGAAGAAAAAGTTGAGCACTTCCTTTGCAATTGTCTAGCCCTAGCTAAAATCAGAGCAGGTTGTCTAGGTAAATACTTTTTTAATTCTCTTACACAGCTGTCTGGCGTGGGGTTGGGATCAATTCTACGTTTCATAAGAGCCATAAAATGGTTCCACGAAGGAAGGTAAATGGGGTTCCCGTGCAGCACAGTGGTATCACAACGGATCTGTAAGGTCTAAGTGAGTTGGTCGTACAGGCCGACTACCTCCATAACCTAACCTAACCTAACCTAGTGCTGTTTTTTTACCCACAGATCGGAAATATCGCTGTTATCTCGCTCTGGTCATAGAAAGTATGCTAACTTCGCTCTATACTAAAGATAATTGATGGTCTCCCTTCTTATTTTGAAAGAAAGTAAATTTGATGATGCTGCCATACACTTGTGGATCATATCCGTACGAAACACAGCTGCTGAAAAATAACAATTGGAAAAACCAAATCTATCTAGCATAGAGGGGCACTTTGCATTACCAGCAGTACTAAATTTCTACTGGCAACTTATTTCTGGAAAAATTTGTGAAAAGCGCAAATGGTTCGTAGGCTTTTTTTTACAAAGGAAGTTATGTTGGGCGCATCAACCTAAATGGGAGCGATATACAGGAGAGCCGAGCTGCTTATTATATTATTATTCGCTATAAATAATCCTAAACCCTAAATTTTGAACTAATAGGTGCGCAACTAAGTTCACGCTGTTTGTCAATAGATGCCGCCAGCAGTGTGTGCTAGTCGATTCTAACATAACCTAAACGTCATAAACCAAGCTTAAACATATGGTAAAAAAAATGCTTTGACACATTAGTGATTTTGTTTTGGTATCGTATATGTAGGTAATTTTGGTTTTGTGAAAGTGACTAATTTTGTGCCGAATAATCGTCATTTGCAGTAAGTGTTGTTTTTCCTCTTTCATTCGAAAAAAATGGCGACTGAAGCGCATCGATAGCTACAAAAAGTTTATGGAGATGCTGCTTTAAGTGAAATAACGTGCCAAGATTGGTTCCATCGCTTCAAAGACGGTGATTTTAATGTTCACGACCGTCCGCGTGAAGGAAGGCTAAAAACCGTCGAAGACGCTGAATTGGAGGCATTGCTCAGTGAGGATCCGTGTCAATCGCAAGAACTTGCTTCAGTATTAGGAGTTACCCGCCAATCCATTTTCAAGCGATTGCATGCTTTGGGAATGATTCAGAAGCAGAGGACTTGGGTTCCTTATGAGTTAAAATCAAGGGATGTTGAACGTCGTTTTTTCGCGGCAAAAAAAAGAAGGGGTTTCTTCATCGCATCGTGACGGCTGATGAAAAATGGATTCACTACAGCAATCCAAAGAAAAGAAAGTCGTGGGGACTGCACGGTCATGCTTCTACGTCGTCGCCTCGGCCGAATATTCACGGTTATGCTATGTATTTGGTGGGACCAAGTTGGTGTTATTTATTATGAACTGTTAAAACCAAGTGAAACCATCACTGGGGATCGGTATCGACTTCAATTGATGTGATTGAAGCGAGCACTGGGCGAGAAACGGCCGCAATACGCGGAAAGGCATGAAAAAGTGATTCTACAGCATGACAACGCTCGGCCTCACGTTGCCAAACCCGTTTAAACCTAACTGGAAATACTTAAATGGGAAATTCTAACCCATCCGCCATATTCTCCAGATATTGCGCCGTCCGATTATCCCCTATTCCAATCGATGGCACATGGTCTAGCTGACCAGCAGTTCCATTCATATGAAGACATCAAAAAATGGCTTGATCCATGGATAGCCTCAAAAGATTAACAGTTTTACCCCGACGGTATACGAGATCTATCAGAAAGATGGGGAAAAGTAGTAGCCAGCGATGGACAATACTTTCAAGGATTCACTTGTAATCATTTTTTCAGAATAAAGTTGTATTTTCATCAAAAAAAAACAGCGAGAACTTAGTTGCGCACCTTATTCCTTCCAATAGGTGACCCACACGTTGTATACCGGTGCATTGCCTTATGTTGCTCAACCAAAAAAAACTACTTACGTCTAATATCCCTTCTTCCTTCAATATCTTCGTTTAGTACACCTGGGCGGTTATCAATCACCTTTGTCTGTTCATTAGAAACGTGTTCAATTCAGGGTATTTTAAGTAATCTCCGGAGAAGCCATATTTTAAATGATTCCGGTCTGTCTAACAGTTTTGTGGTCTATATTTCACTGATTTCAGCCAGTCTGGCGGATATTGATTAGCCTGTATTATATACATGATTGGAAAGTGTTACTGGGAGTTGCAAGTTCTCGTCATCTATAAGTTTCAGAATTGTTGAATTTATTTGAGTTCATATTTTTAATAGCATTTTCGATTTCATTTGTACTTATCGGAAAACCAGACAGCAACTGCGAAGGGGTACTATAGTTTGATCTGCAATTATCAGTGAAAAGGGTTTTTATAATATATAATCTTCCCAAATGGTTTTATTCTCATCAGTTTTTAAAATAATTTCGTTGTATATTTCAGGGATTAACCGACTTGTATTTTTACGAATCCCTGCAGTTTCTTTAAATTTTGTGTGAATATTGAAGTCCGATACAAGTGGTGATGATTAATTAAGTAATTCGTCCTTTTTAATAAGCTATATGTATGTATGTCAGAACTTCGAACTAAAAATATTTATTAGGGCCTTAAGCGTTTTATCTCTTCTGGTAAGAGTGCATTGCAGTGTAGGGATTTTCAGCGCCAGTAGGGATCTTCAGTAATCAATAAAAATGGTATTGGTAATGCAAATTATCAGTAAGATTTTTCTAATTACTACAGAAAATTTCAGTAACCAATAAATTTACTGTTAAAATTATACTGATCGCTGCTTCTGCTAATGCCCTTAATATAAGGTGTACCTAAATACCTGGTCACCCTAAACAAGCAAAACGGAAGTAAAAAATGGAATTGAGAATAAATACATGAAAATTGAAATAAATATAAGAAAAGGTGCGTACGGGAATACAAAAGCAAAATCACTATTTTTAGGCTAAGTAAAAGATTATGCTAGAGTAGATTAATTTCCAAATGAGAGAATATAAATGGCCGTTTAATTGGGCCGGCTCGTCATTGTCGTTTATGCAAATGCGAGTATATGTATGTGTAAGTATTCATGTGTATGTATGTATGCTGCATTCGATGTGCATTAAATGCGCATTAATTACCATTCAACCTTAATTGCAAGTTAAAGGGAAGAGTTACCAGGAAGTAAAAAGTGCCGTGGGGAATGCATAGAAATGTAACTTAGTGACCTGTCAGTGTATATTTTACTTTACAATATTTTTACATTATAACCCGTTTGCTGCAAGAATGTAAAAAAAAAAATATAAAAAAAAACAACAGAGAAGTATACAGAAATACCCACCAGCTCTTTTTTATGCTGTGTAAAATATTCATGGCTATGCCTATTAACCGTATGTCATTATAACAGTTTGATCAAAAAATTTCTCGTAATATATTCAGAACATTCAAAATACAATTTTGTTCCTCAAAAGTGATGTTTTCGCCTTCAGAGACGGAACTAATCCACATCAACTGCAGCTATCGCTTGATTCAGCTATCGAAACATTTCGGGAACTCTCGTTCCGGTGTAGCCATTAGAGCCGTCTTCGATTTTTCCATTACTGCCTTTTAGCTGTTAAAACACTTCCCTGTAGTGGTTTTTTGACTCGATCAAACCGAATGGGAGCCATAACAGTTGAGTTCGATGGCTTTTGGATGGCATTCGTTTCGTTGTTGGTCAAGAATTCACGGAAAGTGATGGCACTGTCGCACGTGCGTTAACATAAAGCAATATCCACGAGTTCTTTTCTCACAAACCATTTCTTTTTTGACGAATCGCTTCACTTAAACGTTTCACAACGTCCAAATAATAGTCCTGCCCTTTTGGCGAAAATTCATGGTGTACAAAACCCTTGTAATCCATAAAAATCGTGAGCATCGCATTATTTTTTGACTGAAAACGACGTGATTTTTCGGTCTTGGTTCATTCGGAGCTCTCCACTCGCTCGTCTGGTGTCTGGATTGCATGTCGTATTCATAATCCAACGTCTCGTGTCCCTTCATGATGAGTTTGATGAATGTTGGTCAGATTTAGGCTTGGAAATCATGTCCTTGGCGATATCAACGTGGTCCATTTTTTTATATGAAATACAGATCCTTTGGGACCAACTTTGCAGCAACGCGTCGCAAACGATCAGATCTATTAGCAATGTTCAAGTTCTAGGTCAGCTCTCTGATGGTTAATTTGCGGTTATTGATCAACTATTCTTTCACTTCATTGATGTTCTCATCAGTTTTCGATGCCTGCAGCCTTGCACTACGTTCGTCATCCTCGATGAACTCATAATCTCTGCTGAAGCTCGTCACGCTCGTAAACGGCTGTCTACTGATTTCTTTAATAAAGCGTTTTTCAGTAAGAGCGCTTCAACTTTTTTTTTTTTGAATAAAACACAAACGGTTTGACTTTTTTAACTATTTTTTTTTTTATTATCGAGTTTGAACATATACATTTAAATATGAAATTCGATTTCTTTTGCATGACCACCGCGTGCACGTTTTACGAAGTCCAATCGTTGAACCCAATTTTCGACCACTCTTTTGCATAAATCGGCCGAAATTCCAGCAATTTCGCGTTCAATATTGGCTCTGAGCTCACAAATCGTCGCCGGCTTGTTACTGTAGACCAATGACTTCACATAACCCCAAAGAAAATAGTCTAGAGGCGTCAAATCACACGAGCGCGGCGGCCATTCGACCGGTCCATTTCTGGAAATAATGCGCTCATCGAACTTACTCTTCAACAAATCAATTGTAGCGTGTGCTGTGTGGCTTGTGGCCCCGTCCTGTTGAAACCACATGTCGTCTAAGTCCATACCATTCAATTGCGTCCAAAAATAATCGTTTATCATGTCGCGGTATCCATTTCCATTCACAGTAACGTGGCGATCGTTCTCGTCAACGAAAAAATATGGGCCAATTACGCCGCCGGCATGTAAACCGCACCAAACAGTGATTTTTTCGGAATGCAACGGTGCCTCATGAATCACGTGTGGATTGCTTTCTGCTCAGTAACGCATATTTTGCTTGTTGACAAAGCCATTGAGCCAAAAGTGAGCTTCATCACTGAAGATGATTTTTTGGAAAAAATCTGGATCATTTTCGAGGTGATCTTCAGTAACCCAGCAAGGCTTGTTAAAACCGGAGAGCTCACCATAATAGAGATACGCTCACGTTGTGCCATTCATCCCGTGAGCTCGGTGTGGGTAACACTTGGGATTATGAGTTGTATCGAGTTGTCATCTCTTTATGTGCATTATTCGATACAAGCAGGGGAACCTCGCTCAGGGTGTGGCTGCATGTTAATTATGGTCGATCTCGCTTTGCAGGAGGTGTTCAACACCTTTTATACCTGTGACATTATATCTTAATCCCTACCAGTAAGGCTGTCTTAAAAATAAAAATAAATAAATAATTGGCGCGCACACTTCTGTTAGGTGTTTGACCGAACTCTTCCTCCTATTTCTCGTGTGCGTCTTGATGTTGTTCCACAAATGGAGGGAACTACATTTTAAGGCGACTCCGAGCGGCTATTGGTTTTTTATGAGGAGCTCCATTATGGCAGAATACACGGAGGCTTGTCATTGCCTCTCAAGGTGTGACCGCTATTAGAAAAAAACGTTCTATCATTTTGCTGCCTCATGCACGGAGATTCGAAACTACGCACTCCAGAACGGTAGTCACGCACCAACCCATTCAGCTACGGAAGCCACCGAAAGGCTGTCTTATCCTGTTCTTACATGGTGCAGTCGTCCCTTAAGCAGCTTCAAAAGAGCGTTGCCGTCATTTTTCCTCCTACGTTGTGAAGCAAACGACTATCAGAAACATCAAGTATGAGCAAGACTTCGTCTTTCCTTTTCTACCTACAACTCAAGCAGCTCAATCTTTCAAGAGCCGGCGTTAGTCGCCATTGCTAATGTGCTAAAGTATATGAACTTCCTTCAAAAATTCAAAGCCACATCTCATCACATGGTGTGTTGTTGTTATTGTTGTACCAGTTCACTAGGCCCTGTCAATTCGGTGTACTCACCGATCGTCATCGTCTATATCCGTAAACTAGCCCGGTCTAGTGCGCTGAATCTCACTAACTGATCTTGTCATCGTCCAGGGTTCTGAGTTATACAATAAAGATGGGCATAATGGGGATTTTATAAAGCGGCTGAGTACCTTTCTTAATTCCTGTCCATCCTGTTGGGTCATAGGATCTCTACAAAACGCTTCCAACGGTCACGACCCTTGGCGATGACTTTGACTTCTTTGAAAGATTTATCTTCAACTTTAAGATGTTCCTAGAGAGTTGTCTTCCATATGCACCTAGGACGTTCTTTTTTTCTACTGTCTTGTGAGTTCCAATCGAGTGCTTGCATGCATATTTCTGTGGGATCCTTTTGAAGAGTATGGCCAATCCACCTTCACATTTTCTACTTTATTTCAATGTAGTTGGGTAACTCCTTACAATTCGCCCGAAGCTCTCTGTTGTTGATAGTTCTGGGCCACCAAGTCCGCAATAAACATCTTACTAATTTGTTGACAAAAACTTGCAGCTTATTTGTGAGCAAGTCTCTCATGAGTCAGGTCTCACAGCCATTAGGCTGAGTACCCAGCCTTAGCTAATTACCACTTCTTTCCACGATTCATTTTAAAATTGCATTTTATTATCGTAAATGTTTTAGCAGTCTCGGTATAGCTATTTTTGCAGGCAGGCAACGTATTTTCGTCATAAAAGTAGCAGGAACTTAATCTCTGTTTCTTCGACAATTTACTTTAACCAAAACAACACAAACATAATATTCGCCACACCCATGTTTCCATTGTTGTGTTATCTATTGATAAAAGCAAATAGTGTTGCCTTTAGTCATTTATTTATTTTAACGGCTATTTATTTTTTGGCGCTTAGTTGTTCCAACAAATGCGTCGTGAAGCTGTGTACTCCAAGTGGTTGAACAACAAAGAATCTGTGCCTTCACAGCCGGAGCTGCCTATGCGATAACCCCGAGCAACTTGCGCTGATTATCACTTTTTCGTAGACAACTGTGGAGGCGCTGCTGTAGACAAAAAACTACGTGTACATATGTATACAAGTATGTATATATGTGCGTGTATGTATTTATGTACACAGCTCATCTAAAGCTAAGTGAACCTGCTGTGCCAAAATTACCCAGAACACTCTTTAATTATTATCAATGAATAATTAGTTTTACGAAGGCCAAGGCTGCAAGCATCTTTAGCTCCTTCTACGAATTTTCTTTTATCACATTTATGCATTTTTTGTTTTTCAAAATATTTTCCTTGGAGATCATTACTCTTCGGCATTCGCTTGAACCAATTTTCAAAGCATTTTGCCACACAGAAGTGGATGCCTCCAAAACCAGCTTCTTCGGGCATTAAAAAACGTCGCACGCGCATTTCATTTTTGATGGTCGGCAACAAAAAAGAATCAGAAATCATTGGGTGCCAAATCAGGGCTGTAATCAGGGCAGATGACCCAATAATTCGATCTTTTGAATGCTCAAAAACTCTCTTGTGTCAGCCAATACGTGAGAGCTTGTCTTCGTGAAGGATGATCCGCCTTCGGTGAAAGGTTTTCTTTAGTACTCCGAAAACGTCAAGCAAAGAAATGATTGTGTATCACTGAGAATTGACTGTTTCAAACGTTTCTAATGGGACAATTGCGACATGACCAGATTTTCTGAAAAAATAGACGATCATATGTTGTGAAGTGCTTCGTTCGCTTTGGAACACCCATACTGTTGATTGCTGTTTTGTTTCCGGCTCGTATTACCCAAGATTATAGATCCAAGAGTCGTAAGGTACGGTGCATTTTACAGAGTTAGTTTACTATAGCGGCAGCCCTTGGTCGGAAAAAAACCTAGTCATTCAGGTAAAGTAGAACCTTCTGCTATGGGAATGATCCAAGATTCGTCACCTGTTACGATAACATAGACTTGCTTTGAAACACCGCGACCGAATTGCTTCAACAATCGACAAGAGTACAAGTCCTTTTTTGGACAAACCTCAAATTATGCGGCATCCAACGAGAACAAATCTTCCTGACGACCAAATGCTTATGCAATATTCAATGTATACTAGTCCCACTAATGCCCAAGGATGCCTCTATATCGTGATACTCGTATGTCACATGGCGATCTTACGTTATCAATTGACGCACGCACTGCATCGGTTGTTTCTTGCACAACAAACGTTTTTGGACGGTTTTCGCGAAATTCATCCTGCCACGATGAACACGTTTTACTAGCCGTTCACATTGGCTAAGTGTGGTGCTTCAACGCCAGAAGTCGAACTAAGTCGTTCAATGCACTTATGTCTTAATAATCCACGTCGAAAATCGTAATAAATCATCGCACGAAAGTGTTCAGTTGTTAATTCCATACTTTGGACTAGATTAATTTTTCAACTCACTGAAAAAAGCACAAAAAAGGTCTTAAGAGAAAACGTTATAAGTAAGTTTATACTAAAAAATACAAAACTTTTCGATACAAATATCAAATAGCAACATGTAGAGTTGCAAAGTCGAACTTCTTGAAAGGGAAACTTGCGTGTATTTTGTTCTTGCTATATTTGTCATTAGAATTATACATTTTCAACATATTTACAATAGCGAAGGTTTCTCAATTTACGAGAGACATTTGAAAAGCTAATGCAAATTCTGAGAGATGGTACTACTGGCGCGTATCGAGATTATGTTTAGTTTGTGGCATCTCTTGGAAGAACATAAACCAGGTTTCAGACAGAGTTGTCTATTTCTTAATGTTTGGTATCCATTTGAATCGATCGGAAGCCAACTGATTTTCGTTTTCCATTACGACAACGCATCAGCTTAAGCCTCAGCAGTCGCAAAATGAATGGAAATGGGGTTCCAACTCATTTCACATCTTTCCTATTCTCCAGACTCGCTCGGACTTCTGCTTGTTCCCCAATTTGAAGAAATGGATTCTATACAAATGAGGATCTGGTTGCAGAAACGAATAGCTATTTTTCAGACTTGAACAAATCCTATTATACGGAAGAGATCAAGAAACTAGAACAGCGCTGACCGAAGCTTACAAGCTTCAAAGGGGACTATGTCGAAAAATAAAAAAGGTTTACCCCAAACAATTAAATAGTTTATTTTTTTCCACGGGCTTTTCAAACGAAACTCGCATATTGTAAGTAATAAAGGGTGACTAATTTAGAGGGATTGGATTTTATTATTATTATTATTATTATTATTATTTATAGGGGATATAACCCTACCATAATTAGCACACTGGCTACAATCCCCTATTCAGTGCTTGTTGTATTTTGGAAATTTAAATAAAACAATGAAAATTCAAACCAGTAGAAACATTCATGACATTTATTTTTTAAATAGAATCCCTTTCAAATGTTGGACGCAACGGCGCCGTAATTCGACCATCCGTTTTGAATGATTCACTGGAGAACTTCGGTCGCTATCTCGTGAATAGCTTTAGCAATGTTGGCTTCCAATGCCACAATCGAAACTGGTTTATCCACAAAGTATTTAGGCTTTACATAACTCCACAAATAAAAGTCCAAATGTGTGAAGCAGACGATCTTGATGGTCAATCCACTGGTCCGGGAAGAGAGATAAATTGCTCACCCAAACGATGATGCAGTAAATCCATTGTTTCACAGGCAGTATGACTAGTAGCGGCGTCTTTTTGGAGCCAAATGTTATAGAGATCACGGGCTTCCATTTCCGGCATCAGAAATTTCGTCTTTGAAGTATGGGTCTATGATTCCTCCAGCTCATAGGCCACACCAAACGGTTGTTTTCAATTAATGTAATGGCTGTTTTTGAATGGCTTTGGGTTGCTCTTTAGCCCAAATACGGTAATTTTTCTTATCGCTGAACGCTACAAGTTAGCCTGAGCGCGTGATGAACACTTTTCACAAAGCGTCGATTTTCATAATACAACTCTACGATTTGTAAAGCTAGTTGAGGCGTAAGTTTTTCCACGATGAAATCTCAATGAATACTGTTTTTTAGTGTGACAGTAGTCACGCGTGATCTGTCAAAAAAACCCTACTGGAAAAAGTGCCACCGATCGGATCACTCTTTATAGAGGGTTTGATTGAAAAGTAATGAGCCTTCCCGCGCGAAGCGTCTGCCAAGCGATCAACAGAACCGGCTGGTGGGGGAAAATGATCGTTGGACCTTCCCCTTCCACTGGAAACCGGTCCAACCGGACCGATCCAACAGCGGTGCAGTCAACATCGCTCCGCACGTGAAAGCTGTTTTAAAAGTATGTTAGGATTTTACAGTGGCGAAAATGCAGCTGATCATGTTTTTCGACTCTCAAGGCATCGTCCACAAGGAGTTTGTACCTCCAGGAAGCACTGTAAACGCGGCATTTTACAAAGAAGTGCTCCTTCGGCTGAAAAATCGCGTCGCCCGGTTTCGGCCCGACCTTGTCAACAATTGGACCCTTCATCACGACAATGCGCCGGCGCACACCGCCTTCCTCTGCACCTCTGCATTGGCCAAGATGGGGGTTCCGGTGCTTCCCCACCCTCCCTACAGCTCAGACCTGTCCCCTCCAGACTTCTTCTTGTTCCCGCGCCTGAAAATAAAGCTGAAGGGAAGGCGTTTCGACTCCATCGAGGCGATCCAAAAAACTGTGACAGCCGAATTGAACGCGATTCCGGCGGATGAGTTTAAAAAATGTTTCCTGCAGTGGAAGGACCGCTACCAGCGGTGATTGACGCTCAAGGGTCCTATTTTGAAGAATATTAGTTGTATAAGCCAAAAGGTTTAATAAAACTGCTTAAAAAAATAAGTCTCATTACTTTTCAATCAAACCCTGTAATATCTGAGCTCGATAGAGTGGTGAAGTTCCTCAAATGTGAATTTCTGAATACTTTTTGAGCAGAAGTTATATATACATACATATATGTGCATATGTAGGTTTTCAGTCCTATTTTAATTTTTTTTATAATTTTTTTTTCTTTTATAAATAATTATACAGTACTTATTGCAAGCGAAATAGTATTGTAATGAATTTTAATAGGTAGAATCTTGTTTTTGCTTATTTATAGATGATGAGACCTTTTTCTAAGTAACGCTCATTAATAGATCAATCAGGAAAACCTTCAGCAGCGCCAAGTCGAGCTGGCTTCTCTCATTTCCATTGTTTTTATTTTAATATTCAGTACGTGCTCGATTTACAGAAAAAAAGCGGCAGCTGATAACAGTGCAGTTGAATCATTGCTCGCAATATTTCCATCGACAGTGTGACATGCATTAATACTTTTAATTATAGCAAATTTTGATAAATGCAAAATATATACATGCACACATACATATGCATATGCATTATAAGCACTTTCTTGCATCGTGTTCTGGTTGTGAGGGCGCTCGCTAGCTGGCTGAGCGCTTGGCGGCATCGCAATTGTGATTCACGTTCTTTCTTTGTAAACATTTGCGATATTATTGCTGCAAGATTGCGCAGACATACAATATTTTGTTTAGCATTCCCCAAGCATGTGTAAATCGGCGTGTAAGTCAGTGTTGCATCACGTCAAAGTCCAGCGCCATACCAAGTGGTATGAAGGCATAGCAACTGCTGCTCAAAAGCGCGTAATACAGCACCAGCAGTTGTGGACACAGCAGCAGTAAGGAATGCACTTCATCAACAAACAAAAACATACATACATTCATATGTATGTGGGGTGTTTCAATAAGCGTACTCTTTATATTAGGTTAGGTTAGGTTTGAGCTGGCTGGCTAAAAGCGCTCACATAGACCTATTGGGCCTCAGTGGTACCAAATGGAGCTTGCCCCTTACGTTTCCTTGTAGTAAGCTTCTTGTAATAAGCCTGCGTCTTTTGCGAATCTAATTAAGCTTCAGAGCTCTAATCGCGAGAGGCATTCTAACCTCTCATAGTGTAGAGCTCCTAAACATTTCATTTGTCTTTATATTAAATTGGAATAAAAATTGAAGAAAACTAATAGTTACAGGAGGTGCAAAATTAATCATCCAATTTAGGTTTTTGCATGATTTTTTGTACTAAATAAAAAAAACAAAATTTTTGAGGGATAAATACATTCTGTCAAAAAAGTACCGGGAAATTGTTCAATAAATTGCAAAATAATTGTTTAATCATCAAAATTGATTTTGTCGCCTTCAAAATAGGCCACATAGGCCTCAAGCAATACACATAAGCCAACGTTTAATCCAGTCATCAAACCAATCAATCACCTTTTACACGCTTTTCAAGAGATCTTCTTCAGCTCCTTCAGCAAGTTCTCCTTAATGGCCTCTATCGCCTCAAAACGGCATCCGCGGAGTGGCAATTTAAGTTTCGGGAAAAGGAAAAAGTCTTCTTCTTCTTCTTCTTAATTGGCGCTATAACCGCTTACGCGATTTTGGCCGAGTTTAACAAAGCGCGCCAGTTGTTTCTTTCTCGTGCTAACCGGCGCCAGTTGGACACACCAAGTGAAGCCAAGTCCTTCTCCACCTGATCTTTCCAACGCAGAGGAGGCCGCCCTCTTCCTCTGCTACCACCAGCTGGTACCGCATCGAATACTTTCAAAGCCGGAGCGTTTGTATCCATTCGGACGACATGACCCAGCCAACGTAGCCGCTGGATCTTTATTCGCTGCGCTATGTCTATGTCGTCGTAAAGCTCATACAGCTCATCGTTCCATCGTCTGCGATATTCGCTGTTGCCAACGTGCAAAGGTCCAAAAATCTTACGCAGAATCTTTCTCTCGAACACTCCAAGCGTCGCTTCATCGGATGTTGTCATCGTCCAAGCTTCTGCGCCATACGTTAGGACGGGCATGATGAGAGTCTTGTAGAGTGTTAGTTTTGTTCGTCGAGAGAGGACTTTACTACTCAATTGCCTACTTAGTCCAAAGTAGCACTTGTTGGCAAGAGAGATTCTACGTTGGATTTCAAGGCTGACATTGGAAAAAGTCACAGTGTGCTAAATCCGGTGAGTACGGCGGTTGTTCGATAATATTTGTCGAGTTTTTGGTCAAAAAAGTGTTCACAATATGAGCCTTGTGAGACGGTGCGTTATTATGGCGCAAGAGCCATGAGTTTTCTTTCCACAGATTGGGCCGTTTCCTAAGCACATTCTCTCTCAGGCCTCCCATAACTTCCAAATAATATTCTTTATTTACCGTAGAACCATTTGGAACGAATTTCGAGTGCACAAAACCATGACAATCTAAGAAAACGAGTAGCATGATTTTCACTTTTGACCGACTTTGACGTGGTTTTTTGGGTTTTGGCTCATGTGGATAACGCCATTCAGCCACATCAGCCGCCTGTAGACTGTTTTGCATGTCAAACTCATATACACACGTCTCATCACCTGTTATTTTGCGGTGGATAAACGTTGGGTCCAAATTCACTTGTTCAAGTATGTCTTCAGTCACCTTCTTTCGATGAATTTTTTGAAAGAAATCCAACTCTCGAGCAGCCCGCGTCTCATGCCCTATTGATGATGTAAAATGTTGCGAATTGATTCGTGAGACACGCTAAGGTCACGAGCTATCTCCCTCAAACTTAAATGATGGTTTGATGGTTTTCCAACACCATCACCTTGACTTTGTCGACGTTTTCATCCGTTGATAGGCGTCCAGATCGGGGCCAATCTTTCATGATTTTTCGGCCCTCTGCAATATGACTGTCTGATTAAGTAGAGTATGGGTTTTAACTACTGTGTTGTGGTCAAAAAAATAAGCGTTGTTAGAATATATAATTTTTTAATAATTAACTTCTGATCAGTTTTTAAGATTTTTGGCAGTCCAATTAACGATGTCACAGCGCAAATTTTGAATAATTTGCAATATTTTTTTGAACGGCTGATTCTAGCACGTCGGCTTGGCCGAATTTGTAAACTTACTTGACTCGTATAACGATATTTAATGATTTATCAAACTTTTTTAAAGGCAAATACCAAAACGCTTTGTCAAATGCAGAATAATAAAAGTAATTGATATGACAGTTATCCATTTATCACGACACCACGCATGATTAACTCGTTACATATGTAAATATGTCTGTCAAAGTCTTATGCCTACGTAGTTGCATACATTTTACTCACCTGGACTATTCTCTGTGGGCCAACGTTACAGCTAACAAAACATACATTTATGCCAAAGCATATGAGAATCTGCGATCACTTGCGAATTCCACACGCACACGCACATGCACACACCCCTCTGCTAATGTCCAATTACGAATTGGAGCAAAATTCCACCATAGAAAAACAGTAAATATGAAATAAAGAAGCAAAAGTAAAGAGAAAAAAAATTGTTACTGCGTGGTGACGCCGCCGCGTACGAAAGGAAACAAAGTTCAATTTTTCGTTTCGTCACAGCTTTGAATGGCGATGCTATAGCGCGGTTAAAGTACAAACGGGCCAACACCAGAACCGCAACCACAACCACCACCGCCAACGCCACCTCCCCACCTCCTCACCACTGCCATCATCATTCATCATCATCATCGACGCCAGCCACTCGTTGCGCACCACGTTTCGCACACTTTTAGCGCGTGAGTGTGAGAGTGTTCAAAGCTCGCTCATGCCCTCTACAATAAACAGCTGCAGAGTCGCCGTTTTTTCGTAGTTGTTTCTTTGTTTGTTTTTATTTGATATTTTGCTGATGGATACCTTAACGAAAAGCGATCAAAACCAAAAGCGCGCAAAGCAGAACAACATTTTGTGAGATTACATGGACATGGACATAGAAATGAAGCAAAAAATGTGCACACAAACATATGAAAGAATCAAAAATATAATAACTGCCGAACTGAATGAAGCTATGCCGAGTGCTCGCGCAGTGCCTCATTGACCAAACCGAAGTAGTGACGATGGGCTGGCTTTCAAGCGCATACATTCGTACATATAATATTTATAAATTTATTATCGGCAACTCGTAAACATGCATTCACACACCCACATTTTGTGCACCTGTTTGTATTTGTAACTTCTTACTAATTATTTTGTCTGTATGTGTATGTGATGTGTCATCAAACATGGACTCATCAGCTTTTTGAAATTTCTTTTGAATATCCGTAAACGGATCTAATTAAATTGTGTTTTGAATTTAAATGTCGCAGAAAAAAAAAACATGAACCATTACTTAAGTTGTGCAGATGCTCACTAGTTTGCGACTAGTTTGGTAACTAATTTTAAAAATCTTAAAAAGTATGCAGTCCTTAGTAAATCAAAACATATACTTAAGATGGGCAATACCTTCAATGATTCACTTGTAATAATTTTTTGAGAATAAAGTTGTATTTTCATCAAAAAAACAGCGAGAACTTAGTTGCGACCCTAATACCATTTCAAATGAGGCGAGGGCCTTAAACCAAAAGCAGTCAATGGAGGGCTTTTGAATCTATAAAATTCAAAGCAAATAGTAAGAGGTAAATGATGATTTTTAAAACTCGATATGGCATCAGATTGCGTCTTTAAAATATATGCGTATTTTTTTGCTAATTAGAAGCTGGCATGTCGACAATTCCTACGAAACGAAGAAATGACATGGCGATATAAATTTGGAAATTTTAATTATAAACTTAGAATGTTTAAATATTTAATTTAAAGACTTGAATAGTGAATCTTTTCCTGATGTGATCTTTTGGAAATTTTTAAACACCAACACCGACGACACAAAGGACCAAGTAGACTGCTCTAGTACGACTGCTGGGTAGCAGAGTTCATCAATATTGCTACTGCCTTATGCATTTACGTTCCTCAAGTCTTAAATATCTTTTCTTAAAAATATATACACATGCGGTCTATGGGGGGCCATTTCTCTGCCTGCTGTTCAGTCAGACTTGACGTACAAGAAATGAAATGTGTATTTGCATATGCAGATCAGTGTTGGCGACGTCGAAGTATACTAAATGTTGTGGTATCTTCGACTATTATTATCTATTTCATTTTTAAGACGAAATATGCAAGTCATGCGATTTGTTTGTCACTTGAATGTTTTTGACAATTTCAGAGCTAGTATTCCACAAACAAAAAGAATCTCAACAAAATTTATTCGAGCAAGAATGAAGGCGTTTTTATACGTATTTATATATTTATATATACATACAGCTGTGTTGGCAATACTAGCAGCGCGACTTATGGCAATGTTAGGACTATTTATTTTGTGTAACAATTTAAAAAAAGTTTTTTTTATAAAAATATATTTCATTCTACCAAAAATCTCATATAAGTCAAACTTTATTATTAAAAAAATTTTCATGAAAATTGCATACCTTTTAGTTCGAATTTTTAGAAAATTTCTAGCCCATTCAATTTTGATATAATGCTCAACTGTGAAGTAGCTCCAAATTCGCTTTTCATTTTTAATATTTTTTTATTTTTGTTTTTTTTTTTTTGTTTTTCGTTCACCTTGTTATGCATTTTCTTCCAAATAACGACTGCTCAAAATTTGTTCATATGGAGAAAATGCATAAGACCGCAACAAAAAAAATTTAAAAATCAATGCGATTGTTGCGCCCCTTCCAACTTACACTTTATTATACCAAAATTCAATATGCTAATATACAAGGTGGCGTAAAATTAATTATGCAATTTGGTTTTGAATAATTTTATTATTAAATAAAAAAAAAAAAATTTAGTGATGGAAATCTGTATTTTTACCTTTGATTGTCTGTTTGTGTTAATTCCTTTTCCAAAAATTATAAATCTTCTGTTAGAGTGATTAATTTTGCGCCACCATGTATAAAACTGCAAACTCGAAATTTTTCTAAAAATTCTGATTAAAAAGATTTTTAAAATAAAAAAAATTAAAAAAGTCTATGAAAATTTGTTGAATTTTTTATTTTTTTTGTTTATTTTGTACAAACTTTAAATTTTTCTCAATAAAAAAACTATAACAAGAACAAATTATATTTTTATAAAAATAAGCCATAAGCCTGTTTATCAAAATATTATAAGTATTTGTTTTCTGACAAGGCAAATTCAAAGCATTTTCTCTAGATATTTTTGTTTAAAAAATGTCCCAAACATACGCGAAAAATATTTTGTAGTATTTCTTAGAGAAATCTTATCCAGTGAGCTAAATTGAAATTGAGAAAGATACGAAATCTTAGCAGAACTCAACTCGCTCAGCCAATGGCTCGATATCACTCTAGTATATGGGTTCCAGTTACAAGAACATCGAGGGCAATGAGAAGACGAATGAGCTTGCTGGGTTAGGATGCTCCTTAAGACCGGCCGAAGTGGAACCTGTAGAATTTCATTTCAGCCGGATAAAGGCAGAGCTAGAGTTTCAATATTAGAAGAGGATGGAAGAGAATACTAGCCTGTACCATGCCCAGAATAACATTTCCTGACTATAACGAATCAAAGACCAAATATCTGCTGAGGAACGGACGACCCAAAATCTCAAGACGAATCGCTATTTTCACAGGACATTGGAAGGTAAGGTCGCACGTGGTGAGGTTAAACCTACCACCGAACAATGCTATACACGCCGCAGTTGTAGAGTGCTTAGTGTAGAAGTGTTTACTATCTTTGCAATTGCTCGAGCTTATCAAAAGCAAGATTACGCACTTTTGGCAAACCATTGACGAAATTTCAGACGTGGCATTTAAGTCTATTCTTCTCTTCCAGACCCATTGAAGTGGCTATGGGAAATATCACTTTTGGATACTCAACTACAAACAACAAGGTATTGTGGTATTACAGCGGCGCCAGTCGCTAATCAAGTGTTTCCAAGTTGAGACACAGCCACTCAACAACAATTACAACTTATCAATTTTGGTGTTACTGTCATATTTGCCTATGTCAGATTCGTTTGCAGGAATAAGGACAGATATTAAACATCTTAAATGCCAACAACAAAACTGAGGCTATTAAATATTTTATTTTGATTTCTTACATACCACCGTCAATATGAAACCCTCCTCTAACCTCTCTCCTGACTCTCCATTGCTTGAAACAGTGCTGGAAGTCTATCTGTTAGCTCTCTCTCTATCTGCGCTTTCTCTTTCACATCCCCGACAACTCCAATGCAAACGAAACCTATGGCTATAATGATCCCTTTAATGAAGCGTGAGTTATAGTAATCGGAAGGGAAGGATTCACGCTAAAATGCTGACCTTTAAGTTCAGCGCTCACCATGAAAATGAAACATGAAATGATGAAAGTTTTTCTAATAGCATGACTTGGGCCATGAAAAAAAGACTTCTTGAAAAATCATTTACTATCTGGCAATGTCTGACATCAGCTATAAGTCTGGCTGTAACCGGTTATTCGAAATATATCTTTTCTAACCGTTTGAATAATGGTAGAAAATAGTTTAGCGCTAAATGAAGGCTACAACCTCCTGCAGATCGAGAGAGGTTTGATGTTGTTCCTCCACTAAATACTTTAAAAAACTCGATGCCACTATTACAAGCATTTTTTGGAGTGTTCGAGAGAAAAATTTTAGCGAGGGTTTATGGATCTTTGCGCGTTCGCGATAGCAAACACTGAAGGCGATGGAACAACGAACTGTATGAGAAGTACGTAGCCATTGGCATAGTGCAACGAATTGAGATTCGGCGGCTCCACTGGCTAAGTCAGGTCGTTCGAATGAACACAACGTTCCAGCTCTGAAAGTATTCAAGACGATATCCGAGGGTGGTAGCAGAGGAAGAGCAATGCTTCTGCTGTATTGGAAGGATTAAGTGGAGAAAGACTTGAATTCGCTTGGTATTTCCAATTGGTCTCAGTTAAGGCGTGAAAGAAACGACCGGCTAAGAAGACGTTGGTTGACAGTGCCGCTACTGTGGATTGCCGTGTGACGCCAACCGCCAGCGCCGATGTTTTTATTTTTTCGCCTAAGCAGTTACTGCGCCACTAAAGAAAAAGGAAAGTCGTGAATAATTCCTTTGAATTATGAAGATAATATTTTTCACAAAATTCACTTCTTTACAGTTTAAATTTCCTGTTACTATTGTTGTAACACCATAAAACACTCATCATCCATTTTGGGTGATTTTAAGATTGCTTCAGTGGTACTTCTTCGACCGGGTTTAAGTTCGGTTCAGTGCGGTAATGTAGAGCCGATTGTCTTGGGACTTAAGAAAATATTCGTAGGCGTGTATTTCAAATGTTTGGCGCTAAAAAAACGTTTGAGGGATCAATCAGAAAATTAAGGTGCTTGCTTTTGGTAGATGCTTCGGGGCAAACGAAATTTTTCTTTTGGAGTTGTATGTTTTCCTTTAACTCCTACGGCGGCACTCACAGGCCAAAACAGGCAACACCTGCTTGGAGGTGTAGGTTATTTGAATCTACCACCAAGCTAGGATAGGCGGGCTAGCAACCTTACTTATTCGAATCTCAATTGTTAACGAGTCCTCGATGGAGATTGGCAACGCCAACTTTCTAAAGCAAAGCGGCCGCCGTAGCCGAATGGGTTGGTGCGTGTCTACCATTCGGGAGTGCGTAGGTGCAAATCTTCGTGCATGAAACAGCAAAATAAGAGAAAAAGTGTAATAGCGGCTGGCCCTCGGCAGGCTTTGGCAAACCTCCGAGTGTATTTCTGTCATGAGAAATCTCCTCGTAAAAAATCATTTGCCGTTCGGAGTCGGCTTAAATATGTAGATCCCATTTGTGGAACAGTATCAAGACACACGCCATAAATAGGAGGACGAACTCGGCTAAGCACCTAATAGAAATATGCGCGCCCATGGTGGAAAGAATAATGAGGTGGCGCCTATCATGGTCCCGTTACTTTGCGCTCAGCGAATTTGACAACTAGTTACGTGATTTTAGCTCCAGTATGACCAGATTACCATTTTCGTAACTTGATTTATCTTTTTTTTGTTATTTTTATTATTTTGTGTCTCGGAGTTTTAGTTCTTTCTTCATGACATTTTTCTAGTTGTTCTAATTAAAATGTCATGTTTATAATTTTGTAAAATATACATTTTTTAATAATTATTTATATAATTCACTCAGTTTTATTTAGCTTTACTTTTTTTTAACATCTGGTCGCATTGCCCGCGAGTGCAGGTGGTGTTGGTGTTCTTCTGCTTTCGGCAGTCAAATCTCTCTCTCGCTACTGCAGTGTTGCCTAGCTTTGGATATAAAAACGCATTAAAATGCCCATTCAAAGAAAATAACCCAACAAATTTTTATTGAATCACTTAAAGAACTTTGTATGCGTGACAAATTGTCTTTAAAATGTGCGTTTTTTTAAATAAATGTAAAAATGTTTATGTACAATTTAATTTATGAGGTTTTTTTTAAGCGAGACTCTTTTGTTAAGGGAACGACTTTTTTGCTATATTTGAAGTTAATATATGTAACTAGAATCTTAAGAAGAGTTGAGAGAGGGGCATTTAATATTTTTGCATAACCTTAAATGGAGCCAAAAATTAAATTTGCACTTTCAAATTATCAAATTTTATAAGAGTAAAAAAATTTTCATTAGCACTAAAATCTTCTCAGAGTGACCTTTTATAACATTCTTTCTATGTAATAGTACAGTTTTTTTTAACTTACAGTTTCGGTAGCTTTAAATTAAACGCAAAAAGAAACAAACACGAAGCTTCAAAATTTTCGCATTTTCGGTATAAAAAAGCACTATTTGCGAAGAGCAAATGGTTGGCAATACTGCACAACTCAGCAAACGTGACGTCACGTACGCTCTGATGGACGCAATCTTGTTTCTATCATTCTTGATGCGCGCCTCAGTGGAAATATTTTTGATACATGACTTTACAAATTAATACGGGTTGTCCAATTAAATTCATCATTTAATGATTTTTTTTTCGAAAATCTTACTGTTCCTGTTTACGTTGGCGAAACCCCCATTTGAATGTTGGTGGGTGTGTGTGTTTTGTTATTATTCATGCACATATACATACAAACATATTTGGAGGAATTAAAACTTAATTTGGACTTTGAACGGTGTAGTGTCTAATTTTCAAGTGTCGCATACGTTTTTTTTTTTTGTTTTGTTTTCTTGATACAAAAAAAGGTTTGCTTTTATTACTTACTCTCAAAGACTATTGTGAAAACTTGTTGATATCGGCACTTTAGATAAATATATGTCATAATTGTTAGCTAATTCCGGGAATCATGTAAGATTCAAATGCTTATCTAAAAATCTAAATTGAAACACGAATTAACTTGGTAAAGCCGGCCGGCCAGTATTAGCTCACGAACTTGCATTGGAGTATTCTTCTGAGGCTCAAAAATGTATCTCTTTCTGATCTAAAAATAAATTAATTATGCACAATTTACGTACGCAGATATTTCGGATTTGAGCAAAACAAAAATTTGCGACGCCAAAGCAGCGATAAGATGTCACGTCATAGAAGGTGGTGGTGGTGGTCGTGGTGGAGGGGATAACGAGCATCCCGCAGCTTCACATCTTCAAATATGATTTAAATATTTTTTCGCAAAACTCGGTGATCGCACTGTGGGCGTTAACTTGTTTTAAGAACAGCCATGTATATACATATGTATGTACGTATGTATGTATGCAAGTATATACAGCATCTTCACACGACTGTACCTACATATGCATGCACCTGAAAAATATTGAAATTTATAAAATTATAATCAAAATAAAAAATATTGATTAGCGCTTTGATAAGAACGCAAAACGAAAAATGTGTGTATGTGCGAGTATGTGGATTGCTCAGCAACTTGCTTGCCACACTGGACATACTCGTACTGCGAATAGGTGAATAGATGTACCGCCGAACAGACGGACATTTATTTGGTTGAGTTAAAATAGACGAATGGACGCTTCAACGTCTTAGCGCTCATACAAATACATGTATGCATATATGCATATATGCTCGTATATTCGCATGTGTGTGTGTGTAAATTTTAAAATACATACACAAGTATTATATGCAAGTATGTGCGATAATTGGCGGTGTAGAATGTTGTGCTAGTCGTATTGGTGCTGCTGTTGTTAAAGACGGTGGCTGACACCAGCGCTGCTGTGGGTTGCCGTGAGACATTTGCGTTGCCAGCGCTGACATTTTTTTTTATTTTTACACTTCTTTTTATATTTTTTTTTTATTTTTAAATTTTTTTTTATTTTTAATTTTTTTTATTTAACATTTTGTTTTTTTTTAATTTTTTTTATTTAACATTTTTTTTTTCCTTTTTTTTTTCTTTTTAAATTTTTTTCTTATTTTGTTATTTTCTTCATTTTTTTTCTTTATTTTACTCTACACTCATTTTTTTAAATTTTATTTAATTCTATGCGCGCTTACTCTCACTCTTACTTCGTTGAGCATATTTATACATGCATACATACATACACACCTAGCTTTCAACTGAGCAGTGTGCCGGCTGTGTAATCTGGCCGGCCCCAGCTCGGTCACTGACGCTTTGGAGACATATGTATGTGAGTGTGTGTTTGTGTGCATGCATGGATGTAGTGACAGCGCACACTACACAGCGTAGTACCCCTGCGCGCGTTCAATGGCAACGTCCACGTCAACCTCAACGACAACGTCTCTCGTAATCACAGTTTGCTTAACAATTTCGCTAAGACTATCATTAGCATTACTAAGACAGTTTAGTTCGAGTGTAGAACATTATTGCTTTAGTCGGTTCGGCTTTTTTGCATTGCCGTGTATGATACGCCGCCGCTGCCGCCACAAACTCAACCACCTAAGAACGCTCGATCCTATTCGCCGCTGATTAGTCGACTACTACAACTGCCAGTTAACTGTTGACATACAGCTTACGGTCGTCCAACACAGCCACTGGTGGGGATACGAATCGAAGTGCATACATAAATACAAGAATAGGTGATTATTATCCTGATAAGAGTGAAAGTGAACATATGCACACACACACAAACACATACACGCTCACACGCAGCCATACATATCTAAGCATATTCTTTAACATTTCAAGTGCATCCCTTTCAAAGTGAACTCACTACATATTTTGGTGCGTATGCTCGCTCCACTATAATTAAATACAAGCATACGTACTTACATATGTACATACATACTTAAACATAGTATATACGTGACATTGGTGACGCGCTTGTACTTATTTTCCGCAGTTTTTGAAGTGCATTTTAACGAATAAACATTGGGAAAGATTCTAAACTTAACTCGAAACTAAGTAACGCATGTGCAGTGGGATTTGAGTTCGCGCACGCGAAAAACACTGAGTCGCGTTTTGTGAAGAATTCTATGCAAATTTTTAACTAAAGTGTACAAACATACATATGTAAATACCGTGAAAATCGCGTACTCACTCAGCCCATGTCAAAAGTGACTGCCAAGGCAAAATTTTTTCTTTAGCAAATATTTAATATTTGTGTTTATCTAAGTTGTGTGCTGCAAAAGCCCATACAGAAAAGGTGCATACATACATACAGACGTATGTGCATATAATACCATATATTGTCATCGATTTGTCGTACGTGCAAGTGCAAGATTTTTCAAGCGCACTGCCTACGCTTTGAGTAAAAATTACCTTCAAGGAAGTAATCAAGTGAATGCATCAGACTTGCTAACGGATATGTTAAAAATGAAGACAGAAGTATTATCGGGTAGCAGCTTCGATGATTCCTACATTTTCGAGGACAATTTGCTGCGCATGATCGGTAAGTAAGAGCGAAGACACTAAGTGGATATAAAGGGCGTAGAATTACAGAAAATGAAGTGGAACTGAAATATACTCGTAAATATAAAATGAAAAAATGAATAATAAAAAAAAATATTTTTAGTTGAAAATATCTAAGTTAAAAAACAAAGCACGCAACTTACAGTTGCTCGTCATTGAATTGTGATCGATGTTGAGAACTCAGAAATTGAGAATTTTGACAACTGAGAAAAAGTAAACTATTTTAGTTGTGTTAAATAAGGAAAAAGAATAAAATTATTTAATTTCATTTAACCCTCCGTTAGACACCTTTTTTTAAACCTTCCGTGCGGGTCGCGTGTCTGGCCAGTCCCCGTATGCAGTTACATGCAATTGTATGGGAATATGTGGCAAATGCGCCACATCTTTAATTCATTATATTAAGTGTCGCAGGTATATAATATATTTTTCATTCTTTACCTTTTTCATGGGTTTTGGCATGCATTGAGCTACCTATAGAGCCACAAAAAATTGCTTAAAATATTCTGCTTTGTGAAAAAAAGGATTTTTTTGTTTTGTTCTTCATTTTGACTCATTTCGAAGAAGGTTGTTTTATTTCAACTTGATTACCACGAAATTGATGGTAAAATATTAAACGATATTTCTTTATGGATCCGGTGGAAGTTAGGCCCAACATGAATAAAAGATTCGAGTGCTGTTGACATACTGGATTCTTGCATACAATGCAATAGAAACGAGTTTGTCGACGAAGCCTTACGCCTCCTTCTAGCCTAAGGCAACAATCTGTCTTCGATGTGTGTGTATAGGCTCCGGTTGGTTGTTTGACTATAATATTCCCAGGGATAGCAATTGGTTTGTTGAAAAATGATTCCATAGCCAAGCGAATAGTGAATTTCGATTTTCGATGTTTGCAAGGCCCAATGTGTTCGATAGAGTCGTTAAAAAATTTCGTTTCTCATCACTCTTTCTGAGCCCATCAACTTCCTTGCAAATACAGCCAGCCCTGAGGGGACCAAACGACGGTGTAACTTTTAAAATCATTTTTTCGTCCTGTTCGAGAATCCTTAAAGGTTATATGCATAGAAAATTAAATTTTAGGAAGCTACGTGAAAGCTTTAAACGTTAGCTTTAATAGAAATATGGTAAATTCATGTCCAAAGTTAAACAAGGCAGTCCGGCCAGACCCGGGAGCCTAAAGGAGACTTAAGGGCACTACCTGTAAACGTCCATGCTTTCCCTGATTTTCATTAAAATTGAAGAGGCGTAGAGTTTATTTATACATTAAAACAATATAATTTTTTTTTTATTTTAATCATTTAAAATTGCGGATGGACACTCAATTCTTCCAAGAAGGTCGCAGCGGGGCTTCTCAATAAGCGGGCATTGTAGCATCGGCGTCAGTGACCTGAATACAAAAAACCAAAAATTTTTTTGTTTATTAATATCATAATTTCTATATGAATTAACAATAAATGGAAAAAAAATTCGCGGAATAAAATGTTTCAAAAATTTATTTTGGGACGAATTTTCCTACTATTTTTGCTTCGAAAAAATTATTTTTTCGAAAAACTTTCGAAAACTTGTGTCAAAAATAGCCAATTTGTCTTTATTCTGTTTTAAAGTTTATATTTTATAAATCTTTTACAAACTCAAACCGGAAACTTATAATTAATTTAAACAAATGAGTATACGGGTGCACATTCAACGACCCGACGACTACCCCTTTTGAACGTCAACCAGCGAATGGTCCTCTCACATGCAAACTGTCGGTGACAGCTCGGCCTTTCCTGACATTTCGTCCTGCATGGACGAATCATCGTCGTCATCATGAATGTCTAATTCTGGACTATTAGCGCACCATGGTTTGAGATTATCGGCGGACAGCACATTGCAATAGCGGCGCTGAGTGACCATCGTATCCGGTAAATCTTCCACGATATAGCGGTCGTAGTTTAATACCTTCGTCACCTGGTATGGACCCTTGTACATAGGATCGAGTTTGTGGGATTCACCCGTCGCTGTAAAGACATTGTCAATTACCACCAAGTCGCCAACTTCGTACTTGTGGGGTTTCTGATGTCGTTTGTCGTATCTCTCTTTCCATTTATTACGTTCGGTCATAATATTGGACGCTGCTATGTCGCGTTTCTCCTCCATGTCTGACACATGGACAACTTCATCATGCATAGCTTGGATCATTCGGTTGTGACTAACATCCCTTGGATCGAAGTAGAACACAAGTTCGTTTGGGCTGTATTTCGTTACCTCATTCTTCTGCGAATTCATACTCCATTGGATGGCCATCAATGACTCATCCCAGACCTTGTTATTTTCCACTGTACATCTTAGAGCGTTCAATAGAGTTTTATTCGCGCGCTCAACCTGCCCATTGGCTCTTGGAGTTCTGATAGCGGTTTTGACATGCTGGATGCCCTTTTGGTTGAGAAAGCTCTCGAACAGCTTCGACGTGAAGGCTGTACCACGATCCGATGTAACACGCAATGGTTGCCCGAAAATAGCCATTACTTCTTCCATTGCTTTGATTACTGGCTCGCTCTTAGTATTTCTGACAGCTTTGAGCAGCACATATTTGCTGAATCCGCAGACAATAACCAACACGTAGACGTTTCCCGATTTACTCCTGGGAAATGGACCCACATGATCGATGTGCAAACGTCTGAATGGTATCGGTAGTACATCGGCAACATGAAGTTCACTCTCCCTCTTACCTCCCTTGACCTTATTCAAACAACATTCTTCGCAAGCCGCAATATATGATTTCACGTAACGTCGCATTCGTGGGAACCAGAAGTGCTTTCTAAGACGGTCTAATGTTTTCTCCAGTGCAAAATGTCCTGCATCGTCATGACTTGCTTTCACTACCCGCCATCGCACTGCCTGTGGGACAACGAGTTTGTAATGCTCCTCCACCTTTCGGAATAACCGTGAATTTCGCATGGCATAATCTTCTTTCAGCTGCTTTAGCTCATCTTCGTCTGTCTCCTCTTCATGTAATGGAATTTGATAATATGCTGCAGTCATATCAAGGGTGGTGAAAAACGTATTACCCCCAAGCTTTGACAACTGCTCTTCTACTATTGGCATTGGAAATTGTTTCTTTATCGTGACCGCATTCAGTGCCCTAAAATCAACGCACATTCTATCTTCCCCGTTCGACTTCTTCACTATTACAACTGGAGCTGCGTAAGGCGATGAGCTCTGACGAATTATATTGTGCTTAAGCAAGTCGTCAATTATCGTGGAAAGTACAGGTCTTTGGATGAACGGCACCTGGTACTGCCTACCTGTAATTGGTTTCTCGGTGCTGACAAGGATTTCCATAGTTGTTGTTTTACAACGTCCAAGCTTTCCTAAATCTTCTGCAAAACAATCATCGTATTTTTCAAGTAAATGACGTACTTCATGCATTTCATCTTTACTTAATGATACGTCCACATTAAAACCGTTTGCAGTATTTTTCTGTATTTGCATATTCCCCGACTGTATAACTAATGAACAATCTTTTTGACACAAAACATCTCGTCCAATGAACAGATCGTATGGCATAAACTCATCGGGTACTATCTGCAATTTCGTATTCAGTGCGATGCCTTCTATAACTAAATTTACTTCAATTTCTTCTTTGCTTTCAACGCTTGCACCCCCAAATCCCTCTAACTTTCTAACACATGCTTTCTTTTCCGCATTGGTTGGTACTTTGGATTCGGATATGAGTGATGTGTCGCTGCCAGTATCGATAAACGCCGAATACTGGTCACCATTCAGCAAAACATTTGACATTAACGGTGGATATACATTTTCAGTAACTACCTTCGCAACCGTTGATTTTTCATAGCGGCAAGACTTAGAATCGTGTCCCACCTTGTTACATTTTGCGCATCTTTCCTTTCTTGGAGGCTTTGGACATTTTGCTGCCATGTGTCCATACTCGTTGCAATTAAAACATTTTATAGATTTCTTCTCTGTCGGAACATTTCGTGTTACCTCGTTTACATTTCTATTACCACTATCTGTACCTTTGACCGCACAATATACATCTGCTAAACTATCAAGAGAACGCAATAAATCGTTACACGTTGATAATTTCATTGCCAAAAGGGTGCGTGTTAAATTACTGTCATTTAGCCCCCGAATAATGTATGTATTGATTGATTCTTCATCAACCTTACCTCGCCTACCAATATTTAACATAGCGTAATAATATTGACTCAACGTTTCACTTGTTCGCCTCTTTCTTCGTGATAATTCCATGTGCACTTCTGCCGTACACATTGTGAAAGGAAAATCTGTTTGAAATGCTGATACAAAAGCTGACCATCGTTGAAATACGGTTTGTGCATCGAGCCATTCTTTGGCCACCCCTTTCAACTTTGATTGAGCGGCTAACAAAATTTCTTGCTCAGACCATCCGTAGGCTTCTCGTAGCTGTATAACTTTATCAACAAACTGTCTCGATGTTAAACTCCCTTTTAATGGATCAAAATCAGGTAATAATGCGATGATGTCGTGTACTGCGCTTCTTTTCCAGTCACTTTGCGTTGTTGGGACTAACAATGGACGATCTACTGCTATTGGTGTACTACTAATATCATGTTGTGATGAACTCCTTGGTATTTCAGCGTGAACCTCTGTTGTGGCAGTTGAACGGTTATCGTGGCAACTAACTTCTGCTGGAATCGTTGTGGCGTTCGACGGTGTTAACGTTTGCCTTGTCTGTACTGTCACCAAATCGTTTACAGATTTAGCTAGCCCCGCAATAATACCACGCATTTCTTCCATTTGCTTCTGCATAGCTGTAACTTCGCTGCTTACCTCCAACTCTTCAGCATCAACTTCATCAGCTCCGAACATTTCCGTCAATTTCAGAATTTTTGCTGCTTTATTGCCCATTACCGTTGCACCTTGATTTTGTAGCAATTTGTTGATTTGATCAACCCTTAAACTGTTTAATTTGATCATTTTTCTCATATTATCGTGTAATTAAAAATGAAAAAACCGGCTTGCTTTTAAATTCTTCAGAAATTCAGTTCTAATCACGTTGGTTTTCCTTGAACGTCTACTCGTTGTTATGCCCGTATGGCTCACAATAATTCCCTCAATAGAATTCCAGAACGTTCTTCAATATTGCAGCTATAAACACCACTGCGCGTTGTACGTTGCTCTTAAGCCGTTGCAAAAACACACCACAGAAAACCTTACTCTTGCTTTTTGTTTTTGCGTTCTCGTCGTTTTACTTGTATCGAAGTCGTTGCAAACGCACAAACGAAACTTCTGCTTGTGTTTTTACTCTCGTTACTTCGATCGTTGATTCGTTTGCGTTTCGCTTTTGTTGTGTACGTATACAAAGTCACTCGTCGTTGTAACTTTTCATATGTAACTGTTGCAAATGATCTCTTAAATGTGTTAAGAGACGTTTGAAGCAAGTTCGTTTGCTCTTTTCCTTTTTATTCGTTGATTCGCTTACTGGTGGTATTTTTCCACTCGCTTGTGTCGTTGATTGAAAATTCAATTCGTATGCAGGAATGGATGTAAAATATGTTCATCCCACTTCTGAGATGTCAAAAATAGCCAATTTGTCTTTATTCTGTTTTAAAGTTTATATTTTATAAATCTTTTACAAACTCAAACCGGAAACTTATAATTAATTTAAACAAATGAGTATACGGGTGCACATTCAACGACCCGACGACTACCCCTTTTGAACGTCAACCAGCGAATGGTCCTCTCACATGCAAACTGTCGGTGACACTTGTAAATTCACACAAAAAGGAATATCATAAAAAAGTGGCGCGCAAAATTTCAGGGAGATCGGTGAATAACTTTTCGAGTTATCGTGTACGCCAATTCGAAAAATATAGTTTTGAGAAAAACGCGTCTAAAGTTTGAATACATAACTATACCTCTCCCAGCGCTCGAACGCAAAGAATAGAGTCGTCACGGTTGACTATAATATAAGAAATACTTAAATTTACGTTCTAAAATTTTTTTCACATATTCTTAAAGGACTATAAGTATTCACATTTTATGAAAAAACATTTTTTTTCGAAATTTTACAGGTATCTGTCCTCTTAATGTGTCTACTTTGTATCTACTTTGCAGAACCTGAAGATTTTTCTTTTTGTCTTTCTGCCTGCAGTTCGTCTACATCAAATTTAGTTTGAAGGATCCTCGCAAGATCTACGAGATCCACCACGAGTTTGTAGTACTATTTTGGGGCCTTATTTTTATTATTTATTTATATATTTAGTTTCATTATTTTTATTTAATTTTTTTTTTTTTTAATTTTTTTTCATTTTTTTTTTTATTTTTTATTTTATTTAATTTTTTTTTTTCTTATACATTTTTTTATAATTTTATTTATATTCTCTTAGTTTTGAATTTTTTTATAAGATTTAATATTTTTTAAAAATTTTAAGTTTTAGAATTTTCTTTTTTTTTCATTTTTTGTCTTTATTTTATTTATTTATGTAATTTTTTTATTTAATTTTTTTAATTTTTTTTTTTAATTGTACTCTTAAAAGACTTAAAATTTTTTATTTTATTTATATACTTATATTTTTTAATTTTAAAATTTTTTACATTCGTTTTACTTTTTTGAATTAAAATTTTTCTTTTAATTTTTAAAAATTTTCAATATCTTTAATTTTTATACATCTTTTATGTATTGGGTGTGCAACTAAGAAATTCCGGATTTTTTTTTTTTTAGAAAATCAAAGAAAATTTTTTCATGGAAGTAAATAAGTAACGGCGGCCGCCGTAGCCGAATGGGTTGGTGCGTGATTACCATTCGGAATTCACAGAGAGAACGTTGGTTCGAATCTCGGTGAAACGCCAAAAAAAAATTAAGAAAAACATTTTTTTATTAGCTGTCGCCCCTCGGCATGCAATGGCAAACCTCTGAGTGTATTTCTGCCATGAAAAAGCTCCTCATAAGAATATCTGCCGTTCGGAGTCGGCTTGAAACTGTAGGTCCCCCCATTTGTGGAACAACATCAAGACGCACACCACAAAAAGGAGGAGGAGCTCGGCCAAACACCCAAAAAAGGTGTACGCGTCAATTATCATATCATCATCAAATAACTTTATTCTATAATGTATTGCCCATTTTGATCAATGACCTTTTACCATCCTTCAGGCAGCATCGTAATCCCACGTTCATAAAATTTCTGGTTTTTATTAGCAAAAAACTGAATCAAGTACGATTTGACATCATCATCATTATTGAAATTTTTACCATTCAAGGAGTTTTGTAAAGATCGAAACAAAAAGTAATCAGATGGTGCAAGGTCAGGACTACACGGTGGATATGACAAAACATCCCAATCAAGCTCCAAAATTTTTTGCCGAGCGGCCAAAGATGAGTGTGGCCTTGTCATAATGGAATACAACACTTTTCCGATTTGTCAATTCGGGCCGCTTTTCTTCAACTGAATTGTTTAATTTCGTTGGTTGTTCAATGTAGGCATCAGAATTTATCGTTCGGTTGGGTGGTAAGAGTTCAAAGTAGACAATTCCTTTGTAATCCCACTAAACTGATAACAAAACCTTCTTTTGATGTTGTTTGAGTTGGTTCACCTGGCCTGCTCCACCAACTTTTCCGCTTGATATCTTTGTAACCAACCTACTTTTCACCCCCAGTTATCAGTCGTTTTAAAAATAATTTTCATTACGTTTCTTTAGCAAATCGGAGCTGTTAATGCGTTGCGTTAAATGCGTTTCTTTCAGTTCGTGTGGGACCCATGTATCGAGTTTTTGAACATAGCGAAGTTGTTTTAAGTGACTTTCAATGCATGTATGTGATACATGAAGCTTCTCTGCAATCTCACGTGTTGTACTGTGACGATTCGAATCGATTATTGCGTTGATTAGGGCGTCATCAACTTCAACTGGACGACCACAGCGTTTTTCATCTTTGAGTGAAAAATCACCAGAACGAAATTTGGCAAACCAATTTTGACACTGCCGTTCTTTTAAGGCTTCGTCACCATAAACAGCAGCTAACTTTTTATGAGCTTGCGATGCGGTTTTCCCTTTGTGGAAATAAAAAAAAAAAACAAAAAATAACGAAACTGTTCCTTTGGATTTTCCATTTTTCAACGAACGTCAAACGAAAACTACGCAACCGACCAAAAAACTTTTCTTAATGATTGACAGCTGAATTGCCAAATATCAAATAACAAAATGTGTTTTATATTTGTACTACGTCTGCAAACCTAAAAATTCAACTGAAGCCATCTATGAGTGAAATCCGCAATTACTTAGTTGTCAACACAATACATTCCTTATATCCCTTTAGAGCTAAAATAATTTTCTGCTGTACATATAAAGAATTTTATATAATTCGCAAGGTATTCTGAGACTAAAAGGGGAAAGTGAAAAAGATTTCAAGTTAGTTAAATATAAAGTGGGAAACCTAGTTAAGAAAAAAAGTGCCACTAATACAAATGCCAGACCATGCATGTACTTACGAGTATATATATTCAACCTAAATGTATGCTTTGGTTTTGATGCTAAATTAAAGAAATGTGCAACGATTTCCGATTTAGATTAACACTAATGAGGGGTGATCAGATTGGCACATTTTCGACTTAAGGGCTACGTCAATGAGCAAAATTGCTATACTTGAGTTGAAAAGCAACCCGAAACCATCCAAGAATAGCCATTACATCCATTGAAAACAACCCTTTGGAGCGGCCTATGGGTTGGAGGAATCATCGGCCCATATTTATTCAAATATGAAATTTTTTGGTTGTTGTTGTAGAAGCATAAACATTCCCCATACTTACATACGGGGAATGCTGCTGAAGTGACAGTCCTTGGCCGGATATAAATCCAGATCGTTTCGGTAACGTAGAACCGACTGTCGTGGAAACGGGGGATCCTGATCTCCGCATTTGGTTCCAACAAGACATACAGCCATAAAACCCGTGAAAAAATGGATTTACAGCGTCGTCGTTTCGCTGCGCAATTCATCTCTCATCTCGGACCAGTGGATTTGCCACCAAGATCGTGTGATATCACACATTTGGACTTTTATTTGTGGGGGTATTTAAAGTTTAAATATTTTGTGGATACAACAGCTTCGATTAAGGCATGGGAAACCAACATTACTAAAGTTATTCACGAGATACCGACCGAATTCCTCCATCGAGCCATTCAAAATTGGTGTTTACGGATGGCCGAATTACGGCGCAGTTGCGACTAATATTTGAATGGGATTATTTAAAAAAAAAATGTCACGAATGATCCCACTCAAAAAAATAATCATCAATTTGAATTATCGTTGTTTTATTTCAATTGGAAATCCGATGCTTCTAAATTGATCAACCTTTAAAACTAATGGAATTATGGTCGGTGCCTTGCAGGTTGGCATTTCTGTTCCCGTTTTAGAAACTAGTAGGGCTATATTTTTAACTAGTTCTGCAACGCAATTGCTTTATGCTTAAAATTATGCCACTTAGGTATAAATTTGTTTTCTAATAAAATAATGTGCGAATGTGTGTGAGCTACTTTTTTTATCTACAACTCAAATGGAAGTGGTGCCTGCCTACGAATATTCGCTGAATTAACTAAAAAATAATGATTTTGCCCAAAAATAGTCAAACAACGAAATTGTAAACATTTATGTTTTTTAGTCGAGTTGTTTGTATGTTTCTATGTACTACAAATACGAGTGTCTAGCAATCAGCGGCAGATAAGCGTACTCTATACGCTATGAAAGTCGCCAAGCACGTATGTGTGTATGTGTGTACTTAAATACTCATTAGTGCTCAGCTGGCAAATATGTACGTATGTACAATATGTTGGAGCAGTAAATAACAAGATTTGTTTGTTGTTGTTGTGCCAAACATGATGCTGCGTATGTATGTGTTTCTATGCTTTCCTTGCTTCCGACTGCAAGGTCGAATCGACAGGGTAAGTTTTGAAGTCTTCAACCCATCTCCTCCCCCATTGGTAGTAGTAGTAGTAGTAAATCTGTATTTAATTTATAAAAAGCGTGGTTTACAATTGATTTAACTCATACATGAATTCATTTAATATATAAAAATATTAAATTATAATATATAAAAATATATAAAGAAATAAATAAAAATGTTTGTGACAATAACGATTTTGTCCCATAAACCAAATCCATTGATTTTTCTTGCAAAATATATTATTTTTGATGGAGTAGATTAGGTTAGATTAAACCGTCTACTCTCAAAGAGTTTTGCCCAGAAAAAATGCCCTCAAATCTATCCGTGCATGCTTTTAAGCCATATCAACCTTCTGGCGATCAAAGTGATTTCTGCATTTTTCGTTGTTTTGTACACATTTTATAAAAAAAAAATTAAATTTTAGCAGTACTTCTTAGAGCATATTTTGCAAGAAATGCATCTTTCGTAGTTTAATTCAGTACTAATTACAAAAATATCTACAATGATAACAATATGGCAACACTGTGTATCCGCTTATTCTCTGCGAGAATGTTTTTGACCGCCAGAGACTTAAAAACCTCAAATTTACATTAGGTAAGTTGATTTAGCACGATGCCACTTAGACCACGAAATGGGTACGTTGTGAGGCGCAGAGCCTGCGCTATATTTCCCCTTCCATATGGAACCATACTGAGCTTTGGACAAAGCGTAATAGGTTGTGGATGCCTAAAGTGTGTAGACGATATACAATATATTCAATAAGAAGTAGGATCTTAAATATCGGTTCCTGTTTCTGACTAGAGCCGGGCATGTGTAAAAAAGGTGTTGAATGGTTTCCAACCCCTCCTCATTCCTACAGCTACAACATAAATCATGCATGTAAACGGCTAGTCCCTTGTATGATTTCGTAGAAGACAATGTATTGTGAGGGCCCCTACTAAGGTCCTCATTTAAGGGATTATATACAGTTAAAAGACCGAAAAAAAGCGTATTTTCCAGAATTTTTTCTGAGAAAACTAACTAAAAAACTAAAACTAATAAAATTTATTGATCTAAAAATTTGTACACATATTATGTTATTTTTTAACTGTATTTTAAGTCTTAGTGTTAGTAAAAATATTTATTTGGAAAGGAGCTACAGCTGATCTCCGGGAGCTCCTCTCAAAAAAGACATTTTGCCGTAACCACTATATCTCTAAAAATTAAAAAAAAAAAAAAAAAATTGCGTTAAAGTAATGTTAAATCTAGTAATTAATCGAAGGAATAAGCAAAATAAATTTGTTTGACGGTTTTTCAAAAACAAAAAAAAAAAAATCGATTTTTAGCCAAAATTTCGGCCTTAAATTGTTTATAAAAAAATATTTATCTATGAGAAAAAATCTTCTATTAATTACTAAAAATATATTTAAGGAGCTCGTGTTAAAATTTGAGACTAATCGGTTCAGCCGTTTTCGAGTAATGCTGGTAGTCGACTTTGAAACACCATTGTGAGAAAAACGCGCTACCGCTCCGGCCTTGTACATACTTTCAAGCACTCTGCCTTTCAGATTTGCGTGTAACCTCGAAAATATTCACCAGAACGATATTAAATTTTCTGTGTGTATTCTTAAATATCGACCGTACATTAAGAAAAAAAATAATCAATTTTTTTGTTTAAATTCTAACTGTATATAACCGCTTAAAGTCTACTCAATTTATGGTCATGCTTAACAATTTTACCGGTATTGGCACTAATCCATCTTTTATTTACAAAATTGGTAAGTGCGTCCACAAGAAGCTTACAAATTGCGAGAGATACCCTCATAGAGTTATTTATGTTTCACATACAGGTACCTTCTCTTGCAAATTGATCAGCCAGTTTCCTAGTATATCTCTGTAGCCTGGAACCCAGCATAAGATAATACGGTACGTTCCCACGAAAGTCGGTTCTACATAACCGCAACGACTCGGATTTATATCCGGCCAAGGGCTGTCACTTCAGCAGCATTCCCAGTATATGTATGGGGAGTGTTTATGCTGCTATAACAACAACAACAACAACAACGATACTCTTTAGCCACCTCATTAAGAGACTGGCGAAAATGTAACACACTCCTCGATGTTATTTGGACTGCATCCAGAACCCTACGGGGCAGCTTGGCTGCCTGATAGAATGCAGATATCTTTTCATGATATTCTGTTTATCTCTAACCATCTTAAAGCTTCATGAAAAGCGTTTATTTCCGCTTGAAGAACACTACAGTGATCCGGTCGCTTAAAGGATTACACTGATAAAAAGCTCTTCGCAATGAAACCCTGATCCTACACCGGTATCCGTATTAGATCTGTACATCTTAACGACTGTTTTGGTCAAACCATAGCTTGCATTTAATTATGCCAAAATTCAACGGGCTATAGCCCGGCATACTCGAAGTGTTTCCAAAAATTTTCATTAAAAAGTTTAAAATTGTGTTAAATTTATTTTTTAATTTGCGCAAAGTTTGAAACTTTATATGGATTTTGTGTGAAAATGCATTATATTTTCATAAAATTAAAAAAAAAAAATAACTTGTCAAACGTTACCCATAAGTCCCAGTGTTATGATTTTTAAATGCACTGCATATGAAATTTAAAAGCATATCTTAGGGCTCATAAGCTTTTCAAAAGTATTTTTGAAGCATATATTCGGAATTTAATGACGCATTTAAGCGCTTAGAAGAAGATTTTCAGAGCATTTTGTGGGTTGCTCTGCTGCTAAAAATGCATCTACACCCGGAGTAGACATTCTAGTTAGGAATCGCAGCCTCATGCGGCCCATGCCTCAGCCTTATCTGATTACGACTCATTTGCATGCATAGTGCACGCACTTACAGAGTGGCACTTCATGTTTAATGAAAATGTGCACAAATAGCCCGACATGTGTGGCTCAAGATACGAGCAAATGTCGTTAGTGAGAAGCCTGTACAAATTGTCAGAGAGGTGGGAACAATATATGGCTTTTCACTTTCAACAAAATATTTTTTTTATTCCCGCTCAATTTATTAAGAAGAAGAAGTAGGCGATTGGTATTTTCTTCAATAAAAATAAAACTTTTTTGAACCACTCAACCAATCTGGTACTTCAACAATTTCACCTAGCACTCAACTTACAGGGTCGGGCACTCGAAGTGCAACCAATGAAATTTACTTTTACTCAATTCAAAGTAAAAAATGTGTGAAAATAACACAAAATTAAAAATCAATTTACTTCTGCTCGATATGACCACCTTTTGCCTTGACTATGGCCTTGAGACGGTCCAGAAACGAGTTGCACGCTGCTCAAATGTAACTTCTAGGTATTTTGACCGACTCGCGAACAATGGCTTTTTTCAGCGCCTCGAGACTGGTGAATCTTTTAGTTCGGACATCGCTCACCAAAATGGTCTAAAGAGAATAATCCATCGGATTCGCGTTTGGTGATCTTGAGAGCCATTGTGTGGACGTTATGTAGTTCCGATCGTTGTTTTTTAGCCAGTCTTCGTTCACTCGAGCTTTGTGAGACGGTGCCGAGTCCTGTTGAAACGTTAATGAACTGCCACCGAAATGTTTGTCTGCCTAAGGCTTCAAAACAACCTCCAGAACACTTTCTTGGTAATCTTTCGCATTTACCTTGACGCCAGGCTCGATGAAAACGATTGAAGAGCGCCCATCTGCGGTTACAGTGGCCCAAACCTTTACCTGTGGCGGGTGCTGCCTCCTGGTGGTCAATCGATGACTCAAATTATCGTATGAATGGTTGGTTAAATAAACCTTATCGTTTTGGAAGATTACGAATTACTCAATTAGAAAACTTTTCTCGTCAGAAAACATAATGTTCGGAACATGGAAATTGACCACTTTGGGCTACGCGAAACAACTGCTTCGCTCTCTCAAGTCTGACTTGTTGCTGCTTTGAGGTGAGGTTATGCGCCCTTTGGTTATTGTAAGGCTTGACTTTGGGATCATTTTTCAGTATGCGACGGATGCTGCGGGCAGATATTTTCAGTTCTTTCGCCAGTGCCATTTGATTGGCACTTCGTCGGGGATTCCGCTCACGTCACTTCTTCGCTTTTTGAACCATTTCACGAGACGTTGCAGTCTTTTGATGACCACCTCCATGATGTTTCGCGATGCTACCAGTATCATTGTAAGAAGTAATGGTGCGATAAACAAAAAACTTATTTACTTTAAGGTGCTCGAGCTCACGAACAATTGCTGGTTGTGATTTTCCAGCCAAATATAATGCAATCACTCTATTACGTTTGAAATCCATTACAGATTTTCTTTTTTCGCGTTCACTCTCGGCAAAATGTTTCCGCGCGCTTATAAACAATTCCTTGGACTGTCATTTAGCCAACTAACAGATAATTAAAGCCCGTGCGTCAGCTATGCGAGCGCACTGAAGTTGATTACACTTCGAGTGCCGGACCCTGTAATAAAAAATATCGACCAAGCACCAACCTTCTTCAGCCTTAACCGTTGCAGATGCGCTATTATGATTGAAAAAACTTTAATCATATTGTGTGATTTTTTACGCCTACTTTGCGCTGTCTTATTGAACATCTAGGCTTCCCTTTTAGTTTAGCCTTATTGAGTCATAGTGCGCTGCAACCTCTTATGTTGTCTATTGTGCTTGATCGCAAGAATATAATTGAATTTGAGCACTTTTATTCCATACTACCAATGAAATCAGAGTCGCACTGCCTAGGTGAGTGAGTCTTCGTCTTGCGAAAGCTGCAAATTCACAGACGATGGGCTCCGGGGCTTCATCGTCCAGCATACAAATACGTCAGGCACTTGTTTCTATTAATGCTAGTTCCTTCAAATGACAATAAAGACAATACTGTCCTTTTTGCTCGTGAAATTATTGGGAAGACTACAATGTCCCGTATAGAATACAGTGTGAGTTCGAAAGGCCTCTCTATCCAGACTTAAGAGCCCATCCAGAGCTTATTTGACAATCCTCTAGAAAGAGGGATAAATTGTTTTGCCTGCCTCTTTCCAGTATCATAAGAACTCCGTGTTCTCCAGGTTCCTCTTATAGGCAACTCGATAGTTTTTGGCTAATGCTTTTCACACCTCCAATATCCTGGATCATGTTTTCTCTTATTGCAATGGCAAAATTTACACCAAAATGATAGCAATTTATTCCATTTAGTCAGCTGGAGACATTCTTCTATGACTGCAACTACTGGATCAGACAGTTTACAAACAGGCGTCAAATGGTATTCATCGGGAGTATCTTACCACCTTCCTAGACTCTCGACTCCCGAATGGCATCATCGGAGTACAACCACCAACCATTTAAGATGAAGATCTTCAACTGCTTTGTGAGAGCAGCGTAACTTGGGCTTAATTACGTTTTAGATATTGAAGCAGGATAAACTTTCACCTATCTGGAATCGACCCCAACATACTCAATATATGTCTGGTATACGAAGGTAACCTGCACGATACCAATTACCTATTCGCATGTCCTTTTAAACCCACTCAGCTAACACCCTTCTACAGTAGCACCCAACACGCCGAAAACGAATGTTTCTTGAGATAGGCGATGACGATCGGTGACTACACTGTACTAGCAGAGCTTGATGAACAGGAGCAAAAACAACAACCTCCTTCCACGCAAAGTCATTTCTCTTCTTCTTCTTAATTGGCGCTATAACCGCTTACGCGATTTTGGCCGAGTTTCTTTCTCGTGCTAACCGGCGCCAGTTGGACACACCAAGTGAAGCCAAGTCCTTCTCTACCTGATCTTTTCAACGCAGAGGAGGCCGCCCTCTTCCTCTGCTACCACCAGCTGGTACCGCATCGAATACTTTCAAAGCCGGAGCGTTTGTATCCATTCGGACGACATGACCCAGCCAACGTAGCCGCTGGATCTTTATTCGCTGCGCTATGCCTATGTCGTCGTAAAGCTCATACAGCTCATCGTTCCATCGTCTGCGATATTCGCCGTTGCCAAAGTCCAAAAATCTTACGCAGAATCTTTCTCTCGAACACTCCAAGCGTCGCTTCATCGGATGTTGTCATCGTCCAAGCTTCTGCGCCATACGTCAGGACGGGCATGATGAGAGTCTTTTAGAGTGTTAGTTTTGTTCGTCGAGAGAGGACTTTACTGCTTAGTTGCCTACTTAGTCCAAAGTAGCACTTGTTGGCAAGAGAGATTCTACGTTGCATTTCAAGGCTGACATTGTTATCGGTGTCGCAGAGTCATTTACCTTTAATAAATAGAGCATTAAAAGGAAACGGCTGTCGTTGCCGACTGGGTGAGTACCGGCTTGGAAGCTGATTTGGTGGACATGCAACACCAAAGTATAGAAGAAGGGTTTTCTATTAGCGCTCACATCTCTGCAGCTGATTGCAAACCTTTGGAGAATTTTCTGCTCTGCAAAAGCTTCTTTTAAATTCTGGATAAGCCTAAACTTTTTCTAAAAAAAACAATGGTCGTTCTTATTTTCAAGCTTCCTCATCGTTTGCTTTGCTCTAATTTTTAAGTTGCAAATTCTATGATTAGATACGCATTTTATATGGATGTGGAGTAGGCCATCATCAAAAGGGCGAAAGATCTCACTCTTCCTTTTCTTGATTGGCGCGATAACCGCTTACGCGATTTTGGCCGAGTTTGACAAAGCATCAGTCGTTGCTTTCTCGTGCTAAGCGATGCCATTTGGACACACCAAGTGAAGCCAAGTCCTTCTCCACCTGATTTTTCCAACGCAGAGGAGGTCTTCCTCTCCCTCTGCTACCACCAGCTGGTACTATATCGATTACTTTCAGAGGCAAAGCGCAACAAAGGACGGCGTTAGTGTACAAAAAGTAAGGACGACGTTTCAGGGTGAAAAAGCCATCTGCAAATCGGAGGCGTCATAAAATTGTAGGTTCCACCTTTTGTGGAAAAACATCAAAATGCAAAACAAAATTAGAAGAGAAAATAAGCTCTGATTAACTCCCAGCACTCTGTAAACGCAACTGACTTCCTTCCCCCCAAAGCTAAATGGGCGATATTTGGTTATTAAAGCAATTCTTCATCGAAAATAGTGCCATAAATGGCGGAGCTATCGCAGTTTGCAAAATTGTATATACCAAGAGGTGGCGCCGCAGCTAATGCGCACTGCGTCGAGGGTAATTATGATTTTATAAATCTTCAAGTACAACAACGTAATTATTGAAAATTGTTCGTAATTCGATGAATAGGCGGCAAAAAGTTCGAATGTATGTATGTATAAATGTATGTATAAGTGAATATGCATACAAGTGTCGGTAGTTATGTGTAATCGAAAAAAGCATTCCGGTGATAAGATAAACCTCAATTGCTTTTTATATGTACAATATAACTAACCTGTTTAATCAATATACAATGCATACATACATACATATGTACAAATCTATTTATATAGTCTGTATAAATATTCGCTAAAGATCGCACTAATGCATGCTTACATATGCGCTTGCAGAATACATATCGACATATGTACCTATGTATGTATGCGATGCATATCAGCACATACGAGGTGTGCCTATTAAATTACGAGACTAACGTTTTGTTTTTATTTGATAGATATTTTCCTTCAATACTCAGCTCTTCGCTACCCTAGCAACACTCTATGCAAATCTTCGATTGTTCGAAGCAATGCTGGAAGTTTTTTGCATGCAGCTCATTTAGAATTAATGGCACTTTAATTCCTTAGTGGACTCAAAATTTGCTGCTTTTAATGGAAATTTCGCTTCAAAAAAGAGGTAGAAGTCGTGTAACGTAAGATCCGACCAATAAGGTGGGTGCTGTAACACTGGAATGTTAGGTAGGTAGGTGAAATGATTGAGGTACCACCCTGGCATTCCCCAAGAAGCACTAAAGCGACGTTTTGATACCATTATTAGACCCCCAATAGGCGATATCTACAGCCAGCCAGAGCTGTTAATGTAATGGAAAATATTGAAAGGATTTAGTTTGGATCACTTCCCCAGGTTGTCGATTAATGAAGCACCCAGAGATCTTAATCGTCTAGCTCTCAGAGCCGGACATTTACAGAGAAAGTGCTCAAAAATCTCCTTCCCTGAAAAGTCCCTACAGCTTCTGCAATGGTAGTTAAATGGTAAACCTTCCTTTTCCACGTGTGTGCCGATCGTCCAATGACCGGTAAATGCAAGTACGTGTTTGAAAATCGAATGACAAGAGTCTCCAAGACTTTCTGAGTCCTCCGTCTATAGTACTAAGGCCAAAGAGTTTTCGAAATTGCACATGCAGAAATGGAGCTCCATCTTTTCTGCGGTTTTCTGACAAACAAGTAGTACAATTCTTCTTTAACAACAATCAGGGGGATGCCGATGTCCGGCTAGGGAGTCTCTGAAACCACGTCAGTCCTCTTCCTTGTAAGCTCATCACCAATTTCATTTCCCTCTGCAACTTCATGTCCTGGAAAACAGATCAGAGAAATGTTAGCTGCACACCCATGAGATTTGATTTCTTCCTTACAGGAGTTGACTAGTTTCACTCTGCAGCATGACGTCGTCAGATCATTGATCTCGGCATGACTATCAGAAAAAATGTGAATAGCTCCCTCGCTCCCACCCGGAATGGAATGGTATACTTGGCTAAAAACTACTTGACAGGCAAATTTGAATGAGTCGGCGCATTGCCTTTAGTGAAGTTTCCTTGACTTGCCATTTCGTAATTCAGTAGTTTTTTTTCATATTCGACAAGAGCACGCTGGTAGTAATCCAGCAATTTTGTGAAGTTGGCAGCTCTAACTAGAAAACCAATTTTCTCGAGGTCCTTTTTGGCTTTTTAAATTCACGTCCATCTTGAAATCGGCGCCCTAAAGAACTTATTAGGCTAGCAAAGTCGCCTTTAGATATCCATGCGGCAAGACTTGGTATTGCTCCAAGTCCTTTCCTTTTCCAAGTCTTCTTCTCAGTTGTTGTGCTCTTGCCAAGCTTAGATTCAGGCATCTTGGCTCCCACTCTCTCTCTACTCTTTCTCATATATCAAATTTAGATATCACACAAGTGATGAATTTCATCACCAGCAGTTAACAGAATTGTACTTAGCCACCATTTGGTTGTCATACTCCTCTAATCCAAAGCCCGCTCTTCCTTTTTCCCTCCGCCTCTGTCCTTTTCTCCTCTTCGGTGGTGGCCTCTACCGACACGTTCTCACGGCAATCGGTGCTAAGTTACCGGTACTACCCAAATTTATATTCGACCAAGGACTGTTACTCCAGCAAAATTCCCAGTAATTATACTCGTATGAGAAGTGGTCATGTTGACACGACAGAACAACAACAACTACAACTTGTACCGACAACAACTCATAACTATGAAGCGCACATTCTACCAAAAAACGGCCGGAATGGTCAAACAGAGACGAGTTATTAATTTTCCATCCCGACAATGCTCGGTCACAGCTTGCTAAAATTTGCTTGGAAAATAGCGGGTGTTTAGCTTTAGACCACCTGCCGTATAGCCCAGATATTCCCGCCTCTGACTACCACTTGCTTCGATCAGGGCAGAATGCTTTGTCCGAAAGAGGTTTCACTTTAGTTGAAGGTATCAAAAATTGGACCATAGGTGATTGGCCTAAAAAAATGAGCGATTCTATTCCAATAGAGTTCATATGCCCTCTCAGAGATGGGAAAAAGTTGTAATTTCCAAAGGAAAATACTATGAATAAAATATATTGTCGAGCATAAAGTTTTTGAACACAACTTTAAAGTCGGAAAAAAAATCTTTAAAATATACTTGCACATCCAATGTGCTTGCCCTTCTTCTTCTTCTTAATTGGCGCGATAACCGCTTACGCGATTTTGGCCGAGTTTAACAAAGCGCGCCAGTCGTTTCTTTCTCGTGCTAACCGGCGCTGGTTGGACACACCAAGCGAAGTTCCAACGCACAGGAGGTCTTCTTCTTCCTTTGCTATCACCGGCTGGTACCGCATCAAATACTTTCAGAGCCGGAGTGTTTGTATCCATTCGGACGACATGACCCAGCCAACGTAGCCGCTGGATCTTTATTCGCTGCGCTATGTCTATGTTGTCGTAAAGATCATACGGCTCATCGTTCCATCGTCTGCGATATTCGCCGTTGCCAACGTGCAAAGGTCCAAAAATCTTACGCAGAATCTTTCTCTCGCACACTCCAAGCGTCGCTGTATCGGATGTTGTCATCGTCCACGTTTCTGCGCCATACGTTATGTAGGACGGGCATGATGAGAGCCTTGTAGAGTGTTATTTTCGTTCGTCAAGAGAGGACTTGTGCTTGCCCTAGCCACTATTAATTCGTGCCCCTAGGGTATCTTCTCATATACACCTCGATGCATAAGGATGAATGCACGATTATTTTTTTTTTTTTTATAAAAATATATTTTACAGTACTACAACAAAAGCATAATAAGTTTCAAACTTTGTACAAAATTTCATCAAAACATTCAACTTTTTAACCAGAATTTTGAGAATTTTTCCGGATATGTAGTTTTATAACCCATTGAATTTTAGTATAACAAAGTGCAAGTTTCAAGTCACTACAAAATACCTTTGATTTTTGACAATTTTTTTTCGCTGATGTGCCACGCCATTTCTGCTTTACAAAATGAATGCTCGATTTTTTCATATGGAAGGAAAAGCCTAGCATTTTCAGGCTAAACAGCTGGCAAAGGCATATTTCTTTTACATCAGTCTCCTTATTTCATAGCCACACTTCGTATATGCACATACATACATACATATGTACATATATATATATATATATATTAGTGTATACATATATCTGAAATGCGATTAACCTTATATCACCAGCGCTAATACCAACTAGTTTTTCTTCCATCATGAATAACAATAATTTTTCAGTTTTTCAGCAATTGCAATGGTTCGCAAATAACAAATACAAATACAAAAAAAAAATAAATATAGAATAAAATACTTAGCCAATAAAAGTTAATGATTGAACCCCAATTAAGTTGTTAATAGATCTGGTGTAATTTTATGCACTTCTACTTTTTGTATTTATTAGCTATTTTATTAATTAACTATAAATGCACGTGTATGTATAAGTCGTGTACAAATTGGCACACATAAGCGCCTGCAAACAAACGCGTGCACATGCAGCCACATTTACAGGTATGATTTAGCATTTTCTCAAGTAAATAGTCGGGCGACAACAGCACCGAGAACAACTGTACTGTACTGTACGGTACTGTACGAAAGAAGCGAAGTGGTGAGGATGATTTAGCTTAAATAAATACTTAAGCTTGAAAGCAATTTCCATAAAGTTTTATTATTGCCAATATATACAAGGAGTTTTATGGGCCCTCCAACAGCGAATGCGTTAAGTACACACGCACACATTTGTACATACTCGTCCATACACACATAGCCCACCCATTACCCTTAGCGATGTTGATAGTCAACCCCGTGTAAACACTTTGATATGCACTAGAAAAAAGTACTTGCAGATGCATATATGTATATGTATGTATATGGGTGTTTATTATAGATCTAAATATAAATATGCCGCTAATCATCCTTAATACAGAAGCTTTCCAAGTACCTACAAAGATTAGATTGAGAGTTAACTCGCTTACCAATGCAAAAATCAAAAATATTTATGGCAAAATGCCATGTTTTCCTCGAGAAGGGCATATAAAAATGTGTTGGTAAATAATATTTATCGTATAAGTATACTAGAAAAATCCCGTACCGCTTTGTCATGTCGTCAAATCAAAATTATTATTTATTAATATATTATTATTATTTATCATTATTATATTATTATTATTTATTATCAAAAAAAACACATCGCCAGTTCATTGCGGCATAATCATCATTTGTAATAACCACCGAAAACCAAAAACAAATTAGAGTGTCTAATCTGCAAATTTAACATTTATTCTTATTGATTGATTGGCTGTTTATGCACTGCGACCTGAAGAAATCTATTGTGCAGCCATGTGGCCTACTCAAACAGTTTTAGGCTGTTAATAAATCTTAAAACTGCTGTAGGCATAATTTCCACCACAAGCTTTGGATCTACATATAGCCCCATTTCCCAAGGATGCCACTGTTGGGCAGTCGTATAGAATATGTTCTGCTGTTTCGTGTGCCTCTTTGCACAGTCTACAGGAATCGTTTTCTATCGCACCTATCTTTTTCATGTGATAATTAAGTTTACAGTGTCCTGTTAGTAGTTCACTGTAAAGTTTAATGTCCTTTCTGCTTAGATTAAGGGTTGCTTCTACCTTTATCCGTTGTGGAGGTATGAGTCTTTTCGATTGTCGCATGCCCGATTGGGCTCTCCAGTAGTCGACTAGGCCTCGTTGTTCCTGCTCACGTAGAAAGGCCCTTTTGAAGCTGTATTTACCCCGCAGAAGGGTTCAGGACCTATGAAGGGAGTGTTTGCTAACTTTTTCGCTAAAATATCAGCAATTTCATTCCCTTCGTGCCCCTCAAGTGCCGGAACCCACATCAAGATAAAAGAGTTTGTTGATGCTAGGGTGTTGAGGATTTTAAAATATTTCCAGACCAACCTTGATTTAAATGAGAAGGTATCCAGGGATTTTAGAGCAACTTGACTATCAGAGAGAATGTTAATATTGGCACCGCGCGGGCCTCTCCGTAGACATTCTCTGGCACACAGCTCTAAGGCGTGGATCTCCGTCTGGAAAATGAAAGTGGTTTTTCCTATTGCAATTGCTTTTTTGAAATGTGGTCCGACAATTCCAGCCCCGGCACTACCGTCCTCCATTTTGGACACATCAGTAAACTACACCCGTGCGCCCTGTTTTAAGAATATTTCATTGTTTCTCCGCGCTGAGCGGTCACTAATGATCACTTTGAATTTCTTGGAGAAATCTAGTTTCCTTTCCATCTTGTCGTGGACTGTCAGGCACGGAGAGTTCAGGATTGAACCCAGAATTCTTACATGTCCTGTAAGATTGCCTTCTTTGAGATGGAAGCCTTAGAGATGTGCTGACTGCTGACCCTTTGGCTACAAGATAGAGTGGAATGAGTCCAGTGATCATTCCTAAAGCCGCTGTGTGGCAGGTTCACATTGCGTCCGTTAAACTCAGATAGGCTATTCTGTATACCTTGTTAAGTGTTATCTGAGTCTTCGTTTGGTCTACTCTGGCCACCATACCAGAAAGGCATAGGTGGTCATTGGCACTATTATTGTCTTATAAGACCATGCCAACGTAAAGCCTTTGGCATATGTATATTGCTCTCAAGGCTTTATTTGTGATGCATGATAAGTGATTTTTCCAGGTCAAGGTTTTATCAAGGATTACTCGGCGTCCCCTAATTTAAGGGCTGTTTTGCATATTTTCGAGAGCTAGCAGACTGAGAATAATAAACTTCTTTTGAACCCATTACTACTGAAGGATGATGGATTACAAGATTTGGCCAACCAAAGCAAAATTGTGAGAGTTACTTCGCTTGTCATGTCAACGTAGACTGGGCAACAGAATTCTGACCGCTCATTTCATTTTCACACACTAATTCTTTGTTACGAGGAGGAACCATCGAAAGCCTTTACCCCGTCAGTGTGGGACTTTAACTCGAACTAAAGCTCCTACCGTCAATGTACTGATCCACTTCCGGTGTTACCGTTAAGTAATTCGTCGGAAAGCGGATGAGCACTAGGCTCTACATCACTTACTCTTCACAAGCAGCCCGTCAAAAGTTACATGTATTTTAATCCTCCCCAGTTTTGTTTATTTCCGAAGGAAACCACCCCAATTGGGGGCCATACTTGTCACACTTCGACTTCGGGAGTCCGTTTCTTAGTCAAGTATCGTCTGTTTAGCTGCCGCTGACTTCGCATACAGCCGCGTACTTTGATGCATGTTGCATATCGCTGATTGCCAACGAAATCTTATCCCACGCATACTTTGAAGACATCATGATTTCGACTGTGTTTCCTATTAATATCGGATTTTCTGGTAGTGGAGCTAAATCACCTCTGTTAGTCGTAAATCGTGGGCTTACAAAAAACACATGCCTTGCATCTTCCTTTTCATGGCATACTGGGCATCAATGCGAGTCCGGTATCCTAAGGCATTGCAGATACTTCTGGTAGCATCCAGGATCTGTCAGGAATTGTGTTAGCTGGAAACTAAGCTCACCATAGCTACGATTTAGAAATTTTTCGATGTGTGGGATCAGCGTATAGGTCCTCCTTCCCTTTGTGGAGTTTTCCCAACGTTCCTGCCACTCGTGCAATAAGTCGTTGTTCAGACAGCAACGAAAGGCGCCTTCGATTCGGCATGGGTTAGCGTGTGGCGAATAGATGAAGCAACTGGGGCATAAATATGGTAAACAAATATTTATAAAACTTACATTTGTTTGGAAGCACTTAATGTATATTAGTAAGACCGCGTTCGGTCAGGGAACCTTTTCCTGCTTCAATTCGTTGCTTGTGATACTGGTGCTCGTGTGTTCTTTGTGTTCTCGTTCTTCTCAAAATTGTTGTTGACTGTAGACTAAAAACTAACAATCGCAGAGGGTAACATCAAAAGAGAAAGGGTTCAAGCAACACAATTTGCTCTGTATAAACGTGGTCTAATGAAACTTGCCAAATATCAGAAAAGGGGCATTTATCAGCATTGAAAATAGTGAGTTAGCCAAGCTCGCTAGTGGCGAATCTTGCGCTATAACTTTGTTGTTGCTTTCACATGCAAATTGTCCGCCAAGCGAGCAGAGCCAAGGTAGCGGGCAGAGAAGTGGCAAATCAGATATGCCTAAGGTAGCACGAGCCGAGGTTGTGTTAATTTTTTCGTATATCACCTTCACAATTCCAGTATTTTCGTAAACAAACCACTGTCATAATTCTGGTTGCATCAACAAATCAGCTGATTGCTTCAAAATCGCTGAGAGCCGGTTAATGGTCGTTTTACTAGGTACCCTTTAGCGGTTATGTACATTTTTTTGAAAATTTTATTTTATAGACTTGCTTATATATATTTTTCCACACCTGAGGCATGTAATGGATATTTATGTGAGTATCCAATAGGTTGAGCCGCGTTCTTCGTACATAAATGTGCAATTTATTATCAATAGCAATATTTTGTTTAATTCTAATCAGCTGTTCCCTCGAACGCCTCCGGTCCACACGTGGCCAGAAGGATTTCGCGACCTTACAAGTTTGTGTACTTGCCCAGCGTTCGCCGAGTTGACGCGGAGCTCATCGTTCCAAGAGTGGAGCACAGGTGGTCAAGGGTATCCCACTCCTCTCCTTTCGCAGGGAAACTACCTCACAGGTTCCTTGTCTGGTCAGCTATTCTACCTCACAGTTTCTCGCAATGTCGCTTTGACTAGGTACCCTGATGAGCCTTATTTCAAAGAATTCATATGCGATCGAAAGTGCAGAAAGGCATCCCCTGACCAATTTCGAATGCACCCTAACTGCCGCTTGGCTATCGGAGTAAATATTTACTTTCTTCACATTATTACGCAACCCGCTTCTTTGATTGCGGCCACCTCTGCTTGATACACATTGCAGTGATCCGGCAACCTGAATTTGAGTTTGATGGCAAGCCTTTCGCAGAATACTCCTCCGCCAGCCCTTCCAACCAACTTCGAGTCTTCAGGGAACAGGTGCACAAAGCCGTGTCTCTAAGTGTTGCACCCCGTCCACTCTTGCCTTAATGGAGTTTGGGTGGAGAATGTTCCACTTGCACTAAGCGATGGTGTACATTAATCCACACTGATAGTATAGGTAGAACCTACCATAAACGAGCACTCACAATTCCATAGTCAAGGATGATAGATTACCAGGTTTGGCCAATCTGCTATGAAGCAACATGAGCGTAGGATGTGTTAATTTTTTTCGTATAACAACAACACAATTTTAGTTTTCCGTAGTAAACCGCTGTCATGACCCCGATTACGTCAACCAATCAAATTTCAAATTCGCTGAGAACCGGTTAACGGCCGGCGGTTGAGCACACCTTTTGAATTTTTTCCATGATGTTCCAGCAGAAAGCACAAGAACAGAACATCAAAAATGTGTATTTATCTGGTTATAATACGGGTGAGTTCCATGGTGGGAGCAGTTCGCAAGGGTAACCTTTATCGTATAGTATATCATTTTCATAAATTTCTTTTTGACTGCCTTAGCTTTGCTTCTCAAAAACACACTCAGAGCCTTCTGCGCAAATGCCTGCCAGCACAGAAGTGTACTGACCGCGGAATGCAATTAAACTATTCGCCTTGAACTGCACTTGTAGCTACAGACTGCGGCTGTTGCTTGGTGCTTGGTGCGCCAAATATACGTAAATACAAACAGCCATACATACAGCCATATTTTTCCTTTTTATTTGCGATTTTATTTTGCTACTATTAATGAATTTAAAATTCGTTTAACATTTAAAACACCCGACTTAGGCTAAGTGCTCCCATACATACATATATACACACACAAACATACGTATGTAGGTAAGTGTGATATGCTCACTTCTTTAATGTCATTGTTGTGATTTTTTAAGCGAGTGGATTTGTATGGTACACCATTTTTAATTAGCGAAATTGTTTATAAATGTAAGTGAATGCCAACGGATGCTTGTGTGTTTGTGTGTATGTGTTCTATGAACGTGCGTGTGTCGAGAACTCGATAAAATACTTACGACTTAATTTAAATAAACAAATAATATTTTTTTATACTACAATTCATTGAAATAAGTCAGAATAGAGGCAATAAAAAATTTATGAATTCCCATTTAATTGCATCACTGTTTCCTCCACTGACGCATAGAGGCTTAGCAATAAGAACTAAAAAAAAACGAAATATGTAAATTAAAATGAGATAAAATTTTCTAAATTATATGTAGTAAAGAAAGCTTTGTTTCGTAATGACTACTCGTTGTCAATGTGTGTGTATATGTCTGTGTGTTTGTGTGTGTTCTACTGTGTAGGCTAGTAGGCAAGCAGGCCTAGGCATAAGCACTTTTAGAGAGGTTAGAGTAGCAACCTGAGGACACATCCATAAATGTTTTTTTTTTTTACTTTAATTAAAAATTAGTAACACGCGTGTGTATGTTTCTATGTTTGTATGTTCGCATAAAAGTAATGTTCTATATTTTCCATATATTTTTTTTATTGTCGTTAAATATTCATTAGCTGCAACGCATATTAATGTATATGTATGCACAGTCTTCCGCAAAAGTTTAACACCACCGTATTTTACATAACTTTAGTAAAGAGGTGTGAGGAGTGCCAGACCGGCACTTCAACCATTTCACCTAGTGAAGAATATCTACAACATAATCAGAGAAATTACAAGTAATCTCAGAAAGTTGTATTCCACGGGGAACTATTTTTTTTCGACAAAAATTCTTTCAATTATAAACTCCCGAAATGTTGGCCGTAGAAATTCGAAGTTTGAAACAGCTTAATTCCGCATTTTTGACAGTTCTAAGTGGGGGCCGCCGTAGCCGAATGGGTTGGTGCGTGACTACCTACTAAGAAAAACGTTTTTCTAAAGCGGTCGCCCCTGGGCAGGCCAAGACAAACCAGCGAGTGTATTTCTGCCATGAAAAAGCTCCTCATAAACAATATCTGGCGTTCGGAGTCGGCTTGAAACTGTAGGTCCCTCTATTTGTGGAACAACATCAAGACGCACAGCACAAATAGGAGGAGGAGCTCGGTCAAATACCCAAAAAGGGTGTATTTATGCGTTTATTTGTATATATAAGTGACGTAAATTAAGTGAAAATGGTAGTTGTTTCAAATAAAGTTGAAAACGCGGGGGGAAAAGTGAATAAAATTGTTAAACAATGCAAAATATACATAGCTTTCCAAACTGTAGCAGAGGAAGAAAATGCTAAGTTGGGGTATCAGTCAAAAAACTTCAAGAAAGCGTTGAAAAGAAAGGAGCACCCAGTGATCTTAATCGTCTAGCTGGCAAACCCGGACATTTACAGAGCAAATGCTCAACAATCTCCTTCTCTGAAAGATCCGCAAAGCTTCTGCAATGGAGGTTAAATGGTAAACCTCGCTTTTCCAAGTGTGTGTCGGTCGTCCAAAGATCCGTCAACACAGCTACGAGTTTAGAAACTGAATGGCGTGGAGTTCCCAGGACTTTCTGAGTACTCCGTCTATTGTATTGGAGCCAAAGGGTTTTCGAAAAAGCACACAAAGAAATGGAGCTCCATCTGGAGCTGGAACGATTTCCTGAGAACTAAGTTGTGCAACTCCCCTTTAACAGCAATTGGGAGGGGGGATGCCCCTGACCGAATAGGAGATCTCTTAGACCAATTCAATCTCCTTGCTGGCATGCTCATCAGCAATTTCGTTTACCTCTATGTTCCTATGTCCTGCTACCCAGATATCTTCCTTACAGGAGTTGACTAGTTTGGAACTGCACCATGGCGTCGTCAGTGCCTTGATCGCGGCTTGACTGTCGGAAAAAATGTTAATATCTCCGTCACTCCCACGTCCCCTAAGCATTTATCATGTCGCAAAGTCTTCTGCCTGAAATATTTCACATTAGCAGTATTCGGTAATTTTAAAGAAATAAATGAATTGGTTGATTTAGGGAATATCCCTGCTCCGACTCCCAATTCCATCTTGGAGCCGTCAGTGAAGACAGAGGTACCAGTTTCGGCTCAGATTTTCCTCTCTTGCAAGGCCAAATTGAGGTCAGGACAAACGGACAAATTCGGGCCTAGACAATCTCTTCCAAATTTATTTACGAGCTTTTTAAGGCCACCCGGTGGTCTAGAATTTCCAAAAAATCGATATTTCGAAAGTATAGTATCTTAAGAATATACTGTGCAATTATTATGCGGAAATTCCCAATATTACAGCTTCTAGCTGCACCTCAAACTTTAAACTCAATTATCTCGAAACGACTTTTTTCGGCACGGCGGGGATGAAAACAAAAAACTATTCAACCGAATCATTTGAAATTTGGATATGTTGTTCACAACATGTATCGCTATCGTCGGAACTAGAATCATAATTTTATTTAAAAAATTTCCTATTTTTTAAACTAAAAAACTAGTGAAAAAAAACCCGATTTTACGAACTTTTTTTTCAAAAGTGCGCCATTTTGTCAATTTTTCATTTTTTCGATTTGTTCTAGTTCCGAGCATAACTGCACTCTTTCTGATTAAGAATCTTCTTGAATTTTGGGTTTCAGATGAGTAGAAGTCTCGAAATCATCTACGCCGTCCGGGTTCGATTTTTCGAGAGGGTCATCTTCAGCGGCATTTTTATAATAATAAATATTGTTTCAAAAGTAAAAAAAAAAATTTTTTGTATGCTCAATAAACGTACTAATAAGCCCGAAAAGTTGAAACATCGTTTTTTGAATTTTTAATGACAAAAAAAAAATCGTGAAAATAGGTGAAATTTTCGTGCTCTAGACCACCGGGTACCCTTAAGAAAAAATTATCAAACTTGGTCAAAAGTTGGATTCTGTAGCCCTTTTGGAATGTGAAATGTGTCGGAGAGTCCCCACTGTGGAACGCTCCAATATTTGATAAACTTCCTTGCTTCCTCCAAAAACACGCTTGCCCGCACGTTGAATAGATATAAAATTCATGGGTCGCCAAAACTGTTGATATGAACGCAGGCGTCTTAAATTTTTGGACAGTACTACTTACGCAAAGCATGCAATTATTTTAGTGAAGAAATTAACAACTAAAAGTCTGCTTCAGAGTTCTTTCAGTTCTATGCTTCAGTATTAAATACTTATTAAAAGAACTAAATTACTAAAAAGATTTCGTTGTACTAAAGTTATTATTTTTGGCCTTAAACTTTTGCGCCGGACTGTATTTATTTGTGTAAATCATTGTTGCGCGTATAAAAATTATGTTTAAGGTCATTTATTGTCACAATTTAATGATATGTTTTTAAGTGAAAATATTAAAGGCGCGTGCGCCACCAATGGCGAAGCGGAAGTAAAATAAAAAAAAATTTTAAACCTAAAAAACGCAATTATCAAAAAAAATTTATAGCATTCTATGAATTTCTCCTTGCTAGCCGCGTAATTTTCCACGAGTATTTTACGAGATGCTGATTTCTTTTACGCTCATATGAATATGCCACTTTTCAATTATATTTATCAATCATACCTATGTGTGTGTGTGTGTGTGCGTGTGTTTACATTTAATTGGGTTGCGGCAATTTATATTACAAGACCACCGCTTGCAATCATATTTATATGTCTGTATATATGTACATATGACTTAGTAGGTATGTAAGAAATCAAATTATTTACAATTTTTTCATTAAATTTACTTTGAAATTCAAATATTGTAGAAAAACATATCCATGCAAATACGCAATCAACAGGAACGGAAAGAAGAAAAAACAATAAAAATAAGTTCGAAATTAAAAAACAAACTGAAATAATTGCCTGTAATTATCAAGTGAACACACGTTTATATCCAACAACGACACTCGCAATGAGTCTACTACCTGCCCGGCAATTAATTCAGTATTCTGAATTACTGTAGCTGCAGTGTTTTGTCATTGCTATTTCTTTCTACTCGTATGATATGAATTTGATCTTTGACATGCATACTTTACATACGTTCTGGGTGGGTATACGATTACACACACACACACGTACACACGGGCATGTAGTATAAGAAGCACTCATATTTAAGCTTGAAGCAGAGTCTTTTAGCTCTCCTTCCCTGCAGGAAAATTCACTAATGCATTACTTTCGAAATGATGCGATTCTAGTGCAATTGTTACCAGGCAATTTACTTGTACCAGATAGTATTAATATTTCGGCATCTGGTTTAAATACAACAAATTAGATTTGGAACATTTTAAGGCGAGCTGAGTTGAGTTTAGGTTAGGTGACGTGTTTTGAACTTTTCGATCTGCCCAAAAAAAAATGATTTTTATTTCAAAGGAAAAAACAGAGTTCAAGAAATTAATTTTAATTTTGTTAAAAAAAAATAAATTCGAATAAATAGTTTCGATAAAAAAAATTTACGAAAAAAAATTCAAAAAAAACTTAATATTTTAATGACAATATAAAACTAAATATAATGAAAAATATATAACTAAAAAAAAAAATTTTTTTTTATGAAAAATATTAAGTAAAGGCGCGTACACCCTTTTTGGGTGTTTGGTCGAGCTGCTCCTCCTATTTGTGGCGTGCGTCTTGATGTTGTTCCACAAATGGAGAGATCTAGAGTTTCAAGCCGACTCCGAACAGCAAATATTTTTGTGAGGAGCTTTTTCATGGCAGAAATACACTCGGAGGTTTGCCATTGCCTGCCGAGGGGCGACCGCTATTAATATCTCTCTTAAGCGGACACCCAGGGACTGACAAATTTGTCCGCTTATAGGAGGTGTCTGCTTATGAACCAAGAAAAATGTAATTAAAGTTAAAAATTTGTTATGGGAGGGTTGCCCGCTTAAGAGAACAAATTTTTTTTAAATTCTTAAGAATTTGATGTATGAACTGAAAAAGTGTCCGCTTATGTGAGGCGTCCGTTTATGAACCAAGAAAAGTAAAAAAAAATAATAATATGTTGTGGTAGGTTTAAGGTGTTATAGGCGGTTGCACGCTTAAGAGAAAAAAAGTTAAAGAAATTCTTAAGGATTTGTGTGATGAACTGAAAAAGTGTCCGCTTATGGGAGGTGCCCACTTAAGAGAGATGTGCGTTAGAAGAGTAGGTACCTGTACCCTGTACTCAGAAATTAATTTTTTGTTGATAAAACACATAATGATTATGGTCTCTGATATACAAAATAGTACACACAGCGTCGATTACTCGACATTTCAGCAGCAATTCCGATAAATTATATCTAGTTTCCTAAGTAGAAGCATATTTCTAGAAAAGAGCTGAGGTTGCTGTTAATAAATTTAAAGAGGGTAAGGTATTTAAAGTTTCTAAATGAATGCATAATATCTCAAGAATAGTAAGCAAATTTTTTAAGTCAATCGGGGCAGAACTGAGTATTTTAGCATCCATTTCACCAGGTCGGTTTCTATACTTGTTCGATTTTTAATCGTTATTATGAAACTTGTTAGTTTTGAAGCTCTTATAGATATGCCCTAAATCCAAACCTACTCGACTCTTTTTGAAATCTTGCACGGTATTTCTTTAATAGTTGTTAAATATTAATCTAACAGTTGCTTAGTTTGACAATTGTAAAGTAAATGAGTTCATATAAACTCGAAATTATGTTTGGAGTCATTGTCTTTCACTACCTTAAAATCCGAGCCGAGACCCGTTTTTTGGCAGTTGGCTTCAAATTAGCTTTTAAAATGGATACATATGGAAATCTATCCATAGTACTTTGCACGAATGCAAGATTTCCTACTCCCATGGCTGCAATTGTAGCCCAAGTCATTACACTGCCGCCGCTATATTTGATTGTAGGAGTGAGGTTCTTCTTACTCAGCGCAGTATTCGCCTTCCTCCATACAAATCTTCTCCCATTTGATTCGAATATATTTTATTTATTTTATTATATTATATTTATTTTATTTTAATAGTTCAGATTTTCCCTGCAGGGTTCCTTTGTCAATCGCATGAGCGCCATGCTCTTACACTTTAATTATTGCTCATGTTTGTATTGGTATAAATTTAATGTGAACACGCGCTTCGACCTGCATTCACACCAGCATATAGGCACACATGCATACATACACACGTGTATATATGCATTTTATATCAGATGGGACTAGAAGCTGCAGGAGTCATCATCAGCTCCAGTTTTCTTTTCAAAACTATTGATGCAGTCAATCAGCAAAAAGGACTGCAGGCCAATAATTCCCAACTTTTTGGGTCTAGAATGAGTGTTTGGTGAACGAAGTATCTCAAGAAATCACCTAGCCAATTGGCCACCCAGGACATGGTATATGACTTGTATTTGTGGCGGTACACCGAGTCACTGACCTCTGCTGATAAACCAGCGACAACTAACAACCTTAACCCCTTGGGGACATTTGACGTCTGAGACACGTCATGCACCTTTTTGCCCTATGAGCGGCTGACGTGTTTTGTTTTTATTAATTTATTTTTGCTTTGCAATTCTAATTACCTGAAGTCATCTTCATATGTCATGTGTCACTAATATTTTACAAATAAATTAATTCTTATGTAAAATGTTCTGCTTGTACTTGCTACTCCAAGCAATCAAAAATTACATCCGTTCCACGTGCAAACATTTTCTCAACTAAATTCGTTCCCAAAGGCTTAAAGTCTACTTTCGGCCTGTTTTTGTTAAGTTCAGGTCGATTATGCTGGGAGAAGCGATGCGAGTATGAAATTTGACAAACCAGAAGATCTTTATAAAGCGTAAAGGAGTAAAAAGAAGAAGAGGAGGGAAAAAGAAATCCATTATTTTTGCGTTAAATATTTGCGCAAATGGTTTAAAACTATTTTATGGTCGATCTCTAGCTCCTGGACGATGATGCTACGGCTACTAAAATGCCGGTCAACTTTGATTATTTCTGTCATTTAATCGACATTTTCGACGACGGGCCTGCTTGTGTTAAGTAGATACATCTTTAAGAGGTCCCCGTGGTCTAGAGCTCAAAAATTTAGGGTATTTACAGGAATTATTTTACAATAAAAAAATGAAAAATGATATTTCAATTTTTGAGGCTTTTTATTTAAAAGAATTACATACAAAAATTGAAAAAAATAATTTGTTTAATGACATTTTTTTTAATGAAGTTTCTTTTTTTTAATTTAATACTTTTAAAAATGCCGCTGAAGTTGATCCTTCCAAAAATTGGACCTGGACGGTGTTGCCCATTTTGGCTGCTATATTTACCTGAAACACAAAAACCAAAAAAATTATTCAGCAGTATAACTGTAGCTATGTCCCGTAATAGAATAAAAAAAAATTATCCAAAATGGCGCGGTTTTGAATTTGGCATTGGTTTTTTTTAGTTTTTGAATCAAAAAAATACGAAATAATCTAAATAATAATATGATTTTAGTACGGGTGATAGCCATTGATGTTGTGAACAACAACAAAAATTTCAGACGATTCGGTTGAATAGTTTTTTTGTTTTTTGACGACACCAAGCCAAAAAAAGTAGTTTTAAGATAATTAAGTTCAAAGTTTTGAGAATGGCTGCGTGACGAATCTGTCTCTACCTGTACGGCTGTATCTGTCTATCTATCTGTCTAAAACGGCTGTAGAATCGAAAATACTGGGAATATCCTTTCAAACATTTGACAGTATATTCCTAAAAGCCTATACTTTCGAAATATCAAAAAAACGAAAAATCGATTTTTTTTTAATTCTATACAACCGGGACCCCTTAATATCAAAAATGCCTAAACGGAATCAATGAAAACAAAATTGCACATAATTTGATTTCATTTATTTTTCTTTTTGGAACCACTTTGTGGCTCTTATGAAGCGCATAATTGGCCCGACCCCACGCCAGAAAGTACCGAAAGAGAATTGAATAAATATTTACCTAGAAAACCTGCTCGAATTTTAGTCAAGGCTAGACAATTGCAAAAGAAGTGGTTAACTGTTTTTTCCTCTGCCTCATCTCTACAACTTCTACAATATTCATGTGAAAAGATTCTTAGTCTCAAGGAATGCCTGCCAAATAGCCAATGACCGGTTATACAAGCCACGACCTTCAAGATGTCCTCTCTTGAAAGGCTAAGCAGTTCTTTTGTATTTTTTTATTTATTTGCGATCATAGTAGCCTAGCTGTTATGCATGTGTCTTCATCTCTCCATGCCCTGTTGGCCTCTTGGATAAAAAATGTATAAAAATAATTATACAAAAATTTGGGAAAATAAAAAAAGCCAAAAAAAGTTGCCAAAGCTGATCAAAATCTAGTGTTATTGTTATTGTTGTAGAAGCATGATCATTCCCTATACTTGCACGGCGTGAAATACTGCTTGAGTGACAGTCCTTGGCCTGATATACATAAATCCGGGTCGTTCCAGTAACATGGTCCCCACTACTGGGATAACAAATAAATCGGCAAAAAAATTCCGGCGCTATAGTTCCCTAGCAATAAATCTTAAATTAAATATCTGCCTAATCATTACCTATAGATTCCAAACTACACTAGTAGGATATTACAGCCTGCAGCTCTATTACGTCGAAAGTATTGCCTTCGAGACGGTGCGAAACCTGAGTCGGAAAATTAAGAGAATGGCACAGTCAATGACTGGTTAAAATTAGTCCCTTGACAAGATTTATTCGTTATTAGGCACAAACTATTTTCTATTGCTGAATTCCATTTTGTCGGTTGGCAAAACGCAATCCGAGTCAATTGAAAAACTGCAACGTCAGCGCAACAACACCTCTGACAACAAAATGGCGTATGACCTTAGATACTAAACTCAAATGGAACGAAAATGTGATTAAGAAAAAAGGAAGAGTTGCAAATGAAATACTGAAACATGATCTGGCTTATGGGCAAGCGATCTGCTTTATAACCAGATTCTCAAACCAATATGGACATATGGATTCCAACTATAGGGTTGCTAATGCACCAGCCAAATACAAAGGCTTCAAAACAAAGTATTGAGATGTGCTGTTAACGCGCCTTCGTGCGTACGTAGTATTGATCCAGTGGTATTGATCCAGTTACTGCGGTAATCCAAAAATATGCCATATCGCACATGAAGAGGCTCCCTCACCATGTTAATAGCGAAGCTTCAGCTCTCACTGATCGAAATGACTGGAAAGAAAGAATGAAGCGTAATAAGCCGCATCACCTCACGCAGTAGCCAACTACTCTGCAAAGAGTGTGCAGAGCACCATAACTCATTTGTAACGATATATTTCGTTAGTTACTTATATTAACTAGTTACAATGAAAAAAAATATAAAAAAATAAATAAAAAAAATTAATTAAAATTAAAAAGAATAAAAAAAAGTAAAAAAAATAAAAATAAAAAAAAAAAATTAAAAAAAATTAAAAAATTATTAAAAAAATCAATAAAAAAAAAATTTTTAAATTTCTTAAAAGGGCTAGACATGAATTAACTTAACCCTAAAGCGATTTAAAATTATAGAATTAAGCCATTTATAGAAATTTTTTCGATTTCGTTTCCCTTTCTTTGAAAATCTCTTCGCCTTTGTATTGCCACTCTCGATTCCATTAAAATTTGTCCCAGCCTTTCACAACTAAAAATAAACTACGAGTACAAACCGAAAAGCGTTGTCAAGCGATTATTATCGCATGCCGTGCCTTCTTTTTTACTTGCCAAATGTACGAAATCTATTTTGTGTTTAGTTCATATTTTAAATATAGAAAAAGAAAAATATTATACACGACAAAGAATGAAAACACGCAAAATTATATAAAAAACTTAGAACAGTGTGACACAAAATTATGGGTTATTACTTATATGTACGCGTATGTAAATTATAGCAAGTCATGGCACAAATACCGGTACTTATGATTGCTTGTTGAACGGCAGCTGATAAAAATCTTTTTCTATTATCTCAATGTATTATTTTTCTGCGATGGCGGGGCGAATGAATGACTTTTTTTAGCTCAGCTCCACACAAAAGTGAAATGATAACGATGAAAGAAGATACAGCAAGGTATTGAAGAAGTTTTCACTACGTTACCATATTTGAAAACGGCCAGATAATATTCTACTTATACTTCGACCTGGGACACATGGAAAAATACTACTTTTACTTTTACTTTTACATTCTCACAGAGTGAGCGGAGTGCAGCATTTAGAGGCAGGTCTGATGAAACTGGCACGGATGACTCGTAGTTGAATAGAAGGGTTGATAGAGGACTATTTTGCAAGGAGATCCTCATCAAACTCAAGTTCAGGCTGACAGACCACTGCAGTGTATTCCAAGCATATCAAAGGTGACCGCAATCAATCAAGCAACTGATTGAAGTCTAGCTTATACGACAACTGTCAGCGAAGCAAATATCTACTCCGATAGCCAACCGGCAACTAAAGCTCTGTGCTCGATGACGCTGCACTCGAAGCAGATCATGAATGATTGGCTTCTCTTTCGATCGTATTCGATCAAAAATGTCCCGATCACAAGGATATTGCAGAAAACTGCTGAGCAGATGAGTTAACTAGACAAAAGGCCCGTGAGATGATTTCTGTGCAAAACAACAGGATTGGAAGCCCCTTGAATACCTGCGGAAAGTTGTGAGAGCTCCCGGAAAGATAGACTTCGCGTCAGTTCAGCGAGCGCTGAGCAAGAATACAAAATTGCAAGCTCGGGAGGTCCTTTTGGTCAGGTGTGGATCGGAGGCGCACGAAGGAGCTTCTAAGAAGCTTCTAAGGTTGGCAAATCCTCACCTCGTGAATTTCGTCCACAAGGTGTGCGGCTGTGGGGCTTGGCATTACTTCGAGTCGCTGATACTTCTTTACAGATAATAGAAAAAGTTTTTTCTAATAGCGGTCGGTCGCCGCTCTGCCATGAAAAAGCTCCTCATAAAAATCATTTGCCGTTCGGAGTCGGCATGAAACTGTAGATCCCTACATTTAAGAAACAACATCAAGACACACACCACAAATAGGAGGAGGAGCTCGGCCAAACACCTAACAAAAGTGTACGCGCCAATCATTTATTTATTTGTTATTTATACTTCTTTCAAATCAAATAAATTTTTTTTCAAATATTTTAGAGTAACTGTATCTAAGTTTAGATAATTGTTCACGGAGGGGCTTGCCAAAAACAAAGTATTTTTAATTTTTTTTTTGTTTATTTTGTATCTTTGACGCACAAACAACAAATATTGTAGATATAAGTATTTTGTGTTAGTAAATTTGTACAGAAATATGTATGTGGAAAAGGGGCAAAGCTGCTTTACTTATATATCTAAATGTGCTCTTATCGGTGCTTTCACGCAGAAGAGGGCATAATTTAATGCTAACACATACACAAGCATGTATACTGTGTATATGTGTGTAATATATACATTTGCATATTTAAGCATTGGCTGGTTTCTTTTCCCTTCATTGCTGCTCGAACCTGACCAGACATCTCAAGATATGTAAAGAAGATCTGAGCCAAAAACAGTAAGATATGAATTAATAAAAATATAATATATGTATGTATGTATTTATGTAGACGAAAACAACTTTATGCAAATGTATGGCTAATTAGGAATGTGTGTGTATTTATGTAGATATAGAAATTAATACGCGCCAATTATATGTATATATATATATATATATAGAAATTAATAGAAATTTGTCAATACACAGTTTGCAAGGAGTAAAAATAGTGTTTTCGGCTTCTAAGTCAATAATTTTTTTTGAAATGTCAGTTAGGCCATCTGCTAAAGCAGTAAACTTTAGCCCACCCCATAACTCCCTCAAGTGCTAGCGTCGTAATCGACTGAGAAGAATTCAATCTGTGCCCCTATTTGCCTTCCTTCAGGCGGTCTGACAATTCAAGTGAGGTGATTTTAAGTCGCGCTTAGACAAATTAATATTTTAGGCAGCCAATTAGGCATATCTTCAGCACGTTTTATTGTAGCAACTTTTAAAATTTGAGTGGAAAATAACAACGAGTAAAATGTGAAGCCTTTGATTAGAAATCTCTGAATTTCTCTTGTAGTAAATTATTAATCAATTTTCGAATGAAGCAAGAAAATATGCAATTTAGAATGCTCCACGTGATTTCTCAATCTTATTATATAAGTACATGTTTAGAAGTATAATCGCGTGTATGCACGCATACATAAGCAAGAGTACATACATGCCTATGGATACATGTCAGTGATAAAATATTTATTATAAAATCTGTCAAGGCATCATTATAAACATGTCTCATATGAAGCGAAGCGGTTTAGCGATATTTAAGGCCTGTTTTTGAAGAGCAAAATGTAATTAAATTGTTTAATACTAAATAAAACAAGCAACTAAGTAACTAAAAAAATTAAATTTAAGCTTATTACGTTGATAGAAATGAAAATTTGAAAACAACTAAATGCAGAACCTGGCATGCATATCGCCCATAACAAACAAGTGTTGTCAGTTTACTTATATGTACATACAGTTTGTTGAGAAAGTCTTTTAACAAGGAACGAAAACTGCGTTTTAAGGTTTCTTGTAATTAAATTATTGGTTTGTAAGATTTTTTTTAAATGAATTATAATTATTTAAGTTACTTAAAATTACATGGCTGCCAAAAAATAGCACTTATTGTGACTAGAACTAGAAGGGCATGCTTGATTTTGCTCTTTCCGGTAAATCATTTTAATTTCTTAGATCCAGATTTGATGGATCTCATAAAATAATTTAAAAGCGTACTTTTCTCCCATACAGGAGTGCTACTCAATTGCTATTGATTTAATCCCAACTCAAGAGTTCTATTCTAATTTAGTTGGTTTATAGACTGATGTGCTGCCTTGTAAGTGCACATACCACTTCTGAAATTTAAGCCATGTCAGCTAAGTTAGATTTATATATAGTATAATTTAGTTTCAACAATTTCTTCCTATACCTTCTCCTCAAATATGAACGAGACTTTATCAATGACATATGGCAAAAATAAATTAAAAATGTTGCAGACAACCTACGGGGTGGTATAAATCGTTCAAAGAGGGCCGTACATCAACCCCAAAAACCACGCCAAAGTCGCTCAAACATTAAGGTTATGCTGACTGTTTTTTTCGATTACGAAGGTGTGGTGCACTCGGAGTTCCTTCCGCAAGGCCGATCGGTTAACGCTGAATATTATTTAGACGTTTTAAAGCGTTTGCGCGAGAACATTCGACTTAAAAGGAAGGAATTGTGGGACAACAAGTCATGGTTCTTGCATCACGATAATGCACCAGCTCACACATCACGTCTTGTTCGCGATTATTTGAACAAAAATAATGTTAATATCGTTCCGCAAGCACCGTATTCGCCTGATATGGCTCCATGTGATTTTTCCTGTTTCCCAAGCTCAAGTTGCCGCTCCGTGGAAAACATTTTGAGACAATTGAAATCATAAAAGAGAATTCGAAGAAGGAACTGAAATCCATACCGAAATCGGCCTTCCAGGAATGCTATGATGATTGGAAAAAACGTTGGCATATGTGTATCCCTCCAATGGTGATTACTTTGAAGGAGATAAAATAAAAATTGAACAATAATTAACCGTTTGTGTTTTATTAAATCAGTCTCGTTCATATTTGAGCAGAAGGTATTGTACAATATTCTATGCTAATTTTGTATATGCATAGATTGATATATTCCACTTCTGAATTATAGACCACTTCAACTAAGTTGGTTTCCTGAATAATACAAATTTTATTTCATTTTCACTTGTACTTACAGATGCCGAGGGTCATATGATGCATGGCATTGAAGCGTCACTCTCCCTCAGCAACGCCTCCGCACATAGTCCAGGTGGTAGTCAGGCACTTAGTCCCGCACTCAGTCTGAGCGGTGGCAACAGCAATAGTAATGGCAACTTGTCCACTACTGGCAGCAACACTGCCGCCATCAGCAATAACAATAACTCATTTGCGCAAAACAACAACTCACAATCGTCAACAGTTTGCGCAATATGTGGCGATCGCGCTACCGGCAAACATTATGGCGCTTCCAGCTGTGACGGCTGCAAAGGTTTCTTTCGGCGCAGCGTACGCAAGAATCACCAATATACCTGCAGGTAAAATAGCAAATTTTGATTTAGAATAAGCAGTGCTGTGTAAAATTTACCTACATCATTCATCCATACAGATTCTCACGGAATTGCGTTGTAGACAAGGACAAGCGTAATCAGTGTCGGTATTGCCGGTTGCGAAAGTGTTTTAAGGCGGGTATGAAGAAAGAAGCCGTGCAAAATGAACGTGATCGCATTAGCTGTCGTCGTGCGTCCAACGAAGATCCCGATCCGGGTAATGGATTATCCGTCATTTCATTAGTGAAGGCGGAAATCGAGAGTCGTCAGTCTAAAGCAGGTGCCGCTATGGAGACCAATCCGAATGAAGATCTCTCAAATAAGCAATTTGCCAGTATCAATGATGTGTGCGAATCGATGAAACAACAACTATTAACACTTGTCGAATGGGCCAAACACATACCAGCATTCAACGATCTGCAACTGGACGATCAAGTGGCGTTATTGCGCGCTCATGCCGGTGAACATCTGTTGCTCGGTTTGTCGCGTCGCTCCATGCATCTGAAAGATGTACTACTGCTAGGCAACAACTGTGTTATAACAAAACATTGTCCGGGTAAGTGATATGCACATGCGGTACAGCAGCAGTACAAGAGTACTAAGTGATGTGTATTATTTGCAGATGCGCGCCTATCCCCGAATTTAGATATCTCACGTATCGGTGCTAGAATCATTGATGAACTCGTTTTTGCGCTGCGAGATGTGAATATTGACGATACAGAATTGGCATGCATTAAAGCGTTGGTGTTTTTCGATCCCAGTAAGTGCATGCAAACCATGCTTCTTGTTAATCGACGCAGAAATTGTCAGTCGATAATCGAGAGCAGGATCCAAACGATTTAATCCGAAACTTGTAAATTGATTGTACTTGTATTTGAAACGCTGTTTTATTTATTTTCTAACTCCAATTGAGTTTAACAAATCGTTGATGTGTGCATTTGTCTTTTCTAGATGCTAAAGGTCTTAACGAGCCCCAGCGCATAAAGACGTTGCGCCATCAAATCCTTAACAATCTGGAAGATTATGTGTCGGACCGACAGTATGAGTCGCGTGGTCGTTTTGGCGAAATTCTCTTAATACTGCCAGTGCTGCAGTCCATCACCTGGCAAATGATTGAGCAGATACAGTTTGCGAAAATATTCGGTGTCGCTCACATTGACTCGCTGCTACAGGAAATGCTACTTGGAGGTATGTCTAGATCTCTCTTCCATCCACCGTCCTATTACCTTACTATGCCTTACTCCATCTATGAAGGTGAATTGGCCGATAGCTCTCCACTCTCGCCACCACATCTAGCTAGTTACAGCCCCACACGCTCCTTGGACACGAGTCATGTGACATCAACTCTAGACGCACTTACGTCACCCGCATCCAGCGACCACCTTTCGGCGTGTATGGATAGCAGTCTAGATGCACAAATGATGTCGCCACTACTAGAAAATATATCCTCACCACCAACACCGTACAACACAATGCGCACAAATCCGACGCATCGCGCACAGCAACAACAACACTCACAAGCAATCAACGCCGCTGGCACACCGCATCATACACGTTCAATGCATTCGCCGCACCTTAACGACACAGAGCCATCAAATGCCGATATCGTCAACGGCACCGCCAGCAATGCCAATCCGTATATGGATGAGAATAGCTTGTATAACTCAGGTGTCGCGTTACGACCACTGTCAACTGGTACGCCACACAATTTGCCACATATGCCATCGAATATGCAGCATCCGCATGCATCACCATCGCCTAGTCAATCCATGCAATCTGGTGCAATAATGCAGCACTCGCCGCCGCTGCATCGTAACCATCCCTACCAAAGGCCTGAACAATTGAATGCTGCACTCAATAATAATGGCGCAGGCGCACAGCAGCTACGCAATCCGGCAGATATGACTTTAAACGAATACAATAGCGGCAGCGCAGAAGAAATGTTGCGTCGCGCTCCACTCAAGATACGTGGTCCGGATGCGCTGAGCAGCGGCGCTGGCGGGGGTAGCGGGTACATGATGGGCGGTGGTATGCATGACGCCGAAAATGCTTATCGCATGACACTAAAACAGGAACCGGAAACTGGTTATTGAAAGTGGGTGGACTAAAGAAAACGGAAGCTCTCCGGATGGGTGCAAACAACAAAGTCAGATGCCTACGACAAATAATCGAATGAGAAAGCAGCTCGAGAAGATGATAAATACGCATACAAATGTATAAGTATGTATGTATATTCTGGGCTTTACGATATGTATCGCGCCGATGATTATTCGGTACTTTAAGCCGGGTTACTTGAAGTAAGGGTCAACTGCGCCAACTACTCGTTGATCATTTCTTCAGAACTAAATACATATATTTCTCTGCTCGTTAGTCATACTGTTAAATGGACTTCCATATATGCAACACTATAAGCAAAAAAATATTTTTAAATTTGTAAAATTTTATGGTAAAAAGTTGTTTCATACAAATATTAATTGTATAGATTTACAATAATATTGTTGCAATTTTTGATGCCTTTAGTTGATAAGTAGATAGGTTTTATGGAAATTTTGTTGTTATAAAAACTTGTTAATTTACATACTTTAATAGGGGTTAAATAGGTGAAATTTGTATAATCACAGTGGAGTATTTGTTGGACTTTTTTCCTATATATAGGTTAAGGTGAAATTTGAAATAAGCATTTACATGAAATATTTTTTACAATATTTGTACTGCAATGGATCAAGTGTATCAATAATAATAATATGTAAAAGAAATAAATTAGTTTTATTGGAAAATGTTTATTTATTTCGAAGGAAGTAAGTGATTAACGTTACACTATTAGCAGGCAGGTAGCATTGACTGTGCTAGGAGGTCTGAATTAATGATTTGTATAATGAAATTCTTACACCCGATCTCAGTTAAAGTGAATCAACTATTTGCCATGTAAGCAAAAAAAATTAACAAAGAAATCGAAAATGAAAAAGACAATACGACTTAACCCTTTTAGCACCGAGCGAAAGAGGTACGCGAAGAATACCAGGCCGAATCAGCAAATATGCAGAGCTTTGCAAAAAGGCACGTAATATTAAAAAATGGAAATAGGAGTGATATTAAAATTTTTTTTTATTATTGCGAAATAAACGGAGAATAAAACGACGCCAATTGTGTTTCGATATGTATTGAAAATTTAATTTTTCCAAAAACCAAGGCGAATCTATTGAAGGTGGTGTTGATAAATCAACTGAGTTGTTTTTTTTTTTTTTTTTTTTTTTTTTTTTTTTTTTTTTTTTTTTTTGTTTTTTTCGCCGTGCCCATGTGGCTGTCAGCTCAGAATAAATCAACGCGAATTCATTATTTGTTTTCTAGTTTCTCAATACTTTGCTTTGACAATCAAACGTACAAAACAGTGTTGTTGGTTTAATGCCACCACATTTAATGAATGCGCCTTGCCAAAAACGTGGCAACAATACTGACAACAAAATTCCTCGCTGCTAATTGTGTTTCTATGAAAACGTCGAAGGCTTTTAAACACTGACTGCGCAATAGATGGATCAAGAAAGGCTGAAAAAGATGTTAGGCTCGACGTGTCGATGCATGGGTGCCACTTGAGTTCTCTGATAACTATCACAAACATCGTAAAGACTGCGTTTACAGTGCAGAGAAACTGTCTGTGTCGACGCATATCCGAGGGATATCTCGTCTCTCGTTTCTACCTTATCGCTCTAACATACGAGTATACAGAGCCTCAGCTGCAACGATATATCGTCGTTCGGTACTAAAGGGGTTAAAAATGAAAAGAGTCTACATAATCTACAAGTGGGTAGGAAAAATAGAGGGTGGCGCAAAATTAATCATCCGAATTTGTTTTTTAAAACTATCTTCCTAAATAAGAAAAATTAATTTGAGCAACGGATATCTTTATTATGACCTTTACGCGCTGCATTTTTTGCTTGTATACTGCAGCTGTCTAGTTCAGCGACGTACGACGCCATATTCAGAAATTTTAAATCTACCGATTAATTAATTTTATTTTTATAATTAATTAATTAATAATTGGCGCGTACACATCTGTTTTGTGTTTGGCTGAGCTTCTAGTCCCATTTGTGGTGTGCATCTTGATGGTGTTCCACAAATGGAGGGATCTACAATTTTACGCCGACTCCGAACGCCAGATATTTTTTATGAAGAGCTTTTTCATGGCAGAAATATGTACATTCGGAGGTAAAACTTTCTGATAGGTAGGTCGAATACATTATTTTGAATAAGCAGGACAATAAATACAGTGATGGACTTAAGTCTCCATACAGCAGCATATTTTCTTATTTCCCAAAAGGTATACAATAATTGAAAAAACTGTTGATGTAGGTTTTTTGGAATTCATATTTATTCATAAATTGATTAAAATAAATTATTTCACTGCTTGAAGGCGTCGTGGTATTGATTCAACTACATGGGTAAGCTCTTCCCACGTTACTTGGTCCCACGCCTTTATCAACTCTTTCTTTATCGATTTCCTATCCGAATTTTCGTCGAATTTTTCTCTCTAAAATCTCCCAAACAGGCTATTTAAATCTGGATTTGCGGCGTTGTATTAAGTTGTCTGGATGCCAAATATATTGAATTTCGATTCGTCAGTAAATAAGACTTTAGACCGGAAATCGATTCCATTGCCAAAATGTGACCCTGCAAACTCAAGCCGAGAGGGACAGTTTCTTCTGAAATCAAAGGCTTTTCACTATTATTGAGATATATTTTAAAAGTTCTTGGATGAACACTTTTCCGGATATCTCAACGATATGTTGGACCAATTCCGTAGCACTAAGTCTTGGATTTTCGGCAAATTCTCTTAAAATGGAGCTTACATCTCTTCTGGACATCTTTGTTGGGCGGCCGGTTCGCTTTTTATTTTCATACGAATTAGTCCTTCGTAGTTTTTAACAATTATTTGTACCGTTGCTCGACTTAAATTTGCTATTTCTTCTTTTCCGTGCTTAACCACCAATTTTCTTAAATCAGAAGATATTTCTTTTTTCGTTCTCGTTATATTATCTACTTGACAAGACCACTGGCAAACCACGCTGTTATACCGTTTTTTTTTTTTTTTTGTTGTTTTGTTAATTTTCTTATTACAAAGCAAGTGAAATCATTTAATTTTTGTATATTTATGAATAAATATGAATTCTGGAAGAAACTTTATCAACAATTTTATCAACGATTTCCCTTCTGGGAAATAAGAAAATATGCTGCTCTATCTACGAATTTTTTGTTCGCAAGATGTAAAACAACAAATTAAGTAGAACAATTTCAGTTCATTCTCGGCAGTCGGTTCTACGTTAAAGGAACGACCCAGATTTATATCCCGTCAAGCACTGTCACTCACACCGTTCAAAAACAAAGTTTTGAAAAAAAAAAACGCATTTAAAGCTTTGCGATTTATGTAGAGTTATACGAATTATTTAATTACTTACACTGTGCCATTTATTCTTGGGCCATATAATAGTCCTTCAGCCGTCATAGCAGCTTCGAAAATATCGATTTGCTGTTGCCTACTTAGCATTCTACCTTCTCGAGTGTTATCGTTAGCGAGCTTATCTGCCACTTTCATACGTGCACCATCCAGCTACTTGCTCTCGAACGCTCCGGAGCGCCCGAGCGCCCTTTGTTAATTGTTGAATAACTCGAAAAGTATCGGATTCAATTCAAATTTTCACATCTTATACTTTAAGAAAATGCAAAAAATCCATTTTTTTTTTAATTCTGACTACTCCTAACCCATTAAGGTATATTTACACGAATCCGTGGCGTGTCAGCTCAGTACCATTGTCTATAAACTAACTAACACGTTGAGTATGACCCCGGGACCGGCGCTGATCTTTCCTCGTGGCCGGCTCCAGTCCCTGGGGGCCGTCGTTACACTTATTGTGGGACCATCAGTATTAAAATTAAAATGTAAATGTAACCTGAATGAATGTAGTCATGTAGTTGAAGAGCTTTGTTGAAGCCTTCTAAGAAAAAGTGTGGCTAGACTTTACATATGTGTGTAACAACTTTTTTGTTAAAATAAATAATCTTGAATTTTCATCATAACAGTATATCCGAACTGTATGGACGTCTCCTTCCTTTTCTGTAATTTATGAACAATTTTTAATACCCGAAGTCAGAAATATCGGCGGGCGCTCAACGTGTTAAATGGACCTATTCAGACAAGTCCGGCATAGTGAAGCTTTCTCGCATGAGTGCTGCTTCAGTGCGACGATAGTTTGTGTATTTCACTAACGAACCAGCGAACTAACCTACGTTGCTCTGTTGGAAGTTTTGTTTGATATGGATAAAAAACACCGGATGTGTGTGAATTGGTCACTGATCGATACTGATTGATACTAATACTGAACTGATAACAATTGACCTTAATATTCTTAAAACATTACACATTTTCGAATAGTACTTCACAAAGCCTCAAATATACTTCAAAATAGTTTCTGCTTCTTATATTGCAGAAAACGTATGTTAACTTCTTTTTCAGGTGCACATAAAACAAATGTCTGTCAATTGCACAGACAAACTAATACGAAGTTTGTAAATTCATTTCTGTTCACTTGCTCATCACGGGGCATTAATGCGTCCATACACATTTATATCTATGTTGTTGCATTCTCGTATATTTTATATTTGTGTATTTACAAATGTCGGCATGGCTCAATGCAAACTATTAACTTATCTTTCACTTTCATAATTTTACTTACCGCTAACTTCATTATGCATATCCACCTTCCATTAACTTATTAGATACATTTTATGGCACAATATTAATTTTATTAGCTGAAATGAAAGGAGCAGCGTTACAATTGAATATTTTCAATCATTTGAAGTTGTCGTATTTACCGTTTTTCGTGTGAGCGCGTCGAACCGGATATACATATGTATGTATATGTGGAGATGTATCGCTATAGGGAAAAAATGCACATTCAAAATATATCACAATATTTGGAAAAAACACAGCTATTGTATAGCTCACTTTCCGGCCGCGATGTACTCTACACGTTCAACATTTATCGCGTCAGTATTTACATAATTTTTGTGCTGTGTGGTTTAGTTTAAAGTTAAAAAAATAGAACACTAAAATTCAAAAAGTTTCTAATGCTAAAATAAAAGACTTCAAATAGATTTGGTTGTTTGTTACCGACGAAAACGATGACTGAAGAAATTTGCATTCCCTGTTCGATATAATAGAAAAACGATACGTACTAAGGATATAATCATTCATAAAACCTATACGTTATATTCAATTCATTGTATAAGTAATCGCCAAAAATTAGTTGAAACTGTGGCAGCACCACCGATATTTTCATTCCACATGTTCCTCGCCGATGCCGGCCGGCAACTAGTTGAATTTGGAGAATTTATTTCCAGAGATGAGCGAGTCCTAGATGTTTAAGCTATCGAGAGAATCGAATAAAAATAGAAAATTCCGTAGAAGCACGAGTTTCCCTTCTTGTTTCTTCTTAATTATTCTATACAAAACGCGACTGCAAATTCGTTGCCAGAGACTGCGAGAGAGAACCATCGAGATATTTTAACAATCTTTTGCCAAGAATGATTGGAGAACCATCGAAGTGTTTCAACAATCGACTAAATCATCTCTTCGCTGCCCATCACTGTTTATTTCCTTGTTCGTAGCTGTACTGATTTCGATAAAGTTCTATTTTACGTAAAATAAGTACATTCCGTTAAAGAGCTTATAACACATATACGTTCACTTGCAGATTCCAACTGAAATGCCAAATTCCAGCAAAGCACTCAACATTGGTGATTTATTCCCAAACTTTCAGGCAGTCACTACTGATGGTCCCATTGACTTTCATGAATGGATTGGCGATTCGTAAGTTCGTAAATATGTTGCAGTATAGCTTCAATTTAATATACTATTGTACACCACCAGTTGGGCCATTCTTTTTTCGCATCCCGCGGACTACACGCCCGTGTGCACTACAGAACTAGCGCGTGTCGCCACACTCTTGCCTGAGTTTGCCAAGCGCAATGTAAAGCCAATTGCGCTGTCGGTGGATAATGTCGATTCACATAAAGGATGGATTGAAGATATCAAAAGTTATGGAAGTGAGTATATGCACAGCATAATTGCAACAATATAAGTAGCACGACTTTTGCGTTCCAGATTTGAAGTCCTTTGGCTATCCCATAATTGCTGATGACAAGCGAGAATTGGCGGTCAAGCTAAATATGCTGGATAAGGACGAGTTGAACAAGGATGGCATACCGCTAACTTGTCGTGCTGTCTTCATAATTGATGACAAAAAGAAATTGCGCCTTTCTATTTTATATCCTGCAACCACTGGTAGAAATTTTGAGTGAGTGTTTGCTCTTGATTTTGAAAGAAATCGTTTTCGTATAAAAACTAATGTAACATTTTTTGCTTTTAGTGAAATATTGCGTGTGATTGATTCACTCCAATTGACCCAAAATAAGTCGGTGGCCACTCCAGCTGATTGGAAAGTAAGTTGTTTTCGAAAAAAATTATATTTCTAGCATAAAATTAATATTCTGATGGGTTTTCTAATATAGCAAGGTGATGTTTGCATGGTTTTACCAACAGTCAAGGAAGCAGATGTGCCAAGTTTGTTCCCAGCTGGCGTTGAGGTCATTCAGGTTCCATCAGGCAAATCATATTTGCGTAAAACGCCACAACCATGAATTTTTGAAGTCTGAATTGTCAGCAGTTTGTATTTAAATGTTAAAAATACGAATTTTTTTATTGTTACTTTCGAATAAACCATAAATATGAAATATGAAAACATTTGCGAAAAAGATTGTTTGAATTTTCCCCTGACATCTGAGTTTGTTGGTGGTAACGATAAAATTAAAATTAGATCATTCTCGACGAACTTTGTTGTTGTTATTAGCAGCATACACATTTTCCGTATATACAGTGACTCACAGCTATTTGATGCAGGTAACACTTTTTTAGAAAAAAGAAAATGACTCGATGTTTACTAAATTTAATTAAAAAAAATGTATACGACTTGTAATGAGATATGTATGTATGTAAACAGAGGTAAACAGCTGCAGAAAGAACAATAACAAAAACAAAGTTTGCTGAAAAAATATAGAAACACAGCTTAAATGATGGAGTGTATTTTATATTTTCTCTGAAAATGCAATAAGGGTGAAATATTTTTTTCAGTTAGCTCAGCGTCTTCGTCATTGTCAAAAAAATTGTGGAAAGAAAAGTTGAAAAAATTTAATTTTTTTTAAATGGAAAAACAGACCTCACTTGAAAAAAAGGAAAGACGTTATTCGTCATTATAAAAAGGGCAAAAGCCAACGAAAAATTGCAGAAATTATTGCTATTAGTTCCTCAACTGTCCAGCACATTATAGAAAGGTTTCGCCACGAAAACAGGATAGAAGATAATGGCAGATCTGCGCCAAATAAAATATTTAATGATGCAGGTAAGAGGTGGACTCTTCGCAAAGTTAAGGAAAACCCCGATTTAAGCGCTCCAAAATTAACGAACGAAGTCGTAAAATACTTAGGCAAGATCTGTAACCCTAAAAATGTTCGTAGGGCTCTGCGCGAAGAAAATTTTCATGGAAGGACTGCCCGAAATAAAACGTTGATTAATGCTCGTAATAGAAAACAAAGTATAGAGTTTTGCAGACAACATTTGAACACAAGCATTTCGTTCTGGAAATCCGTTGTTTTTGCGGATGAAAGTAAATTTAACCTTTTCAGGTCTGATGGGAAGTCCTGCGCTTGGAGAAAACCAAACACCGCGCTTCAACCATGTAATTTACGCTACAGTTAAACACGGCGGGGCCAGTGTGATGGTATGGGGTTGCATACATATCTTATTCAGGCGTCGGAAATTTAATATTTTTCGAAGCAAACATGAATAAGGAGATGTATCTGGATCTGCCAAAAGTTAATTTAGTATAAAGTGCGGATAAAATGGGCATAAGGGACTCGTTTAGGTTCTACCTAGGCAATGATCCCAAGCATACGTCTGGTATTGTAAAAACTGGGCCTATCTGGAACTGCCCACATGCAGTACAGACACCTGCACAGAGTCTAGATCTCAACGTTATAAAGAATTTGTGGTCAGTGCTGGAAAAGAAAATAAGACATCACAATATTTCTAATGCTTCTGATCTGAAACGGGCACTACAAGAAGAATGGGATAAAAATAGACCGATTATACAGCAAAACTTATAGAATCGATGAATTCCCAATGTGTTGCTGTTCTGAATCAAAAGGGATACCCCTTAAAGTATTTTCCGTAATTATGAAATCGAAATATGTAGGTATTAATGTGTTTATGTTTTTTATATACTTTTAATTTAATTTTCTAGAACACAGATGTACTTGGTCGTACTTATAAGGAACCCATATAAAATTATCTTTGCTAAGAAAACATAGAAAATTACAAAACAAACTGAAACGTCGAGCAACAGGTTTCAGTATAAAAACTCTGCAAGAGGAGCTTGCAACATTAACAGTTAGCAGAGAACATTGATTTCATATATTTCATTTTACATCATTATTACATTTATAAAATAAAATTAATTACTAGAAAATAAATAGTCCCAACAAATACATTATTGCGTAGTTGTTGTCATGGAATATTGTGCAATGTACTGAAAACAAAAACGATTACATGCTTCAAAGATTTATCGATAGATTTCTCGGTTGTCATTTTCATTTGACATCTAAAATTTACTACCCTACAGTGAATTTAAGTCAACAACATCGAAGTATTTGATGGTATTTGACTGCATCTCATTAACAGCAACAGGTTCCTGCCTCCACGTCTGCCACAAAATTAAAAATTGTTAAACGCATTCAGTTTCATTGTGAAAAATCTTTCGAATTTTATAAAATTGAGATACATCGAAAATCGAGAGGTGTAAATGGATCTGTAAGAAATTTCTTCATTGCTGGAAGAGTGTAATAATCAGCTGAATAAAAATTCAACACAAATTGGCTGTTGGTATCAAAAACACGCAACAAACAAATTTGTATTAACGAAGTCCTTTGGGATTTTATAAAATTGTACTCGTAAATGAATCTAAGAGTAATTTTTTAAACGCCAAAAAGTGAACTGAACTAAATTCAATATATATACGTATGTATGTATGTAGTTTGCCTATTGTTGTTTGTGAATGTTTAATGAAATATTTATTCGCAAGGTCATTAGGAGCTTCTTGACATTGATTCAAAACCCAGTGGCCGGAAATTGATATTCCCGGAATTTCTTCAATGCCCAATAAGTGTCATCGGCTAAATTAAATTCCACATAATTTTCGTTATTGTTATCACAAGTTCCGAACAAAGCAAACAAAGTGTCTTCCTAGGTTATGAATTTGGTCTAACAAAGTATAGAAGTACAAAGGTCGATTGCATACAGTTTACATTGGCCACATATCACATAGTTTTTAGTAAGTAATGTCATTACAGAGTCGCAATAATTAATCTAATTGTTTCGTTGAATAAAATTTAGAATAACACCTAACAAAAGCAAAATGTCGGAAGCACCAGAACAAGACCGTAACTCAAACCCTTTTAAAGCTTTTCTTAGCGGCGGTTTTGGAGGCATTTGTAATGTGCTTACTGGGCATCCATTGGACACCATTAAGGTCAGTGCAAGCTTATTATTAAGTAAATTAAATTAGTAACAAAATTATTTTATTACATACTTAGGTGCGTCTTCAAACTATGCCACGTCCGGCGCCTGGTGAAGCACCATTGTACAAGGGCACCTTTGATTGTGCTGCCAAAACTATTAGAAATGAAGGTGTCAAAGGCCTATACAAAGGTATGACAGCACCATTGACCGGCGTTGCACCAATTTTTGCATTATGCTTTACTGGCTATGCGCTGGGTAAACGTTTGCAGCAGACTGACGACAATGCTAAATTGACGTACACGCAAGTCGCTATTGCCGGCTCGTTCTCTGGCATAATGTCAACGGTCATAACAGCACCCGGTGAGCGTATAAAATGTTTGTTGCAGGTGCAACAAGCATCTGGTGGTGAACGTAAATATAAGGGTATGATGGATACGGCTGTACAGCTGTATAAGGAGGGCGGTATACGTAGTCTATATAAGGGCAGCTGTGCGACGTTGTTGCGGGGTAAGTGAGCGCAAACGGATTAGTTGTTGGTTGAATGAGTGATCCGAAAGTATTGCTTGAGTTAAAAAGCATATCATTATGAAAAAAAACATTTATAAAATTTTATTTAAAAAATTGTGGCGTTTAAAAACTAATTAAATAACCGTATGACAGTAAGGTGTGCGGGCATGCATTAATTTTACGTGGAGCTTTTTAAATTTGTATTATACTTGTACATTCATGCATATACTTACATATACATACATATTTATATATGTATATTTGTAATATATTTGCATTACGTTATATTAGTTTTGGGAAAAAGTAATCCATTATTATTTACGTTGATGGATGCAGTGATCGATATCTCGTAAACTATCGATCAAATAATTTAAAGTTTATGCTCTTTGTCAAGGTGACATTTCATTCTAAAAATTGTTATTTCCCGTTTTAGGTTTGTTCCAAGGCGAATTTATTATCCACCTTGGTTTGTTCCATTAATTTGTAAGTCACAGGGTGTTAACAATGCAAGTCAACAAGCAGAAAATTAGGTGCATTTTACAGTTTTTCTTTGGTAAAGGCGAATAGGCGAAAATGCTAGCCAGACCGCTGAAATTGTGAGTGGTGTTTATGGTGCCGATTGTGGTAACATCTCATTACGTGCAATTTTGATTGCGTCGATTCCGTTCAGGCATTTTTGATGTTAAAAAAAATGTCGGTAATGCGGAAAATGTAAATAAAATCACAGAATTAATCGAAGTTGACCGGCAGGTTAGTGTTCGTAGCATCGCCCAAGGTCTAAAAATCGACCATAAAATAGTTTTAAACCATTTGCGAAAAAATTATGGATTTATTTTTCCTAATATTATTTAAACTACTATTTTAAAAAAGACAACTAAATATTGTCTACCTACCAAAGTACATTGAACCGGTAGTGTCAGTAGAGTAGCTGATTTGATTTTCCGATTTTTTTTCTTCTAATTTTTTGTCAAATTTTGTTTAAATTACTCTAAGCTGTTAATCTTTATTTATAGGTTTTGAAATTTAACTGTTTGCATCACCGCTTGAAATGCGCGATGTACTCAAATGCCATGCGCCCATAATACTTTGCGTCGGCAAGACTTTTATTGTTTATTCTAATGATAAAGAATGTTACAGAATTACCAAAATTATTTTTGTTTCCCTCAAACTTTAACAAAAACATAATTTATTGCGGATTATTCCGTTCTCTAAGAGAGAGAGAGAGGGAGAGAGGGAGTTTTTGTTCACTGATTATTCCGTCGAATGATGCAAAGTGTTAAGTCACCAAAAACAAAAAACAAAATACATTGCTTAAGTTGTTTTTGCTCTACTGCTTCTCCTTGTTCAATGTGCCTTATTACTTACTAATTAAGGAGTAATACATTTTTGATGATATTTTTTACCTGCTAAATGACCAAATTAACGATAAACGTAAATAAAATATATGTATTTATAAAATATAGCCATCCGATATAGTCTTAATAGTTCTGCAACTGAAGAATTGTATAACACTTGCGCGAATCGTATAGTAAAATTCGTTTTCTTAAAAACTCATGTAACAAACTGAATAATGTCATTGCCATCCGCCATTCTCTCTGCTGGTAGTTAAAGTTTTTGGTCTGAATAACTTTATTGCCATCCGCCATCCTCTCTGCTGGTAGTTAAAGTTTTCGGTAACTCGTTTGATTCCACACAGCCGCCTAACATATTCTGTGTGCTATTCTACTTCATATTTCATTGGAAATATTATTGTCGACGTCTTCTCCGCCATGCTCCGCTAGCTTAGGTGGATCGCGTTTCAGCGCATGCATCAACGTATTGCGCTGTGCCATTGCGTTAGTGTGCTTTGGCCTACTTTCTTGTAATTGCATGACTGCCCCTTTGGCATTTGCGTCACTGTACAAGTTTACATTACCGGACACATTTAACTGCAGTTGGTTTTTGTTTTGCATTAATTTCAATTGACTTTGCTCAATTTTGCGCCAGTGCGGCACCTGCTGCCTAATAATTTGCTTCGGTAGCACGCTGTTGTGCGTGCGGGAATGTTGTTGCGCATTTGTTCGCACAACGCGTCCCGGTCCACATTTCAATTGCTTGCGCAGTACATAGAATACGCTACGTTCGTTGTGGTTACTGCAACGTGGCGCATAACGATTGTCATAGACGTAGCTGTCCACGCGGCGACAGGATATTTGTTTACCTGTTTGGTAGTCGGTGATGCAACGCTTCGTGCGAGGTCCACGTTCTTGATTGGTAATTTTCGGACGCCAATTGTACATGTCACAGCTGCAGTGCCAGGGGTTTTCGCTAAGACGCGCCAAACGCAATTTTGGGCGCAAGAAAAATGTGATGGGTAGCGTGCGCAGTTGATTGCCTTGCAAATAGATTTCCTCCAAGTTTAGTAGGTCGTCCAGCAGACCAGGTGGGAAATAAGAGATATTATTGTAGGACAAGTCGAGCACTTCCAGACTTCTGCAATCCATTAGGGCATCCATTGATATCTCTTGTATGCCACAATGGCTCAGCTCAAGTTCACGCAGCTTGATGAGACCGGCGAAAGCGTCAAATTCGATGGTACGTATGCTGCCACGCAACCTAAGCTGCTCAAGCGCTGTTAAACCCTGCAAAATAGATTGCGCAATTGAGCAAAATCTTAATTGACTACAAATAAGCAATCGATTTGTAATTGATTTCTATTTCTATGTTTGTGTGTATTTTATTGATTTGTATTTGTGCCTACCTTGAACATATTCTGCTCTAAATTGCCAATTGACACATTGCCGATATGCAGCGTCTCCAGCTGCAACAACGATTCGAACGGTTGATTGTTACGCAAGTGCAGCGGCACCGTCGTAGACTCAAAGTCCATGTAACGTGTGGAATTCATCACCCAGAAACTGGCTGGCAGTATATAGCGTATAGGATTATTGCGAAAATCCAGGCGCACCAGCTTCGGAAATGGTGGAAAACTGCGCTCGCTCAATTTCTCCAAACGATTGCTGCTCAAATCGAGCACTTCCAGCTGCAAAAGGCCAGCCAAGGCGCGGTAGTGCAAGTCGCGTATGTAATTGTGTGCCAGCGATAAGGTTTGTATGTGCATGGCGCCGTAGAAAGAAAATGGTGGCACCTCAGCAATGCCATTGCGCTCGAGCGATAAGTGTTCCAAAGCCGTCAAGCCATCAAACATTTCCCATTGCAATTCGTTCAGCTGGCAGCCATGTATGCGCAGCACTTCCAAATGCTCCCAGCCATAGAATGTGGGCATGCGTGCCTTTATCAATTCCTGTTTGTATATGTCATAGGGCACAATGTTGTCGTCAACGTCATCCTCGAGTGGGGCAAAAGCAATCCTATTGCCGTCCGCATCCAATTCGTCGTACGTTTCACCGCGTGGCTTGTAATCGAAACTGTCCTTGGGATGTACAGGATTTTTGGGCCGTTTATAATTCTCGCTGCCCAAGAGTGTGACCGATTCGAAGTTGGCATGTTGCAGAAAACTAAGCGGTTCATCGAAGATGATGCGCAATGAACGATTGAGGCCGCCGCGTACTTCCAAAGTGGTCAGTTGATTTAGTGGCTTGAGTGTGCTTAGACTCACTGAAGCAGCATGAAAAAAAGCAATTAATGGAAAGATCATAAATAGAACCGTAAATGCATATGATTTCCTATGCTTTCGCGTTGAAGCAAAGCGCCGAAAAATAGCACCCAATGCGGGCAAGTAGGGTTGGTGACGCGAAAACACAGCCTATTCCTGCCAACTGTCAACCATATCTTCACGTGGTACCCCCTGTTTAACCCTCCGTTGGACACCTTTTTTAAAGACTTCGGTTGGGGTCTGGTATTTTTTTCGTCCTCATCAAGGATCTTTTTTAAAAGGTTATAACCATAAATCGATAGAAAATTAAACTTTAGGGAGCTACCTGGAAGCTCAAGTCGTTAGCTATTATAGAAATATGTTAAATTCACGTCCAAAGCCAAACAAGGCAGTCTGGCCAGATCCGGGTGTCCAACGGAGGGTTAACACGAGCGAGGCTCTGACGACTCCGTAAAGGCGGTATAACTTTGCCGCCTGTGTCAGCGGAAATGCTGTTGCAACAAGCCAAACAATTTGGCAGCAATCCTGGGGGCCTTTGCCGAAATCTCGGCACCAGAATCGGAAAGGTAGGCTGGTAACCTGCTTAAACCCAAAACTAGTAACGAAACCGCAATAAATAAGCCTCGGATAAAAGAAATCGCCCCAAATTCGACGACTTTTGGCATGGGAAAATAAAAACACGATGGATGCAAAAATAAGTTCGTAGTGCGGCTGCCACCGAATTTTCAGAAAGGTAACGCTGCTGCTCTCTTTTGCCAACAAGTGCGACTTTGGACTAAGTAGGCAATTGAATAGTAAATTCCTCTCTCGACGAACAAAATAAACACTCTATAAGGTTCTCATCATGCCCTTCCTAACATATGGCGCAGAAGCTTGGACGATGACAATATTCGATGAGGCGTCCCTTGGAGTGTTTGAGAGAAAGAAAATTTTTTTAACTTTTGCATGTTGGGGATGGCGAGTATCGTAGGCGATAGAACAATGAGCAGTATGAGCTTTACGACGACATAGACATAATGCAGCGAATAAAGATCCAGCGGCTCCACTCGCAAACTCTTGTCGTCCGAATGGGTACAAACGCACCGGCTCTGAAAGTATTCGATGTGGTACAAGACCTCTTCTGTGTTAGAAAGATTAGGTGAAGATGGACTTGATTTCGCTTGGTGTGTCTAACTGAAACCAGTTAACACGAGAAAGAAACGACTGGCGCGCTTTTTTAAACTCGGCCATAATCGCTTAAGCGGTTATCGCTCCAATCGAGAAGAGTATAATTGCACCCATTTGGCCGAGATCCTCCTCCTATTTGTGGTGTGATTCTTGATGTTGTTGGTTTTTAATGAGGAACTTTTTCGTGACAGAAACACACTCGGTGGTTTGCCATTGTCTACCGAGATATATGAGTAGATTACTTCGCGGTTTGCACCCCGACCTCATGGCCTTTTGTGTTCTCTGGTCATCACAGTACCTCATCTAGACCCAGTTCCTTTATTAAACACAGGATAGAATTGGGTTAGTTTGAGCGTATGTGTTTTTTTCTGGCTGAAGTTGGCCGAGATGTCTCAACCTTCTCGGCGCAATAGCACTTCCTACAAGACAAGGTGCATTGAAGTCTCCTGGCACCATAGTGGATCATATCCCCATCATGTGCAGATGACTACGCAGTCTGCAGGGGAATGTGAGAATGCTCGTGAGCCATTCCCATGGCAGCCGGTTCTACATTACCGGAATGACTCGGGTTTTTCCCGACCAAGGGCTGCCGCCCAGGTAAAGTAGCCCTGTCTAGTGTACCGTATCCCAATGCTCGTGAGCATTTGCAGTTTATCCTTGGAGACGGTTATGAGTTTTTTAACCTCTTTTGGTTGTACCCTCCCAGTCACCTGGCATAGTCCCGTAGTTTGGTGTCAGCAAACCTCCCTTAGCCTTAGCTCTGCACTCCTAAGCTTATCCTTAATGGTGTGTTTTCCCATAGCAATGAAGGGCAACCTCTCTCCCCAATGCGTCCGCTACTACGTTCCCAGTTATACCTCTGTGTCCTAGGACCCAAATCAGCTGAATGCGATTGTGCCTTCTCGATACACTCAATTGCGAGCTACTCTACCGAGTAGCGAAAAACGTTTTGTTATCAATTGGTGTTTCGTACCCGGGATTACGAACCAGGGCACTTCCGAATGGTTGTCACGCGCCAATCCACGCCTGTGGTAATTAACAGCGTTAAAAATTGTCTTTCTGTAGTTTAAAAACTAGCAAATTTATCACTGCCAGGCCGTTGAGAAAACGAAAAAAGTTAAGAGGCGCTTAAAAGTTAAAAATAGTTTATCAGCACGGCGAGTAAAGTTCTCAGCATTAGTTAGATGAGAAAATGGTCTCAAATTACTTATCGTACTTGGTGTACCATCAAATTTGTTTGAAATGTGTTTATCACAAACGACGCTTATCCCACATGGCGTACTTGCTTTGACAGAGCAACTTATCTGACTTTAGTAGGGTAAAAATAGCCCTATGCTATTTCGGAATTTTTTTTATATTTTTTCTTATTGTCTTGAAAAGGATTTCTAAGCGAAGACTATGAATGACTGGCAGTTCAGGTTTTTTTTTTCATTGTATTCAAAAAGATTTCTAAGCGAAGAGATTAGCAGTTCAGTGCTTAACGGGTAGAAAGAGATAAGTCGAATTAAGTGCCACAAGTCCATACACACTTTAAATTATTAATTTTTTTTTGTATTTGTTTTTTTTTTTTCATTACTACTCACCACTTTTATTTTTCCCGCTGCTTGTGTAAAGCAAGACCAGCGCATGCAAATCATGCGGCAATGCTTGTGTTAACTCTTCGATATTGGTATCCTCCTGCAGAATACATGTGGCCTGTTTCATGAAGGGATTCGTTAAGTATGCGTCATCATCACCGTAGCTTTCGTACAAGTCTTTGTCACTTTTATGTGCCTGCTCGTAACGATCGTCGTGATTGAAATGCCAAACATCAGCGTCTTCACCATCAGCTGCATCACCATCACTGCGCGGTCGACGTGCTTGCATGTGTTGTATCCAACGTGATATGGGCAGCTCGATAAAGTGCGCATACTGACAGACACAATACACCGGACATTGTAGTGTGTCAATTTCCAGTTGTGGCTCGACCGGCATCTCTAAGGGGGGCACTTCCGTTCGCTGCAAACGCTGCTGTGTGCGGCGCGGCAACGTCGATTGATGGTGATTACGTTTGGCAGCGTGTGGCGCGGCAACTGTGCTGATTGATTTCTTGAGCTGTTGCAATTGCTGATGATGATTTGAGGAGTATTTTTTGTAATTTTTCGCATGTGGCTTGGAATTTATGCGTGCAGCGTTAACGCTGATTTGCTGTTTGCGAAAGTGAGATAAAAATGGTAATTTAGATTGTGCAATATATAGATTTTTTTTTGTTATTTTTTTATTTTTTGTTTTTTTTTTTTGCTAATATATATAAAAAACAATTTTAAATTTATAATTTTTTTGGTTTTTGGCTAAGAAATTGTAAATCTATTTCATGCACGCCTTTTGTTGAGTGGCTTTATTTATTTGAATTTTTGTGTATTTTACTCACAATCAACACCACCATCACCACTAACAACACAATAAAACATTTCATCTTCATAGCGCAAAAATTCTCACGAGTTACGTTTCTGTGGGGAAATACCGTTCCAATTTTTTTCTCTTCTCTTTTTGTTTTTGTTTTTTCACACTTTACGCAATTTTTTTTTAATTTAGCATCAAAATATCTTGTCCGGCGCAATTGAATTTTCCAAATGTCTCGAGGCTTGCCGCCTGCACAGTCGAATGCCCACTGGGTTCGAGGAGTGCCGCTTCGCTACTACAAAACACTCCACAGCGATTGTAAAGTTATTTCGAAAAGAAAAAAATGTTTTCTGTTTTCCGATAAAGAAATCATATATTCATAAATACTCACGTACATATGTGAACACAAACAACAAACAACAGCGCCATCAAGGAGGAAGTGGCGTACACAAAGGATGTGGCTTATCGCTTAGAGCTCCAATTCATTCGTCGTTCTCTTAAATAAGCATTTTGCTGTATTTAATTCATTTGCGATTCATATTTATGCCATTGAACATTTCTAACGCAGGCACTTTTTGTTTGAACTCTTTCATTTAGAATTTATGTATGCATGTATTAGTTGGAGTGGTGTATATGTAAATGTATATTTATAAAAATTGTGTGCTCAAGTGTGAAGTTATGTAATATTTTAAGTTTTTGTATTTTCTGTATACCTAAGATTGGCACCCTTGGCTAACAATCATTAACCGTTTTATAAAATTACTAACCGATTTCATTTCATTTGGGTGAAAGTGCAATGTGCGTGCAGAAATCAAGTTGTCCTCTGTGCCATTTTATTTGTGTGCTGATTTTGTATAAATTTGTAAGTGGATGTGCTATTTATTGTGTTGCATTTGCGATAGGGCGCTTTTGAAAATATTTAAATGCCATATCTTCTCTCGTTTATGTTCTACTTAGATGTGCCAGCAAATGCGTTTTATTTCCTCGCTTACGAGTATTTACAAGATAAGATCAAAGAACAGACTGGTAGCGAGAAGATCAGCGTGGCTTCGACGATTTTCGCCGGTGGTGTGGCTGGGATTTCATATTGGGTGGTCGGTATGCCGGCCGATGTGCTAAAGAGCAGGTTGCAAACATGTAAGTATTATATTAAATGTATTATAAAAGTATTTATATATTATTATAATTACAAAAATATTATTTAATGCTATATTGTAGTTAATTTATACATTTTTGTTAAATATAATTTTTTTTATACTTTGCTATTTTGTAAGGTAGTGAAATGATATCGTTTTACATTAATTCAAATTAAAATTGTTTTTTTAATATTTATTTTAAAATTCATCTTATAATTTAGTTTTGTTTCTTTTTACTTATTTTATTTTATATATTTTTTTTGGATTTAACTTTTTTATAATATTTAATAATTTTAATTTTATATTATTTTTTTTCAATTTTTTTTGAGATGGGGAAGTTTTAGCGTTATATTTTATTTTTTATATAGTTTTTTATTTTATTTTTATAATGTTTTTTTAATATACTAATTTTATTTTATATATATTTTTTGGTTTCAACGTTTTTATAATATTTAATAACTTTTTTTATTTTATATTATTTTTTTCAAATTTGTTTTTAGCATTATATGCTATTTTTTATATATAGTTTTTTTAAATTTATTTTATACTGACTTATTTTCACTTATTTCATTTAGAATATATCGCATTTGTTGTAGTTAACTTTTTTATAATATTTAATAATTTGTTTTTTTTTTTTATTTTATATTATTATTTTTTCTATTATTTTTTTTTGATGGGGAAGTTTTAGCATTATATTTAATTTTTTATATAGTTTTTTATTTTATTTTTTTAATGTTTTTTTACTAATTTTATTTTATATATGTATATTTTTTGGTTTCAACGTTTTTATAATATTTAATAACTTTTTTTTATTTTATATTATTTTTTTCAATTTTTTTTTTGAGATGGGGAAGGTTTAGCGTTATATGTTATTTTTTATATACAATAGTTTTTTTAATTTGTTTTATACTGACTTATTTTTATTTATTTTATTTAGTATATATTTGTTGTATTTCACTTTTTTACAATATTTAATAATTTTTTAATTTTATATTATTATATTTTCTATTTCATTTTTAATGTGCGGAAGTGTTAGCGTTATATTTTATACTAGCAAACCCGGCCCCCTTCGCTGGGCACACTAAAATAGAATAGATATGGTTTAGAACAGAAAATATATGATTTTCATATTATTGTATTTATTTCTTTATTCTTTATTCAAGCGCTTTGGCATAAACAATATTTTTTGCTTTTCTATTTGTTTTTGAGTAAATATAAAATATAAATTGAAAATCAGGAAAAAAGAAGATTGTTTTTAAATTTCAAATCAACGCATATGAATAAACAATCGTCTTTTTTCCTGATCATCGATGAATTTTTCGTTTCAATTTATATGTTTTATTAAGCATTGGAGCTTTTTTAACCATTATCCATTTATATTTTTCAAAACAAAAACGAAAAAAATTTTTTTTTCCACGAACACATAATTTCATTCGGGTTTCACATTAAATTCTCAAATTTCGTAAGACTGTTCCAAAATCCACTCCAAAAAAATTCACAAACAATTTTTACATGTTGCACTTACGTTTTTTCCTTATGGCATCCAAATCAGAAAGAAATATTGACACATTGTAACTCACACTGTCAATTTGACAGTTCAGTTCCGCCCCACTGTACCCGTTGCCAGTGCTCCGAATTACAACCAAACTTTACGAAACCCATTTTCAATACTTACTTAACAATGTGCGTAAGCTTGGTTTAATTCGGTGCAAAGACACGGCGGGTCCACGTTTTGGCATATATTTCGAGACCCTAGTCATCAATAGGTATGAAAATTACCCCGTATTAAAGCACTTATCAACAGCTTTCATTTGATATCCATATTGTACAAACACATTCTAGGGTCCACGTTTTGGTCTCTATCTCGAGACCCTAATCACGGAGCGGATGGAAATACTCTGAACTAAAGCATTCACCAACAGCTTCCATTTGATACCCATATTGTACATACACAACCAAAGGTTACCCGGGTCCACGTTTTGACCTATATCTCGAGACCCCAGTCACGGAGCGGCATGAAAAATACTCTGTACTAAAGCATTCACCAACAGCTTCAATTTGATATCCATTTGTAAAAACACATTCTAGGGTCCACGTTTTGGTCTCTATCTCGAGACCCTAGTCACGGAGCGGCATGAAAAATACTCTGGACTAAAGCATTCACCAACAGCTTCCATTTGATACCCATATTGTACATACAAATCCGAAGGTTACCCGGGTCCACGTTTTGACCTATATCTCGAGCCCTATTTCCAAAATAAAATATAATCCATGTTACTCGTGGATGATGTAGCTTTCGAATGGTGAAAGAATTTTTAAAATCGGCCCAGTAGTTTTTGAGCCTATTCATTACAACCAAACAAACAAAGTTTTCCTCTTTATAATATTAGTGTAGATTTTATTTAGTTTTTTACTTTAGTTTACTAAAATTTATATATTTTTTTCTTATTTTATTTTATTGTATATATATGTTATTATTTCAAATTTTTTGTTTTTTTCACTTATTTTTTCTATATATTATTTTTTCATTTCTTGTTTTTAGAATATTTTATAATTTCTATTTTTATTTTATGTAATTTTTTTAAGGGGTGAAGCTACATATAGCATTATATTTATTTTTTTATTTTTATTTTACTAAAATTTATTTTATAATTTTTTTTATTATTTTAGTGTTTTTAATTTTTTTTCACTTGTTTTATTTTATATATATTCTTCATTTCAGTTTTTTAGAATATTTTATAAATTTTATTTTTATTTTAAACATTTTTTTCTATCCTACTGTGTAAGCTGGTGAAGTTATAAGTGTATGTTTTATTTTTTATTTAGTCTGTTGTTTTATTTTACTAAAACTTATTTTATAATTTTGATTTGTGTTTTTTTACTTATTTTATTTTTATATATTTTTCATTTAATTGTTTTTATAATATTTTATAATTTTTATTTAATATTATTTTTTTAAGGTGGTGAAATTTTACCGTTATATTTTATTTTTTCATTAGTCTTTTTTTATTTTACTAAAATTTATTTTATATTTTTTTACTTATTTTATTTTATATATACTTTTTCATTTACTTTTTTATAATATTTTATAATTTATATTATTTGTTTCTATTTATTTTTTAAGATGGTGAAGTTATAAAGTTAGATTTTATTTTTCTGTCGTTTTTTTATTTTACTAAAATTAATTTTATAATTTTGTTTTATTTTTTATTTAATTTATTTTATTTCATAAATTTTTTCATTTAATTTTTATATTATTTTATAATTTTTCGTTTTTATTTTTACTTTTAATTTAAGAATATAATTCCGTTAAAAGAAAAAACCTGTTTAGCTTAGAGAGGAAAAACTAATAGGTCTATTTATAAGTTCGTGCGGTTTTACAACAGATGGCGTAACTTGATTATTATTCCATCGATCCACATTTCCAAACATTCATTGGAGAGCTACTGTCGTAAGGCACAAACGTCAGTATAAGTTTTTTATTTGAAGCGTAAACAACAATATTTTTACCACACTTGAAAATGTCGAATTTCGTGCCAAATAATGTGTTTTTGCGGGGAATTCTTCTTCATTATTTTAATATGAAGAAAAAAGCAGCCGAAAGTCATCGTATCTTGGTGGAAGTTTATGGTGAGCATGCTCTATCTGAGCGAACGTGCCAGAAGTGGTTTGCACGCTTTAAAAGTGGTGATTTTGGCTTGGAAGACGAAGAACGCGAGGGTGCGCCGCCAAAGTTCATGGATACCGAATTGGAGGAATTGCTCGATCAAGATCCGGCTCAAACGCAAGAAGAGGTTGCAAAAACTTTGGGAGTTGATCAATCAACCATTTCCAAACGTTTAAAAGCCATGGGAATGATCCGAAAGGTAGGCCATTGGGTGCCGTATGAATTGAAGCCAAGAGACGTTGAACGCCGTTTTATGGCATGCGAACAACTGCTTCAACGGCACAAAAGAAAGGGTTTTTTGCATCGAATTGTGACTGGCGATGAAAAGTGGGTCCATTACGACAATCCAAAACGTCGGGCAACGTATGGATACCCTGGCCATGCTTCAACATCGACGTCGGCGCAGAATATTCATGGCCTGAAGGTTATGCTGTGTATCTGGTGGGACCAGCTGGGTGTTGTGTATTATGAGCTACTGAAACCAAATGAAACGATTACGGGGGATGTCTACCGACGACAATTGATGCGTTTGAGCCGAGCACTGCGAGAAAAACGGCCGCAATACGCCGATAGACACGACAAAGTTATTTTGCAACATGACAATGCTCGGCCACATGTTGCACAAGTGGTCAAAACATACTTAGAAACGCTCAAATGGGATGTCCTACCCCACCCGCCGTATAGTCCAGACCTTGCGCCATCCGATTACTATCTCTTCCGATCGATGCAACATGGCCTGGCTGACCAGCACTTCCGTAATTACGATGAAGTCAAAAAATGGATCGATTCGTGGATTGCGGCAAAACCGACCGAATTTTTCACAAAGGGAATCCGTGAATTGCCAGAAAGATGGGAAAAAGTAGTAGTAAGCGATGGACAATATTTTGAACATTAAATTTGTAACCATTTTACGTCAATAAAGTTTCAAATTTCGAAAAAAACCGCACGAACTTATTCATAGTCCTATTAAATGTCGTCAATCCCTTCACTCAAAGTAGTGAACATAATAAATCGATTCCAGCCCTTCTTCCTCTGCCGGGTTATGGGTATTTATTGCAGCTTTTTTCAACTTTAAGGATACATCCGTGAATAGCCGTGACCATAAAGATCTTAGACCATCACCAATGCTATGTTCGTTGATTTTCTTCAGTTGATCGCTGAAATGCATCGATGATTTTCATTTCGGAGCAATTGCTGTCTATCCAATTCTATTTACGCTCTTTTTAGTATTATCATGTCCGTTTATCCAGTAACATTAAGATGTCTTTCTTTTAAATTTGTTCATTATATTATCTTCAGTGCAAAGAAGGTAGTGATGTTCTCAGTCCATTGTTCCAGCGAAGTCACCGGTCATCATTGTCAATCTCATCTAACGGTAGGCCCAAAAAACATGCTGCTTCGGGTGCGTCCAAAGGGAGAGGGGTGTTACATGAGTGGGTTTAAGAGGGCACACATGCCAAATATGCATATGTTGAATATGTAAGTGTCGATTGCGCTTCTTAAGACGCAGCTGAAACTCTTCGTTTGCAATGGGCAATGGTTGAACTCCGATGACGATTGTGTAAGGGACGCTCGATGAATCTCATTTATGGTATGTTTCTGTACTGGGAGGTCCAGTGGTTTATCGTCAGAAAGTGCTTGCAGGGCGAGCTCCGGCGGTAACATTCTAGCATGAATTGTTTCCTGAGCATAATACCATACATCGTAACGAGGAGCGAGCATATTAGCCTTGTTGTGTAGATGTTGTAAGAGGGGTATCATCGGTAGGACCGCCTTGCACCGTTATCTAGTCGGAAACCCCACAAGAATCCTAGAGGAAAAGTTTCAGCCCGAAGCCACGTAAATCTTGTTAACGTAAACTTTGATTCTATTAAGCTTCAGCTGTAATTTTAGCTTTTTGCACTATCTTATCCTAAGCGTTTAGTTTCCGTTGCTTCTGGAGATGAATGAGTATGTTCAATCCCTTGTGAGGCACCCAATGTGGTCGGGCGTGCTACTATTTGTACTTAAACATTCATTTATAACGGTTCTATTTACTAGTAACTGACTGACGTGGAAACAGTCCATAACAGGTTTTTACTTACTTCTTTAACAGCTCTAAAAACACTTTCGCAGTTGAAAATGTGTTGTACTTGGCTTAGTTTCAACTTAACTTAACTTAACTTAACTTGTCCACGTCATTTTGTTATCACTTTCGTAAAAATATATATAGACTTACAGCTTTAAATATCTGAAGGTTAAGTCTAGCAATTTTTTTTTCGCGAACAACACTAGAGTTGAGGCCGGGGCTGAAGCAAGCCTATTATGCCTTGCACATCTATTTATCTTAGGCAGGACTTTCTGTATCTTTGCACAGCCATTTCAAAAGTGATATTCCTGATAAAAACCTTGCATTTTGATCTACTGTTAGCGTCTGAGTTGAGTGATTCGATGTGCTATCGACACTTAATTTTTAGGTTAGGTTAGGTTAGGATAAATGAATGCCCACGCGAGGAGCCCACCTAAACAAAGAATGACGTTCGTAATGGCACACAGAGGAAAACAGATTGAGAAGAACCAAACAGGGAGAAGAAGGAAGAAGATTGATTTTTAGGTTAGGTTAGAGGATTTTGTAATAGCAGTAGCTTGTTGTAGGCGACCACCGTAGCCGAATAGGTTGGTGTGTGACTACCATTCGGGAGTGTGTAAGTTCGAATCTCCATGCATGAAACAGCAAATGAAAAGGTTTTTTTTTAATAGCGGCCACCCCTCGGCAATCAATGCAAACCTCGGAGTGTAATTATGCAATGAAAAAGCTGCTCATAAAAAAGCATTCGCCGTTCGGTTCCCTCCGTTTGTGGAACACGCACCAATTTTTTATTTATTTATTTATATTTTTCACTTCCTCACATATAACGCTCGTGGTGTATGGACGCGGAGAGGTTGTTCTTGCTTCGAAGTTGTATACTAAGTTTCAAATTTCATTTTAGTTTATTTTATTTTTATTATATCACTTTTATATTAGTTTATATTTTCTATTTTGCTTATTTAAATATAACATTTTTTAATTAAATAAAATACTAAAAATTATTTACTATTTATTAACATTTCTATTCCTTCTATTTTAGCTGCCCCCGGCGAATATCCAAACGGTGTGCGCAGCGTTTTCAAAGATCTGGTGCGTCGGGACGGTATTTTGGCGCTGTATCGTGGTGTCACACCGATTATGTTGCGTGCCTTCCCAGCAAATGCTGCCTGTTTCTTTGGCATAGAACTGGCCAATGAAGCTTATGATAGCATCGCTGCATTATTGTAACCTAACGAATTTCCTCAAAGACTAAACAAAAAACTTTGTTAAACACTCAGCTCCAAATTGTGCACTTATACCTCTACAAAATCACAATAATTGTTTGTTTAGTAGTAATAAATTTCTTTTTTAGGACGATCATGATTTTAACTTTGTTATTGTAGAGATATTAGAATAGGCTTTTTTATGCATCGATGAATAGAAAAAATGAGAAATATACAAACATATTGTAAATAATAATTGCTTGCCTGTGTTTTATTGCTTTATTTCTTTTAATTAACCATTTCTTCCTTAAAATGTGTATGTATGTGTGCATTAAACTTTATGTAAATTAGAAATTCGTATTCTTGCAGATCTACCAGCGAATGCTCTATATTTTTTCACCTACGAGGCGTTACAAGATTTTGTGAAGCTAAAATTTCCACAGCTGCATTCGGACGTGTTGTCAGCCATATTTGCTGGTGGTATGGCTGGAATATCATATTGGATAGTCGGCATGCCGCCCGATGTACTCAAGAGCCGTTTGCAGACAGGTGCGAGTTTGCGTACTTATGTATGTACATAAATATTTCTGTTTTTGAATTTTAATAGCAGGTTTCGATTTACTCGTACTTGAGGTTTGCACAAATTTGTTAGATAGAAATACAATGTGAAGTCCGAAATAAACGAGACTGAGCTAAAATAGAAACGACCGGAGCTTTGTTCTGATGATTTCGACTTTATTTATTCAAAATAGTCCCCGCTGGCCTCGATACACTGTTTTGCGCGATCTAAAAACTTTTCGAAAAAGTGTTTCAGGTTATTGACCGGAATGTCCTTCAGGATGTTGGTACAAGCCTTATGGATGGCCTCTACGAACGCAAAACGTTTTCCTTTCATGGACAAATGCAATTATCCGAATAGGTAGAAGTCACAGGGAGCCATATCAGGCGAATACTGCGAGTGATTGATGATTAAATGCGATTTCTAGTCAAAAAATGGGTCACAAGAGTGGATCGATTGCATTGCATTGTCGTGCAATAAGCGCCAGCTTCCTCCTTCGCGGTATTCAGGGCGAATTCGACGAAAACGATGCAACAAAGGCTTCAAAACGCCAAGATAGAAAATTGCATTGACGGTTTGGCCCGTTGGCACGACCTCCTTGTGGACAATTCCCTTGGAGTCGTAAAAACAATTGAGCATCGACTTGATTTTTATCTTCTCCAAACGCGATTTTTTGGGTGGTGGCTCATCTGGGACCTTCCATTCGGCACTTTGAGGCTTAGTTTCAGGTTCATGTTGGAGACACCACGTTTCATCAGGAGTTCCAAATTTGTAAAGACAGTTTTCGTCTTTTCTCGCCTCTTTAATGAGGTCTTTCGATTGTTGAATTCTGAGCAATTTTTGGTCCTCAGTTAACTTGTGCGGAATGAAACGTGCACAGATCTTTCGTAAGCCCCAATGATCAGTTAAAATGCGATAAATCGATGTCTTGGAGGTATTCAACTCCACTTCCATGAATTTCAACGATGATTGCGGTTCATTTTTTATAAATTTACGAACAATTTCGATGGAGTTTTCTGGTGGCCCGTTTGTTTACCGTCACTTATGCTCTCACAACCATCTCTGAAACGTGTAAACCACTCATGCACTTTGGCACCAGATAGCCAATCATCGCCAAAATCATCAATTCAAATGTTTCGATTAACGTTTTACTGATTTTAAAACAAAATTTGATATTAGCTCTTTGTTCGAAACTCATTTTTGTACCGGTGACACATCGCGCGACGTACTGACACTTTAGACGCAATAACTTCGTTTGAACTGAACCGAATGTCACCAAGCTTTCACTGGAAGTCAGCTAGGGATGTAATTTCCAACGCACTAACTCATTACAAAGATGGCGCCATTAAAAACATTTTTATGACGCCAGTCTTTTTTATTTTGGAATTCACCTTGTATTTCGCTCATTTGAATTCTAATTAGAGCTGCACACAAGTTTGATCGCGGAAGAATATTCAGTGGCTTCTCAAGACGAAGATTTCAATTACATGGAAGTGTTTTTTTCTGTTTATCTGGCCACTAGTTAGGCTAGATGAGTTCGCTCGATGATCGCGTAGACCTATAATGTCCAGGAAAGAGCTCGTCATGCGGGACTCCAAACTTCGTTGTATTCAGATGAGATACGGTATGTTTCATCAAGTACCATGTCGCTCGTTTTTGTACGCCACCTATTACTTCTCGGAGTGCCACGTCACATGAAAGCGTACGACAGGGGTTGCTTCACATTAGAATGAATCGTGCGCTTTCACCACTTTAAATTTTTAGAGTACTCATAGTGTAACATTTGCAAAAAATGTTGCTCTAATTTCCATAAAATGCATCTAGTCCGGCCGATCTTCCAAAGCGTCATAATATCAGTCGTTGGGCTCTCGAAAAAGTCGCCGAAGATCTGCATTTTGAGACCCGAATTTTGTTCAGCGATCAGACCCATTTTTGTCTTAACGGCTACGTCGATAAGCAAAATTACCGTATTTCGGCTGAAAAGTAACCAGATGCGATTTAAGAACTAACAAACAGCCATTACACCCATCGAAAACAACAGTTTGGTGCGGCCTATGAGCTGGAGGAATCAACGGCCCATATTTCATCAAAGGCGAGGCTGGCGCCAATGTAACAGTGAATGACGAACGCTATCGCGCGATGATAAACGGCTTTTTGGTGCCGGACATTAAAGCTCGTGATCTCTACAACACTTGGTTCCAACAAGATGGCGCTACTTGGCATACAGTCCGTGAAACAATGGAATAATGGATCTACTGCATTGTCGTTCCGGTGAGCAATTTATCTCTCGTCTGAGACCAGTGGATTGATGGCCAATCAAGGTCGTGTGATATCACACCTTTAAGTCTTTTACTTGAGGTGGTATGCAAAGTCTAACTTTTTCTGGATAAACCTGCTTCGATTGAGGCATTGGAAGCCAACTAAAGTTATTCACGAGATACCGACCGAAGTCCTCCAGCGAGTCATTCAAAATTGGTGTTTACGGATGACCGAATTACGGCGCAGTTGCAGCCAACATTTGAAAGGAATTATTTAAAAAAAAGAAATGTCATGAATTGTTCTACACAAAAATAATAAATATTGCCCAATCAATTTGAATTTCGATGTTTTATTAAACGTAAACTCCGATGCGTCTAAATTAATCACCCTTTACTACCTTCACATCGCTTTCTTACAAAAAATAAGCTTGGGCTCCGGTGAAGATTTTCGTCAAATATGCTTCGAATTCAGTGTTCTGCGTTCTTCTCGTAAGCGTCCAGAGCTTACGATAAGTCTTCAGAAGAGCCACAAATGAATTTTGCTGATGAGGTTCGTAGAGGTGTAGTTTGTTAATATACCCGAAGATTCATAGACGAGCATAAACGGAAATGGACAAATATATTTTCAAAAAAAAAAAAATAAATAAAAACTAAATCGTTATGTAAGGCGATAAGGTTGCTCACAAACGAACGTAAATTGATCGGGACAGACTAGCAAATACAACACTTAGACACAATTAAGTCCATTGTACTGCCAAGTCCATTGTGGTGCCAAGGAGCCAAGGTGGTTGCTTCTTAACACATCAGTGCCAAAGACCTCAAATTTGATTCGAGCGAAGGCTGGGCAGAGTGCACTGTCTGAGATGCCCACCTTTTCCGTGTGCTTTGCCCATAGCATAGAAAGTGGCCCGTCACCAGCCTCCTACAGTCGCCTCTGCTTAGTGACAGGAGGAACTGCGACAGCCGCTCGGACCTGACAGGTAACATCAGTTTTGTCCATCTGCAGCTACTCTCAGCTTGCCAAGCTTGTGGGTTAGAGTAACCCGTTTGCTAACCATGGCTTTGACGGCTGCTGAAAGGAGTGGCAGAAGGGGCTCTGGGCCAAGAAAGTAGGCCTCAGAGCTCATTCTGGCTAAAGAGTCAGAGATCGCGTAACCCGCGATATCTACGTGTCCCGGAACCCATGTTAGCATCAGGCTATTATGTCTACCGACCTAGTTCAGTCTTGATTTACAGGACTCAACTACCCTTGAAGTGGTTGGGGGACTGTCTAAGGCCATGAGCGCAGCTTGGCTGTCGCTGCAGACACATATAGATCTACCTCTGCATCGGTTTTCCACAACAAAGTTCATCGCTTCTTGAATAGCATACATCTCCGCTTGAAACACAGATGCATGCATTCCAAGAGCAAAGTAAAACTGCACTGTCCTGCTGGATTCCACGTAGACCACAGAGCCGGAGCCGTGCTCGGTCCTGGAGCCATCCGTGAAAATGTGTAAACAGTGTTTGCCGGGCTCATTTTCAGAATTTGACCACAACTACGCCTCTGGCAGCACAACACTGTATCTCTTTGACTCTTGATGGCCTGGAGTCAAGGGGCATGGAGAGAATCGTTGGATCGAAGTCCATGCCTTCTCCGTTTTCCAATGCCGGACAGGGGCCGTACCAGTTCCCATTATGTTTCACCCTGCAGATGGCCTTCAAGGTCTCTCCTTCGCCCAAGGGACCCAAAATTCCTCTGATATATCTACTGTATAACCACGACCTTAGATCGGCAAATTAGCAAATAAAGATAAGACAAAGATTCAGTTTGTTGTTGAATAATTTCTAGTGGAGAATTAATCAAACTCATCGTATTTTATCGAGATGTTATTGTAAAAATATTTTTATTTGATTTTTTTTTATTTATTTTTCTGACAACATATCTTTAAATTGAATGTATATAACTATAATCTATTTTTATAGCTCCACCGGATAAGTATAAACATGGCATTCGTAGTGTCTTTGTAGAATTAATGCACACTGAAGGTCCACTGGCGCTCTATCGTGGCGTAGCGCCGGTTATGTTGCGTGCCTTCCCAGCAAATGCCGCTTGTTTCTTCGGTATCGAATTGGCAAATACATTCTTTAAATATGTGGCACCCAATTTCTAGGTATGTACCTTCACCTTCATATTTTTAATACTTAGTTTTGAAACTTCCAAAAAGACACATAACTACACTCAAAGATACTCAAAACGTCCATTTCATCATAACCCAAATTAGCAAATTCACTGACGCCAGCATCCTTAGTATTTGTAAGAAGTTCGGCGAGTTGCTGAGGATCTTCATTTTATTGACGCTCAAACTTTGGCCTATGGCTACCTGAGAAACATTGTTTGGTCGCCGAAACAGTGATGGGGCCAGCTGTGTTTTATCGGCGCCCGTACTTTTGTCCGCGGCAAACGCGCAGGGTCGTCGTTAGTCGCCAACCTTAGTTTCGCATATCGCATTTCGCAATCCTTTCAGCTTCAGAGTAGCTGCTGTGAATTCTATTGGCAGGGAGTCATCGCGAAATTTAAGTATTTCAAAATATTGGCTCATCTAAACATCCCAGTTACTTTAATGAATAGCGTGCGCTAGTTTGGTTTGCAAATCGCCTGTGTTGAGTTAACCTCCAGTATTTCCATTCGGATGTAGGTTGCCTACCTAATTCCCCTTCACCACCTCACGTTTAACTGCACAGTTTGGTTGGCCAGCTGTAGTACTAGTTTTCTGCGATCTAGGGCTTTTAGTCACAGAGAGTTTCGCCTTCTGCTGAGAGTTTCGCCGTCCTTTCAATCTTCGTAATGAAAGCGGCATGAGTCATTGCAAACCTTTGCAAGAAGTCTTCTCTCTCTCCCTCATTTTACGGATCCTCTTGCCCCGTAGACGGTATGGAGTAGTATTTGAAGACGTTGACTCAACTAAATCTATTGGATCCGTCAACTAGGCAGCGTATTTGTCTGGCTCGGCTAACATTCATGCACAAATTGACTCCAATGGATGGGAATTTAACGATTATTTGCCCATTCAGATGGTTATGATAACTCAGTGCAACGATTAAGAGTAGCTTGGTAGCCTCAGTGGACTTCAACACTTTCTTGGAAGCACTTGACTGCTCATCTTCACTACGCCAAACGATTTCTTCACTGCTGCGAATTTTTGAAGCGAGAGCTACAAAATATTTTTGAACGGTCTACAGTAGATCATAAAACCTAGTTACAACATGCACAGAGAAACAATAAAGTTATGGTGACTCACCTTAAGTAGTCCTGCTACTTGACAACGCAGCGTGTTGATTTCCGTGAGTGAAGAGTCGCGCGTATACGAGACTAACATGCGTTTATGGCCGATTTTTTTACGATGCAAATTAGAGACCACTTGTTTGGCGAACTGTAAATAAACTCGTACCTGGTTATGGAATGCTCTAAACTTAGGCACAGAGTGTACTTACAAACATATCGGGTATAGTAACTTTGGCATAGGAATTGCCTTCAAACGCCAACGGCAACTGTTGCTGGTCAACGCTGGGTTGGTTACTACCACCGCCGAAGTAACGCAAAGTTGGCCCAATGCGTCGACTGTAAGAGGTGGCAGCTCGAAAGCGTTTGTGTTGGTAGCAGCAGTGGCGACGTTGACGCTGTTGATGTTGCCGGTGGAGCCATAAAAAATGGGTGCTTCTTAAAGCTCAATGGTCAGGTATCTGTTTCAACCGACCGCAGTAGCCTTCTGTCTAACCGGATTTGTAAATCCTCGTAACTTTGTGGTGTCGAAATTATTGATGTGGTGTTTGGGAAACCTAAAAAGAGAGTGTCAAAATAGCGAAGATTTGTAGACAAAAATGAAAAGTTAGGTTAGTTTGATGTAGACAAGGAAGATAATGGAAATAAGAAAGTTGTTTATAAGCAAAATTTTACAGCTACGTCACCTAAACATCTTATTATGTTAAATTCACTGAGAATCGAGCAGCGGTGCCGCGATAAGCGCAATCTTTTATATCATAGTTTCCTCAAACATCTTAGCTTTCCCTCGATCTTACGCCAGAAGCAGAGATGTGCGTTTGTGCAACAGTTTCCGTTAGGCCCCTACATTGGCCAGGTGACACTCTCTTGAAGGGTTTATTCAGAAAAATCCTGGCACCTTTTTTGAATAAAATTTGATTTTTTGTTTTTACCTTTAAATTTCTAATGACAATCATTCGAGTTTTTTTTATTTATTTTAATAACTTATATAATAGATTTTTGGACATATTTGTTGCTGCATTACTACAATAAATACAATATTTAAAATTGGTATTTAAATATTTTTACTTAATTGAATTGATTGAGGTTAAAATATTTTTATCTTTAGATCCCTACCAAATATTTTCGAGATATTTATTACAATAACAATATTTTTATCTCAGCGCTTCAATATTTGCTACACATACGAAACAATTCAATTCAATGTCGCGCGGTAACATTACAATTTCCTTATAATTAAAAAAAAAAGAAATAAATAAATAAAAGGCTTAAACTAATCGAATTTTCTAGACAAACTTATCGACGCACAAATTTTAATTTAAGACCAAATTTCCACTCTAATTGCTTGCAAGTTTTTCAGGCTATTTTTCTATCATGATTTTCAAAATTGAATAACTTTTGCTTCATATTTTCGGCCTTAGAGAGGGTATAGGGTGACAAAACCATCGGCAATACATTAAATGATTTTAATTCCGGTAATTTGATATTGAGCTAAAGAAGAGGGGAATACAAGGAAAATGAGTTGGTCTTTTTTTTTATAAAATAATAGCATTTTTTTCTAATTTTTAATAAAACCATGATTATGAAAATTGCAGTACCTAAATTCATCTTAATGAGATTTATTCTAAAGAGAGCGCCAATGATTTGTTGGTAATTAAGGTGAAAATTAATTAAAAATAACAAGTGGCGCAAAAGTAACCTTGCGATGTTTTTTGGCTGTAATTTAAAAAAAAATGAAAAACTTTGATTCTTCTTGTGGACTATTTTTATTTGGTCTTTTAATTTTTTTTACATCAAGTCGAGAATATGATGTCATGTAAATGGCCGCCGCCACACTTGATTGCCATTTGAGCCCTTTTTATGGCATTTTCCATCACTTTGGCCAAAACTTCCGGCGATAGGTCCTCACATTCTTGACGGATATTGTCTTTAAGAGCTGCAAGAGTCTGAGGCTTGTTGACATAAACCCGCGACTTCAAAAAGCCCCACAAAAAGAAGTCTGGAGCGGTCAAATCAGGCGATCTTGCTGGCCAGTGCAAATCGCCAAAACGGGAGATTAGGCGCCCGGGAAATGCATCCTTCAGCATATCGGTTGTGGCACGTGCAGTGTATGCCGTTGCACCGTCCTGTTGGAACCACATGTTTTCCAATCCCAATTCATCAAGTTGCAGCAAAAAGAACTCGTTGATCATTGCTCTGTAGCGCTCACCATTCACAGTAACCGTTTGGCCCGCGACGTCTTCGAAGAAAAAAGGTCCGATGACTCCTCCAGCGAAAACAGCACACCATACAGTGACTTTGAGCGGGTGTAATGGCTCTTCGTGGGTTACACGCGGATTTTCAGTGATGATTATTTTTGATGAAAAATCATCTTCCTCTTGGTGGTGATTAAGGATGGCTTGAGCGTATGTTAGACGCGATTGGTGGTCAGCAGCTAACAGCTGATGCACCGTCTGCACTTTGTACGGAAACATCTTCAAATCTTGTAACAAAATTCGCTGTAAAGACCGTCGACTGATACCCATTTGCGGGGCACGTCGTCTGGTCGATGTCGACGGCGCTTCCATGACATCCTCGGCTACAGCAGCAATATTCTCTGCAGAACGGCTACTCCGGGGTCTGCCACGCCTGGCAGCATCTCGTGTTGTGCCAGTCTCTTCGAGGCGAGCGGCTAAACGTCGCAGTGTTTCACCAGTAGGCGTTGGACGGCGAGGAAATCTGCGACGAAATTCACGTTGTGCCAAAGTCACCGACCGAATATTGGTCAAATAAATAGTCAGCAATATTCCGCGTTCTGGAGCAGTGTAGCGTAACATTGTTTATTAACGTGTATTTCGCATGTGTTTACTACACAAATGTCACAACAGAACTGACATTAGGGGCCAATCGCAAAATTTATAGCATTTTCTGATAGGAGGATTACTTTAGCGCCACCTGTTACTTTTATTTAATATAGAAATATTATACTAATCTTTTTTTTAATATACTTAAAACTGAAAAAATTTTGCTCGGTCCCAATAAGATGACTAGATACTACATACAGGTAGAGTGCACAGGGACTTATTGATAAGTTTTGGGAATTTATTTGATTCTTATTTAAATTTAATAATATACAGACTGTCTAATAGAAGCGTGAGCGACAAAATTCAAACATATAATTCCATTATAAAAAAAACTTTAAAGTTGAGTTTCGCGATGGAAAACGATTTGTAAGCAGTGTTCCTATAAACACACCTTATAGGTCCAAAAATGTCACGTGCAAGTATAGCAAAATATTTGAAGAAGTCGCAGACGTTCATAAATAAATGGGCACAATGGTATACCGAAGTTAAAAACGTCGATAACTTCTCTGAACGAGACCCAAAAATACCTCTCCAAAGCATGATCAGAAGATCATTGTGACAAAGCAGTTTTAAGGGGGGCCTGGTAGTTACGTTAGGTAGTTACGCTGTGACCGGACAGCTATAGTACAAACTTTATCTTCTTTTCTCGACTTTTCATTTTTATGATTTCTTTGAATTGGCGTACATGAATGAAAAAAAACTAACGAACCTTTTGAAATGAATCACAGCTTGTTCCCTTCAGTATTAAATTCTCTTCTATTTGACCTAACAAAATAGATAAAAAAAAATTCAAGATGGTGTTAATGTATCTAAAGATACGATTCGAGGACTTTTACTTATAGAAGACCTCAAATTTCAAATCACATTGAAAAAAGTCTTATGGCCTAAGCCAAATTCATAACGGAATTGGGTAAACGTAGTATCTTGATGAATCTTCCTTTTGGGCGAATGGTTGCATATGTCGGTCCGTTCGAAATTGTGATGAAAACTAAATTTAAAAAAATTTTGTTTAATTTAATTTTTGCGTTTTTAATTTTTGTCAAAATTTCAAAATTTTTAATCGGAACGGTTATATCTCAAAAAAATGTTTTTGTTTTCATTAAATTTTTTTTTAATTTTCATCAAAATTTCAAACTTTTTAATCGGAACGGTTATATCTCAAAAGACATTTTTTTGTTTTCATTAAATTGTTTTTTTTAATTTTCATCAAAATTTCAAACTTTTTAATCGGAACGGTTATAGCTCAATAAATGTTGGCATAATAAAGTGCGAGTTTAGAGCGTCTCAAAAATCGCATCACAGCATTATTTTTTAATTAATTTTTTTTAATTAAACAAACAATTTTTTTTTTATTTCCATAAAGTTTGTCCTGGGTTTTTGTAAGAGAAAGAAATATATTTTTATAAAAAATTTATTAAAATTAAATAAGAAAAAAATAAGTTGTCAAAGTTTCTCAATAAGTTCCTTTGCTACAGGCATTAGACACACTGTACATATCCATCCCATTCACGATACTTACCAAAGCATTTTGTGACGCTGCATCTTCGGTGGGGTTATGGGCCCAAATGGGATCTATCCAAAATGGCATATTCTAAAAAGACAGCGTGAATTGAAAGATCATATCAATGATTTCGCAGGTTTATGTAACAAGTAAATATTTTTAAGAGTTCGAGACAAAATTGAAGTATTCGTAAAGGATATTATGCACATATCGGGTGTTATTTTAGCTGCATGAGAATTATCGATATCGATAAATATGTTTTCACAGCTGAGAATGGCAAAATTTTACGTAAGGATTTGGCTTACGTGCCTGCAGAATACAGCTCGTGCAAGAATTGAAGCAAAATGAATATCGTTTGCGTCGCATTTGTGCTGATTGGGATCATTTAGATAACTCAGATTTATTGGAAAGGTAGTCAAAAACTGAACTAATCGAATGGACCATGTAACTCATATTCAAAAATTAAATGTCATGAAACTATCTACCAGATTTTGTATTACCATTTTAAGTTTTCAAACTCTTAAAAGAACACCCGATATAATAGCTAAATACCATTTTTTCATTTTAGTTACTATGAGCTGTAAATTTTTTATTTTACTGCCTACAAATTTTTTCATCCATGGCGAGATCTCTCCATATGTCGATTAAGTACGAAAAATTCCACACTTCAAAAACATTTGGAAATTATTAAAATTTCCGCTAACGCGTACATCCCGGAAAAGGGTTTAGTCTGAACTTCATCCTCTAATTTGGGGTACGGGCTTTGCTGTTCTATCGGAAATGGGCCTAGTTGTATGCCACCTCTGAATGACAGCTGTTTCTTTATGAAAATCTCTTTCATAGCAGAAATAGCCTTTGAGAATAGCCATAACAATAAAATAACTCTCTAAAATAAGGTAACGAGAGCGCAGTCGTAAAAAGTGTTGGAAAGCAAAAACAAAACAGTTTTCCAGCCATGAAATAGAGGTGGAAACTTTTGTTCAAAAGAAATGCTAAGGAAAAAATAATTTCTGAATATCTTAGGGGAAGGATACCGGGAGCGCTAATGGAGCTCGTTTACAGCTTCTATTTTTATTGAGATTGATAGCTCACAAGGCTTTTTAGCAAGGATGAGAGATTTCAAGGTTTGCTCTTTAACTATGGTGGAAAAGACAATTGAGAGGGGAACTTTGGCTGCCACGTCATTAGGGGACTCGGCAGCCGAAATGTGCAGGATCATTTCACACACTCCTCCACACTCAATCGTTGTTCATATAGCAACGAAGCAACATGAGTAAAGGTTGCGTCGATTTGTTTTCGTGTATCACTAACACAATCTTACTGCCAGGCGAAATGTGCTCGATCATTTCATATACTCGTACAATCAGTCGTTGTTCAGACGGCAACGAAGGGTCATTGGTTGATTTTTTCGTATTCACCAACGCAATCTCATTTTTTTTTTTAACACACCCCAAGTGCCGTCAGCCTATCAGCTGTTCCTGTCAAATTCGCTCAGAGCCGTTAAAGAGCTCCCCTTCAAAATCCTTTCACGATGGCTTGTTACCTCTTGCAATGAGTTTTGCTCTTATGTGAAAAGGTTGCTAATGGGAGGCAATGCTGGTAGTACGCAAGCAGTGCACGCTTCCAATTTACGACTTGTTAAGCCCTTCGAAAGATGCAGCGATCTGCTTGGCAAATTAAATAATTTCGCGTTCCAAATTTCCATTAAAAATGACAGAAGGTGGTGCACATCACAGTAACGCTATTCTGCTTTTGACAGTAGCTCAACAGCTGATTGCTTAACAGTTTTCTATATTTTGTGAGAAAAAACGTCAGACTAAATTCTGTAACTTCTGACTAAAAAAGAGACTAAATTTAAACCAGGAGATCTTACTGGAAATCTCAATATCCTAAACAGGGTTGAACATGCAGCATGGATGGCCCAGGCGAATGACCACACGGAACCCATACTCAATTTTACTAAGAGATGCAAGGTTATCCTCCCGCTAGTGTTCCACTAGCCCAACATGGCTACATGATGACTTGCAAAAATGCTATGCAGATGAATCCAAAACGCTCCAGGGGGTAGGAGCAGGAATAGTGGGCCTAGAGCACATAAATCTTTAACACTGAATACAGATAGCATAATTTTCCATGCGGAACTCCTTGCCATAATGGAAACAGTGGCAATCATATCCAAAAGAAGGTTCAAAAAAGTAAAATCTAAAATACATTCGGACAGTCAATCAGTCCTCAAACCCTTAAATAGCTTTACGTTTAATTCAAAAGTTCTTTTAGAGTGTAATAATGCACTCAACAAACTGGCGACTCTGGTTGAGATTTCCGTGATTTCATAATCAGGACATGAGGAACACAGGAAACAAGAAAGCAGACTTCTATGTCGAAAAAGGGGCGGAAGCGCCATTTATTGGACCAACCCCATTTTTTTGGCTTTAACAAAAACAATCTAAATCAGGAAACCAGAAAATGGATGCAAATAAAAAGGATCCAAAGGAATACTGGAATGACACAAACGGCCTTAATCACTCCAAAAAGTATCTGAACTTTAATACTAGCAGACCAAAATCTGCTCTAACTTGGAGCACTTACAGGCCAATTTGCATGCAATAAACATTTGAATACAATAGGACCATCTAGCACCAGTTTATGCAGGTTCTGCTGTTATGAAGTGGAGTCCATGGAGCACTTAACCATCAACTGTGAAGCATTAGGTCATAGGAGACACAGAATCCTGGGCACGTTCTTACAAGAGAATAAAGACTTACAAATGCTCCCTTCTCAGGAGCTGGTTCGAGATTATGCGGAAGATTTTTGGACCCTTGTACGTTGATGACGGCGAGTATCGCAGACGATGAAACGATGAGCTGTATGAGCTTTACGACAACATAGACGTAGTGCAGCGAACAAAGATCCAGTGGCTAGGTTGGCTGGGTCATGTTGTCCGAATGGATACAAACGCTCCGGCTCTGAAAGTATTCGATACGATACCAGCTGGTGGTAGTAGAGGAAGAGGGAGACCTCCTCTGTGTTAGAAAGATCAGGTGGAGAAGGTCTTGGCTTCACTAGGTGTTTCGAATTGGCGCGCTTTGTTTAACTCGATACGATTTCTTCACTGCTGCGAATTTTTGAAGCGAGAGCTACAAAATATTTTTGAACGGTCTACAGTAGATCATAAAACCTAGTTACAACATGCACAGAGAAACAATAAAGTTATGGTGACTCACCTTAAGTAGTCCTGCTACTTGACAACGCAGCGTGTTGATTTCCGTGAGTGAAGAGTCGCGCGTATACGAGACTAACATGCGTTTATGGCCGATTTTTTTACGATGCAAATTAGAGACCACTTGTTTGGCGAACTGTAAATAAACTCGTACCTGGTTATGGAATGCTCTAAACTTAGGCACAGAGTGTACTTACAAACATATCGGGTATAGTAACTTTGGCATAGGAATTGCCTTCAAACGCCAACGGCAACTGTTGCTGGTCAACGCTGGGTTGGTTACTACCACCGCCGAAGTAACGCAAAGTTGGCCCAATGCGTCGACTGTAAGAGGTGGCAGCTCGAAAGCGTTTGTGTTGGTAGCAGCAGTGGCGACGTTGACGCTGTTGATGTTGCCGGTGGAGCCATAAAAAATGGGTGCTTCTTAAAGCTCAATGGTCAGGTATCTGTTTCAACCGACCGCAGTAGCCTTCTGTCTAACCGGATTTGTAAATCCTCGTAACTTTGTGGTGTCGAAATTATTGATGTGGTGTTTGGGAAACCTAAAAAGAGAGTGTCAAAATAGCGAAGATTTGTAGACAAAAATGAAAAGTTAGGTTAGTTTGATGTAGACAAGGAAGATAATGGAAATAAGAAAGTTGTTTATAAGCAAAATTTTACAGCTACGTCACCTAAACATCTTATTATGTTAAATTCACTGAGAATCGAGCAGCGGTGCCGCGATAAGCGCAATCTTTTATATCATAGTTTCCTCAAACATCTTAGCTTTCCCTCGATCTTACGCCAGAAGCAGAGATGTGCGTTTGTGCAACAGTTTCCGTTAGGCCCCTACATTGGCCAGGTGACACTCTCTTGAAGGGTTTATTCAGAAAAATCCTGGCACCTTTTTTGAATAAAATTTGATTTTTTGTTTTTACCTTTAAATTTCTAATGACAATCATTCGAGTTTTTTTTATTTATTTTAATAACTTATATAATAGATTTTTGGACATATTTGTTGCTGCATTACTACAATAAATACAATATTTAAAATTGGTATTTAAATATTTTTACTTAATTGAATTGATTGAGGTTAAAATATTTTTATCTTTAGATCCCTACCAAATATTTTCGAGATATTTATTACAATAACAATATTTTTATCTCAGCGCTTCAATATTTGCTACACATACGAAACAATTCAATTCAATGTCGCGCGGTAACATTACAATTTCCTTATAATTAAAAAAAAAAGAAATAAATAAATAAAAGGCTTAAACTAATCGAATTTTCTAGACAAACTTATCGACGCACAAATTTTAATTTAAGACCAAATTTCCACTCTAATTGCTTGCAAGTTTTTCAGGCTATTTTTCTATCATGATTTTCAAAATTGAATAACTTTTGCTTCATATTTTCGGCCTTAGAGAGGGTATAGGGTGACAAAACCATCGGCAATACATTAAATGATTTTAATTCCGGTAATTTGATATTGAGCTAAAGAAGAGGGGAATACAAGGAAAATGAGTTGGTCTTTTTTTTTATAAAATAATAGCATTTTTTTCTAATTTTTAATAAAACCATGATTATGAAAATTGCAGTACCTAAATTCATCTTAATGAGATTTATTCTAAAGAGAGCGCCAATGATTTGTTGGTAATTAAGGTGAAAATTAATTAAAAATAACAAGTGGCGCAAAAGTAACCTTGCGATGTTTTTTGGCTGTAATTTAAAAAAAAATGAAAAACTTTGATTCTTCTTGTGGACTATTTTTATTTGGTCTTTTAATTTTTTTTACATCAAGTCGAGAATATGATGTCATGTAAATGGCCGCCGCCACACTTGATTGCCATTTGAGCCCTTTTTATGGCATTTTCCATCACTTTGGCCAAAACTTCCGGCGATAGGTCCTCACATTCTTGACGGATATTGTCTTTAAGAGCTGCAAGAGTCTGAGGCTTGTTGACATAAACCCGCGACTTCAAAAAGCCCCACAAAAAGAAGTCTGGAGCGGTCAAATCAGGCGATCTTGCTGGCCAGTGCAAATCGCCAAAACGGGAGATTAGGCGCCCGGGAAATGCATCCTTCAGCATATCGGTTGTGGCACGTGCAGTGTATGCCGTTGCACCGTCCTGTTGGAACCACATGTTTTCCAATCCCAATTCATCAAGTTGCAGCAAAAAGAACTCGTTGATCATTGCTCTGTAGCGCTCACCATTCACAGTAACCGTTTGGCCCGCGACGTCTTCGAAGAAAAAAGGTCCGATGACTCCTCCAGCGAAAACAGCACACCATACAGTGACTTTGAGCGGGTGTAATGGCTCTTCGTGGGTTACACGCGGATTTTCAGTGATGATTATTTTTGATGAAAAATCATCTTCCTCTTGGTGGTGATTAAGGATGGCTTGAGCGTATGTTAGACGCGATTGGTGGTCAGCAGCTAACAGCTGATGCACCGTCTGCACTTTGTACGGAAACATCTTCAAATCTTGTAACAAAATTCGCTGTAAAGACCGTCGACTGATACCCATTTGCGGGGCACGTCGTCTGGTCGATGTCGACGGCGCTTCCATGACATCCTCGGCTACAGCAGCAATATTCTCTGCAGAACGGCTACTCCGGGGTCTGCCACGCCTGGCAGCATCTCGTGTTGTGCCAGTCTCTTCGAGGCGAGCGGCTAAACGTCGCAGTGTTTCACCAGTAGGCGTTGGACGGCGAGGAAATCTGCGACGAAATTCACGTTGTGCCAAAGTCACCGACCGAATATTGGTCAAATAAATAGTCAGCAATATTCCGCGTTCTGGAGCAGTGTAGCGTAACATTGTTTATTAACGTGTATTTCGCATGTGTTTACTACACAAATGTCACAACAGAACTGACATTAGGGGCCAATCGCAAAATTTATAGCATTTTCTGATAGGAGGATTACTTTAGCGCCACCTGTTACTTTTATTTAATATAGAAATATTATACTAATCTTTTTTTTAATATACTTAAAACTGAAAAAATTTTGCTCGGTCCCAATAAGATGACTAGATACTACATACAGGTAGAGTGCACAGGGACTTATTGATAAGTTTTGGGAATTTATTTGATTCTTATTTAAATTTAATAATATACAGACTGTCTAATAGAAGCGTGAGCGACAAAATTCAAACATATAATTCCATTATAAAAAAAACTTTAAAGTTGAGTTTCGCGATGGAAAACGATTTGTAAGCAGTGTTCCTATAAACACACCTTATAGGTCCAAAAATGTCACGTGCAAGTATAGCAAAATATTTGAAGAAGTCGCAGACGTTCATAAATAAATGGGCACAATGGTATACCGAAGTTAAAAACGTCGATAACTTCTCTGAACGAGACCCAAAAATACCTCTCCAAAGCATGATCAGAAGATCATTGTGACAAAGCAGTTTTAAGGGGGGCCTGGTAGTTACGTTAGGTAGTTACGCTGTGACCGGACAGCTATAGTACAAACTTTATCTTCTTTTCTCGACTTTTCATTTTTATGATTTCTTTGAATTGGCGTACATGAATGAAAAAAAACTAACGAACCTTTTGAAATGAATCACAGCTTGTTCCCTTCAGTATTAAATTCTCTTCTATTTGACCTAACAAAATAGATAAAAAAAAATTCAAGATGGTGTTAATGTATCTAAAGATACGATTCGAGGACTTTTACTTATAGAAGACCTCAAATTTCAAATCACATTGAAAAAAGTCTTATGGCCTAAGCCAAATTCATAACGGAATTGGGTAAACGTAGTATCTTGATGAATCTTCCTTTTGGGCGAATGGTTGCATATGTCGGTCCGTTCGAAATTGTGATGAAAACTAAATTTAAAAAAATTTTGTTTAATTTAATTTTTGCGTTTTTAATTTTTGTCAAAATTTCAAAATTTTTAATCGGAACGGTTATATCTCAAAAAAATGTTTTTGTTTTCATTAAATTTTTTTTTAATTTTCATCAAAATTTCAAACTTTTTAATCGGAACGGTTATATCTCAAAAGACATTTTTTTGTTTTCATTAAATTGTTTTTTTTAATTTTCATCAAAATTTCAAACTTTTAATCGGAACTTTTAAGCCCCACAAAAAGAAGTCTGGAGCGGTCAAATCAGGCGATCTTGCTGGCCAGTGCAAATCGCCAAAACGGGAGATTAGGCGCCCGGGAAATGCATCCTTCAGCATATCGGTTGTGGCACGTGCAGTGTATGCCGTTGCACCGTCCTGTTGGAACCACATGTTTTCCAATCCCAATTCATCAAGTTGCAGCAAAAAGAACTCGTTGATCATTGCTCTGTAGCGCTCACCATTCACAGTAACCGTTTGGCCCGCGACGTCTTCGAAGAAAAAAGGTCCGATGACTCCTCCAGCGAAAACAGCACACCATACAGTGACTTTGAGCGGGTGTAATGGCTCTTCGTGGGTTACACGCGGATTTTCAGTGATGATTATTTTTGATGAAAAATCATCTTCCTCTTGGTGGTGATTAAGGATGGCTTGAGCGTATGTTAGACGCGATTGGTGGTCAGCAGCTAACAGCTGATGCACCGTCTGCACTTTGTACGGAAACATCTTCAAATCTTGTAACAAAATTCGCTGTAAAGACCGTCGACTGATACCCATTTGCGGGGCACGTCGTCTGGTCGATGTCGACGGCGCTTCCATGACATCCTCGGCTACAGCAGCAATATTCTCTGCAGAACGGCTACTCCGGGGTCTGCCACGCCTGGCAGCATCTCGTGTTGTGCCAGTCTCTTCGAGGCGAGCGGCTAAACGTCGCAGTGTTTCACCAGTAGGCGTTGGACGGCGAGGAAATCTGCGACGAAATTCACGTTGTGCCAAAGTCACCGACCGAATATTGGTCAAATAAATAGTCAGCAATATTCCGCGTTCTGGAGCAGTGTAGCGTAACATTGTTTATTAACGTGTATTTCGCATGTGTTTACTACACAAATGTCACAACAGAACTGACATTAGGGGCCAATCGCAAAATTTATAGCATTTTCTGATAGGAGGATTACTTTAGCGCCACCTGTTACTTTTATTTAATATAGAAATATTATACTAATCTTTTTTTTAATATACTTAAAACTGAAAAAATTTTGCTCGGTCCCAATAAGATGACTAGATACTACATACAGGTAGAGTGCACAGGGACTTATTGATAAGTTTTGGGAATTTATTTGATTCTTATTTAAATTTAATAATATACAGACTGTCTAATAGAAGCGTGAGCGACAAAATTCAAACATATAATTCCATTATAAAAAAAACTTTAAAGTTGAGTTTCGCGATGGAAAACGATTTGTAAGCAGTGTTCCTATAAACACACCTTATAGGTCCAAAAATGTCACGTGCAAGTATAGCAAAATATTTGAAGAAGTCGCAGACGTTCATAAATAAATGGGCACAATGGTATACCGAAGTTAAAAACGTCGATAACTTCTCTGAACGAGACCCAAAAATACCTCTCCAAAGCATGATCAGAAGATCATTGTGACAAAGCAGTTTTAAGGGGGGCCTGGTAGTTACGTTAGGTAGTTACGCTGTGACCGGACAGCTATAGTACAAACTTTATCTTCTTTTCTCGACTTTTCATTTTTATGATTTCTTTGAATTGGCGTACATGAATGAAAAAAAACTAACGAACCTTTTGAAATGAATCACAGCTTGTTCCCTTCAGTATTAAATTCTCTTCTATTTGACCTAACAAAATAGATAAAAAAAAATTCAAGATGGTGTTAATGTATCTAAAGATACGATTCGAGGACTTTTACTTATAGAAGACCTCAAATTTCAAATCACATTGAAAAAAGTCTTATGGCCTAAGCCAAATTCATAACGGAATTGGGTAAACGTAGTATCTTGATGAATCTTCCTTTTGGGCGAATGGTTGCATATGTCGGTCCGTTCGAAATTGTGATGAAAACTAAATTTAAAAAAATTTTGTTTAATTTAATTTTTGCGTTTTTAATTTTTGTCAAAATTTCAAAATTTTTAATCGGAACGGTTATATCTCAAAAAAATGTTTTTGTTTTCATTAAATTTTTTTTTAATTTTCATCAAAATTTCAAACTTTTTAATCGGAACGGTTATATCTCAAAAGACATTTTTTTGTTTTCATTAAATTGTTTTTTTTAATTTTCATCAAAATTTCAAACTTTTTAATCGGAACGGTTATAGCTCAATAAATGTTGGCATAATAAAGTGCGAGTTTAGAGCGTCTCAAAAATCGCATCACAGCATTATTTTTTAATTAATTTTTTTTAATTAAACAAACAATTTTTTTTTTATTTCCATAAAGTTTGTCCTGGGTTTTTGTAAGAGAAAGAAATATATTTTTATAAAAAATTTATTAAAATTAAATAAGAAAAAAATAAGTTGTCAAAGTTTCTCAATAAGTTCCTTTGCTACAGGCATTAGACACACTGTACATATCCATCCCATTCACGATACTTACCAAAGCATTTTGTGACGCTGCATCTTCGGTGGGGTTATGGGCCCAAATGGGATCTATCCAAAATGGCATATTCTAAAAAGACAGCGTGAATTGAAAGATCATATCAATGATTTCGCAGGTTTATGTAACAAGTAAATATTTTTAAGAGTTCGAGACAAAATTGAAGTATTCGTAAAGGATATTATGCACATATCGGGTGTTATTTTAGCTGCATGAGAATTATCGATATCGATAAATATGTTTTCACAGCTGAGAATGGCAAAATTTTACGTAAGGATTTGGCTTACGTGCCTGCAGAATACAGCTCGTGCAAGAATTGAAGCAAAATGAATATCGTTTGCGTCGCATTTGTGCTGATTGGGATCATTTAGATAACTCAGATTTATTGGAAAGGTAGTCAAAAACTGAACTAATCGAATGGACCTGTAACTCATATTCAAAAATTAAATGTCATGAAACTATCTACCAGATTTTGTATTACCATTTTAAGTTTTCAAACTCTTAAAAGAACACCCGATATAATAGCTAAATACCATTTTTTCATTTTAGTTACTATGAGCTGTAAATTTTTTATTTTACTGCCTACAAATTTTTTCATCCATGGCGAGATCTCTCCATATGTCGATTAAGTACGAAAAATTCCACACTTCAAAAACATTTGGAAATTATTAAAATTTCCGCTAACGCGTACATCCCGGAAAAGGGTTTAGTCTGAACTTCATCCTCTAATTTGGGGTACGGGCTTTGCTGTTCTATCGGAAATGGGCCTAGTTGTATGCCACCTCTGAATGACAGCTGTTTCTTTATGAAAATCTCTTTCATAGCAGAAATAGCCTTTGAGAATAGCCATAACAATAAAATAACTCTCTAAAATAAGGTAACGAGAGCGCAGTCGTAAAAAGTGTTGGAAAGCAAAAACAAAACAGTTTTCCAGCCATGAAATAGAGGTGGAAACTTTTGTTCAAAAGAAATGCTAAGGAAAAAATAATTTCTGAATATCTTAGGGGAAGGATACCGGGAGCGCTAATGGAGCTCGTTTACAGCTTCTATTTTTATTGAGATTGATAGCTCACAAGGCTTTTTAGCAAGGATGAGAGATTTCAAGGTTTGCTCTTTAACTATGGTGGAAAAGACAATTGAGAGGGGAACTTTGGCTGCCACGTCATTAGGGGACTCGGCAGCCGAAATGTGCAGGATCATTTCACACACTCCTCCACACTCAATCGTTGTTCATATAGCAACGAAGCAACATGAGTAAAGGTTGCGTCGATTTGTTTTCGTGTATCACTAACACAATCTTACTGCCAGCCGAAATGTGCTCGATCATTTCATATACTCGTACAATCAGTCGTTGTTCAGACGGCAACGAAGGGTCATTGGTTGATTTTTTCGTATTCACCAACGCAATCTCATTTTTTTTTTTAACACACCCCAAGTGCCGTCAGCCTATCAGCTGTTCCTGTCAAATTCGCTCAGAGCCGTTAAAGAGCTCCCCTTCAAAATCCTTTCACGATGGCTTGTTACCTCTTGCAATGAGTTTTGCTCTTATGTGAAAAGGTTGCTAATGGGAGGCAATGCTGGTAGTACGCAAGCAGTGCACGCTTCCAATTTACGACTTGTTAAGCCCTTCGAAAGATGCAGCGATCTGCTTGGCAAATTAAATAATTTCGCGTTCCAAATTTCCATTAAAAATGACAGAAGGTGGTGCACATCACAGTAACGCTATTCTGCTTTTGACAGTAGCTCAACAGCTGATTGCTTAACAGTTTTCTATATTTTGTGAGAAAAAACGTCAGACTAAATTCTGTAACTTCTGACTAAAAAAGAGACTAAATTTAAACCAGGAGATCTTACTGGAAATCTCAATATCCTAAACAGGGTTGAACATGCAGCATGGATGGCCCAGGCGAATGACCACACGGAACCCATACTCAATTTTACTAAGAGATGCAAGGTTATCCTCCCGCTCGTGTTCCACTAGCCCAACATGGCTACATGATGACTTGCAAAAATGCTATGCAGATGAATCCAAAACGCTCCAGGGGGTAGGAGCAGGAATAGTGGGCCTAGAGCACATAAATCTTTAACACTGAATACAGATAGCATAATTTTCCATGCGGAACTTCTTGCCATAATGGAAACAGTGGCAATCATATCCAAAAGAAGGTTCAAAAAAGTAAAATCTAAAATACATTCGGACAGTCAATCAGTCCTCAAACCCTTAAATAGCTTTACGTTTAATTCAAAAGTTCTTTTAGAGTGTAATAATGCACTCAACAAACTGGCGACTCTGGTTGAGATTTCCGTGATTTCATAATCAGGACATGAGGAACACAGGAAACAAGAAAGCAGACTTCTATGTCGAAAAAGGGGCGGAAGCGCCATTTATTGGACCAACCCCATTTTTTTGGCTTTAACAAAAACAATCTAAATCAGGAAACCAGAAAATGGATGCAAATAAAAAGGATCCAAAGGAATACTGGAATGACACAAACGGCCTTAATCACTCCAAAAAGTATCTGAACTTTAATACTAGCAGACCAAAATCTGCTCTAACTTGGAGCACTTACAGGCCAATTTGCATGCAATAAACATTTGAATACAATAGGACCATCTAGCACCAGTTTATGCAGGTTCTGCTGTTATGAAGTGGAGTCCATGGAGTACTTAACCATCAACTGTGAAGCATTAGGTCATAGGAGACACAGAATCCTGGGCACGTTCTTACAAGAGAATAAAGACTTACAAATGCTCCCTTCTCAGGAGCTGGTTCGAGATTATGCGGAAGATTTTTGGACCCTTGTACGTTGATGACGGCGAGTATCGCAGACGATGAAACGATGAGCTGTATGAGCTTTACGACAACATAGACGTAGTGCAGCGAACAAAGATCCAGTGGCTAGGTTGGCTGGGTCATGTTGTCCGAATGGATACAAACGCTCCGGCTCTGAAAGTATTCGATACGGTACCAGCTGGTGGTAGTAGAGGAAGAGGAAGACCTCCTCTGCGTTAGAAAGATCAGGTGGAGAAGGTCTTGGCTTCACTAGGTGTTTCGAATTGGCGCGCTTTGTTTAACTCGATACGATTTCTTCACTGCTGCGAATTTTTGAAGCGAGAGCTACAAAATATTTTTGAACGGTCTACAGTAGATCATAAAACCTAGTTACAACATGCACAGAGAAACAATAAAGTTATGGTGACTCACCTTAAGTAGTCCTGCTACTTGACAACGCAGCGTGTTGATTTCCGTGAGTGAAGAGTCGCGCGTATACGAGACTAACATGCGTTTATGGCCGATTTTTTTACGATGCAAATTAGAGACCACTTGTTTGGCGAACTGTAAATAAACTCGTACCTGGTTATGGAATGCTCTAAACTTAGGCACAGAGTGTACTTACAAACATATCGGGTATAGTAACTTTAGCATAGGAATTGCCTTCAAACGCCTACGGCAACTGTTGCTGGTCAACGCTGGGTTGGTTACTACCACCGCCGAAGTAACGCAAAGTTGGCCCAATGCGTCGACTGTAAGAGGTGGCAGCTCGAAAGCGTTTGTGTTGGTAGCAGCAGTGGCGACGTTGACGCTGTTGATGTTGCCGGTGGAGCCATAAAAAATGGGTGCTTCTTAAAGCTCAATGGTCAGGTATCTGTTTCAACCGACCGCAGTAGCCTTCTGTCTAACCGGATTTGTAAATCCTCGTAACTTTGTGGTGTCGAAATTATTGATGTGGTGTTTGGGAAACCTAAGAAGAGAGTGTCAAAATAGCGAAGATTTGTAGACAAAAATGAAAAGTTAGGTTAGTTTGATGTAGACAAGGAAGATAATGGAAATAAGAAAGTTGTTTATAAGCAAAATTTTACAGCTACGTCACCTAAACATCTTATTATGTTAAATTCACTGAGAATCGAGCAGCGGTGCCGCGATAAGCGCAATCTTTTATATCATAGTTTCCTCAAACATCTTAGCTTTCCCTCGATCTTACGCCAGAAGCAGAGATGTGCGTTTGTGCAACAGTTTCCGTTAGGCCCCTACATTGGCCAGGTGACACTCTCTTGAAGGGTTTATTCAGAAAAATCCTGGCACCTTTTTTGAATAAAATTTGATTTTTTGTTTTTACCTTTAAATTTCTAATGACAATCATTCGAGTTTTTTTTATTTATTTTAATAACTTATATAATATATTAGATTTTTGGACATATTTGTTGCTGCATTACTACAATAAATACAATATTTAAAATTGGTATTTAAATATTTTTACTTAATTGAATTGATTGAGGTTAAAATATTTTTATCTTTAGATCCCTACCAAATATTTTCGAGATATTTATTACAATAACAATATTTTTATCTCAGCGCTTCAATATTTGCTACACATACGAAACAATTCAATTCAATGTCGCGCGGTAACATTACAATTTCCTTATAATTAAAAAAAAAAGAAATAAATAAATAAAAGGCTTAAACTAATCGAATTTTCTAGACAAACTTATCGACGCACAAATTTTAATTTAAGACCAAATTTCCACTCTAATTGCTTGCAAGTTTTTCAGGCTATTTTTCTATCATGATTTTCAAAATTGAATAACTTTTGCTTCATATTTTCGGCCTTAGAGAGGGTATAGGGTGACAAAACCATCGGCAATACATTAAATGATTTTAATTCCGGTAATTTGATATTGAGCTAAAGAAGAGGGGAATACAAGGAAAATGAGTTGGTATTTTTTTTTAGAAAATAGCATTTTTTTCTAATTTTTAATAAAACCATGATTATGAAAATTGCAGTACCTAAATTCATCTTAATGAGATTTATTCTAAAGAGAGCGCCAATGATTTGTTGGTAATTAAGGTGAAAATTAATTAAAAATAACAGGTGGCGCAAAAGTAACCTTGCGATGTTTTTTGGTTGTAATTTAAAAAAAAATGAAAAACTTTGATTCTTCTTGTGGATTATTTTTATTTGGTCTTTTAATTTTTTTTACATCAAGTCGAGAATATGATGTCATGTAAATGGCCGCCGCCACAGTTGATTGCAATTTGAGCCCTTTTTATGGCATTTTCCATCACTTTGGCCAAAACTTCCGGCGATAGGTCCTCACATTCTTGACGGATATTGTCTTTAAGAGCTGCAAGAGTCTGAGGCTTGTTGACATAAACCCGCGACTTCAAAAAGCCCCACAAAAAGAAGTCTGGAGCGGTCAAATCAGGCGATCTTGCTGGCCAGTGCAAATCGCCAAAACGGGAGATTAGGCGCCCGGGAAATGCATCCTTCAGCATATCGGTTGTGGCCCGTGCAGTGTATGCCGTTGCACCGTCCTGTTGGAACCACATGTTTTCCAATCCCAATTCATCAAGTTGCAGCAAAAAGAACTCGTTGATCATTGCTCTGTAGCGCTCACCATTCACAGTAACCGTTTGGCCCGCGACGTCTTCGAAGAAAAAAGGTCCGATGACTCCTCCAGCGAAAACAGCACACCATACAGTGACTTTGAGCGGGTGTAATGGCTCTTCGTGGGTTACACGCGGATTTTCAGTGCCCCAGAAGCGTAAAATTTGCTTATTTACGTACCCGCTAAGATGGAAATGGGCCTCATCACTCATGATTATTTTTGATGAAAAATCATCTTCCTCTTGGTGGTGATTAAGGATGGCTTGAGCGTATGTTAGGCGCGATTGGCGGTCAGCAGCTAACAGCTGATGCACCGTCTGGACTTTGTACGGAAACATCTTCAAATCTTGTACCAAAATTCGTTGTAAAGACCGTCGACTGATACCCATTTGCGTGGCACGTCGTCTGGTCGATGTCGACGGCGCTTCCATGACATCCTCGGCTACAGCAGCAATATTCTCTGCAGAACAGCTACTCCGGGGTCTGCCACGCCTGGCAGCATCTCGTGTTGTGCCAGTCTCTTCGAGGCGAGCGGCTAAACGTCGCAGTGTTTCACCAGTAGGCGTTGGACGGCGAGGAAATCTGCGACGAAATTCACGTTGTGCCAAAGTCACCGACCGAATATTGGTCAAATAAATAGTCAGCAATATTCCGCGTTCTGGAGCAGTGTAGCGTAACATTGTTTATTAACGTACTATATTTGGCATGTATTTACTACACAAATGTCAAAACAGAACTGACATTAGGGGACAATCGCAAAATTTATAGCATTTTCTGATAGGAGGATTACTTTAGCGCCACCTGTTACTTTTATTTAATATAGAAATATTATACTAATCTTTTTTTTAATATACTTAAAACTGAAAAAATTTTGCTCGGTCCCAATAAGATGACTAGATACTACATACAGGTAGAGTGCACAGGGACTTATTGATAAGTTGTGGGAATTTATTTGATTCTTATTTAAATTTAATATTGTAATATACAGACTGTCTAATAGAAGCGTGAGCGACAAAATTCAAACATATAATTCCATTATAAAAAAAACTTTAAATGCTGCTAAAATGGTGTAAAGCGTTGTGCAGTTTGTTAGTTTTGTGAGAAATTCAGAAAACGTACGTTGTTTTTAGAAAATGAGTTTCGCGATGGAAAACGATTTGTAAGCAGTGTTCCTATAAACACACCTTATAGGTCCAAAAATGTCACGCGCAAATATAGCAACAATTTGAAGCAAAATATTTGAAGAAGTCGCAGACGTTCATAAATAAATGGGCACAATGGTATACCGAAGTTAAAAACGTCGATAACTTCTCTGAACGAGACCCAAAAATACCTCTCCAAAGCATGATCAGAAGATCATTGTGACAAAGCAGTTTTAAGGGGGGCCTGGTTTATAAGGTCAAAAAAATCAATTTTTTTTTTTCCTAATATATTTCAGAATATTCACACAAAGTTACAGAGCCTAATTCTCAATATTTCCGTAGATACAAAGCCAAAGGTAGGCGAGCGTTAGGTAGTTACGCTGTGACCGGACAGCTATAGTACAAACTTTATCTTCTTTTCTCGACTTTTCATTTTTATGATTTCTTTGAATTGGCGTACATGAATGAAAAAAAACTAATGAACCTTTTGAAATGAATCATAGCTTGTTCCCTTCAGTATTAAATTCTCTTCTATTTGACCTAACAAAATAGATAAAAAAAAATTCAAGATTTTTATACCAAGTTAAATTGAATTTTTTTTTTATAGAAAGGCATTTTTTTCTTTAAAACCTCCAAAAAGTTGAAATTTTGGAATTTCTCTCAGTTTTCTAGTTCATCTAGAATAAAAAATCATGATAATTAGAAATCCATTTGAATTTTTTGCTTTAGATAATAATTACGAGCCGTATCTTGTACGCCAGTTGGAAACTCCAGCGTTGCAGCGCTCTACTAATTTCTATGTTAAACATTTTTTTTCAACTTATTTTAACCAGTACAAAAATTTTTTATACTTTTTAAATGTTCATTAAAAGATAAAAACTTTGCAGTGCTAAACTAATTTTTTCCTTAAAAAAAAAAATCGCAAAGAGATGCAATTTTTAGACCTCATAAACCAGGCTCCGCCTTAAGGAAAGGTGGTGTTAATGTATCTAAAGATACGATTCGAGGACTTTTACTTATAGAAGACCTCAAATTTCAAATCACATTGAAAAAAGTCTTATGGCCTAAGCCAAATTCATAACGGAATTGGGTAAACGTAGTATCTTGATGAATCTTCCTTTTGGGCGAATGGTTGCATATGTCGGACCGTTCGAAATTGTGATGAAAACTAAATTTTAAAAAATTTTGTTTAATTTAATTTTTGCGTTTTTAATTTTTGTCAAAATTTCAAAATTTTTAATCGGAACGGTTATATCTCAAAAAAATGTTTTTGTTTTCATTAAATTTTTTTTTAATTTTCATCAAAATTTCAAACTTTTTAATCGGAACGGTTAATGTCTCAAAAGACATTTTTTTGTTTTCATTAAATTGTTTTTTTAATTTTCATCAAAATTTCAACCTTTTTAATCGGAACGGTTATAGCTCAATAAATGTTGGCATAATAAAGTGCGAGTTTAGAGCGTCTCAAAAATCGCATCACAGCATTATTTTTTAATTAATTTTTTTTAATTAAACAAACAATTTTTTTTTTATTTCCATAAAGTTTGAGACTGGGTTTTTGTAAGAGAAAGAAATATATTTTTATAAAAAATTTATTAAAATTAAATAAGAAAAAAATAAGTTGTCAAAGTTTCTCAATAAGTTCCTTTGCTACAGGCATTAGACACACTGTACATATCCATCCCATTCACGATACTTACCAAAGCATTTTGTGACGCTGCATCTTCGGTGGGGTTATGGGCCCAAATGGGATCTATCCAAAATGGCATATTCTAAAAAGACAGCGTGAATTGAAAGATCATATCAATGACTTCGCAGGTTTATGTAACAAGTAAATATTTTTAAGAGTTCGAGACAAAATTGAAGTATTCGTAAAGGATATTATGCACATATCGGGTGTTATTTTAGCTGCATGAGAATTATCGATATCGATAAATATGTTTTCACAGCTGAGAATGGCAAAATTTTACGTAAGGATTTGGCTTACGTGCCTGCAGAATACAGCTCGTGCAAGAATTGAAGCAAAATGAATATCGTTTGCGTCGCATTTGTGCTGATTGGGATCATTTAGATAACTCAGATTTATTGGAAAGGTAGTCAAAAACTGAACTAATCGAATGGACCATGTAACTCATATTCAAAAATTAAATGTCATGAAACTATCTACCAGATTTTGTATTACCATTTTAAGTTTTCAAACTCTTAAAAGAACACCCGATATAATAGCTAAATACCATTTTTTCGTTTTAGTTACTATGAGCTGTAAATTTTTTATTTTACTGCCTACAAATTTTTTCATCCATGGCGAGATCTCTACATATGTCGATTAAGTACGAAAAATTCCACACTTCAAAAACATTTGGAAATTATTAAAATTTCCGCTAACGCGTACATCCCGGAAAAGGGTTTAGTCTGAACTTCATCCTCTAATTTGGGGTACGGGCTTTGCTGTTCTATCGGAAATGGGCCTAGTTGTATGCCACCTCTGAATGACAGCTGTTTCTTTATGAAAATCTCTTTCATAGCAGAAATAGCCTTTGAGAATAGCCATAACAATAAAATAACTCTCTAAAATAAGGTAACGAGAGCGCAGTCGTAAAAAGTGTTGGAAAGCAAAAACAAAACAGTTTTCCAGCCATGAAATAGAGGTGGAAACTTTTGTTCAAAAGAAATGCTAAGGAAAAAATAATTTCTGAATATCTTAGGGGAAGGATACCGGGAGCGCTAATGGAGCTCGTTTACAGCTTCTATTTTTATTGAGATTGATAGCTCACAAGGCTTTTTAGCAAGGATGAGAGATTTCAAGGTTTGCTCTTTAACTATGGTGGAAAAGACAATTGAGAGGGGAACTTTGGCTGCCACGTCATTAGGGGACTCGGCAGCCGAAATGTGCAGGATCATTTCACACACTCCTCCACACTCAATCGTTGTTCATATAGCAACGAAGCAACATGAGTAAAGGTTGCGTCGATTTGTTTTCGTGTATCACTAACACAATCTTACTGCCAGCCGAAATGTGCTCGATCATTTCACATACTCGTACAATCAGTCGTTGTTCAGACGGCAACGAAGGGTCATTGGTTGATTTTTTCGTATTCACCAACGCAATCTCATTTTTTTTGTGAACACACCCCAAGTGCCGTCAGCCTATCAGCTGTTCCTGTCAAATTCGCTCAGAGCCGTTAAAGAGCTCCCCTTCAAAATCCTTTCACGATGGCTTGTTACCTCTTGCAATGAGTTTTGCTCTTATGTGAAAAGGTTGCTAATGGGAGGCAATGCTGGTAGTACGCAAGCAGTGTACGCTTCCAATTTACGACTTGTTAAGCCCTTCGAAAGATGCAGCGATCTGCTTGGCAAATTAAATAATTTCGCGTTCCAAATTTCCATTAAAAATGACAGAAGGTGGTGCACATCACAGTAACGCTATTCTGCTTTTGACAGTAGCTCAACAGCTGATTGCTTAACAGTTTTCTATATTTTGTGAGAAAAAACGTCAGACTAAATTCTGTAACTTCTGACTAAAAAAGAGACTAAATTTAAACCAGGAGATCTTACTGGAAATCTCAATATCCTAAACAGGGTTGAACATGCAGCATGGATGGCCCAGGCGAATGACCACACGGAACCCATACTCAATTTTACTAAGAGATGCAAGGTTATCCTCCCGCTCGTGTTCCACTAGCCCAACATGGCTACATGATGACTTGCAAAAATGCTATGCAGATGAATCCAAAACGCTCCAGGGGGTAGGAGCAGGAATAGTGGGCCTAGAGCACATAAATCTTTAACACTGAATACAGATAGCATAATTTTCCATGCGGAACTTCTTGCCATAATGGAAACAGTGGCAATCATATCCAAAAGAAGGTTCAAAAAAGTAAAATCTAAAATACATTCGGACAGTCAATCAGTCCTCAAACCCTTAAATAGCTTTACGTTTAATTCAAAAGTTCTTTTAGAGTGTAATAATGCACTCAACAAACTGGCGACTCTGGTTGAGATTTCCGTGATTTCATAATCAGGACATGAGGAACACAGGAAACAAGAAAGCAGACTTCTATGTCGAAAAAGGGGCGGAAGCGCCATTTATTGGACCAACCCCATTTTTTTGGCTTTAACAAAAACAATCTAAATCAGGAAACCAGAAAATGGATGCAAATAAAAAGGATCCAAAGGAATACTGGAATGACACAAACGGCCTTAATCACTCCAAAAAGTATCTGAACTTTAATACTAGCAGACCAAAATCTGCTCTAACTTGGAGCACTTACAGGCCAATTTGCATGCAATAAACATTTGAATACAATAGGACCATCTAGCACCAGTTTATGCAGGTTCTGCTGTTATGAAGTGGAGTCCATGGAGTACTTAACCATCAACTGTGAAGCATTAGGTCATAGGAGACACAGAATCCTGGGCACGTTCTTACAAGAGAATAAAGACTTACAAATGCTCCCTTCTCAGGAGCTGGTTCGAGATTATGCGGAAGATTTTTGGACCCTTGTACGTTGATGACGGCGAGTATCGCAGACGATGAAACGATGAGCTGTATGAGCTTTACGACAACATAGACGTAGTGCAGCGAACAAAGATCCAGTGGCTAGGTTGGCTGGGTCATGTTGTCCGAATGGATACAAACGCTCCGGCTCTGAAAGTATTCGATACGGTACCAGCTGGTGGTAGTAGAGGAAGAGGAAGACCTCCTCTGCGTTAGAAAGATCAGGTGGAGAAGGTCTTGGCTTCACTAGGTGTTTGGAATTGGCGCGCTTTGTTTAACTCGATACGATTTCTTCACTGCTGCGAATTTTTGAAGCGAGAGCTACAAAATATTTTTGAACGGTCTACAGTAGATCATAAAACCTAGTTACAACATGCACAGAGAAACAATAAAGTTATGGTGACTCACCTTAAGTAGTCCTGCTACTTGACAACGCAGCGTGTTGATTTCCGTGAGTGAAGAGTCGCGCGTATACGAGACTAACATGCGTTTATGGCCGATTTTTTTACGATGCAAATTAGAGACCACTTGTTTGGCGAACTGTAAATAAACTCGTACCTGGTTATGGAATGCTCTAAACTTAGGCACAGAGTGTACTTACAAACATATCGGGTATAGTAACTTTAGCATAGGAATTGCCTTCAAACGCCTACGGCAACTGTTGCTGGTCAACGCTGGGTTGGTTACTACCACCGCCGAAGTAACGCAAAGTTGGCCCAATGCGTCGACTGTAAGAGGTGGCAGCTCGAAAGCGTTTGTGTTGGTAGCAGCAGTGGCGACGTTGACGCTGTTGATGTTGCCGGTGGAGCCATAAAAAATGGGTGCTTCTTAAAGCTCAATGGTCAGGTATCTGTTTCAACCGACCGCAGTAGCCTTCTGTCTAACCGGATTTGTAAATCCTCGTAACTTTGTGGTGTCGAAATTATTGATGTGGTGTTTGGGAAACCTAAGAAGAGAGTGTCAAAATAGCGAAGATTTGTAGACAAAAATGAAAAGTTAGGTTAGTTTGATGTAGACAAGGAAGATAATGGAAATAAGAAAGTTGTTTATAAGCAAAATTTTACAGCTACGTCACCTAAACATCTTATTATGTTAAATTCACTGAGAATCGAGCAGCGGTGCCGCGATAAGCGCAATCTTTTATATCATAGTTTCCTCAAACATCTTAGCTTTCCCTCGATCTTACGCCAGAAGCAGAGATGTGCGTTTGTGCAACAGTTTCCGTTAGGCCCCTACATTGGCCAGGTGACACTCTCTTGAAGGGTTTATTCAGAAAAATCCTGGCACCTTTTTTGAATAAAATTTGATTTTTTGTTTTTACCTTTAAATTTCTAATGACAATCATTCGAGTTTTTTTTATTTATTTTAATAACTTATATAATAGATTTTTGGACATATTTGTTGCTGCATTACTACAATAAATACAATATTTAAAATTGGTATTTAAATATTTTTACTTAATTGAATTGATTGAGGTTAAAATATTTTTATCTTTAGATCCCTACCAAATATTTTCGAGATATTTATTACAATAACAATATTTTTATCTCAGCGCTTCAATATTTGTTACACATACGAAACAATTCAATTCAATGTCGCGCGGTAACATTACAATTTCCTTATAATTAAAAAAAAAAGAAATAAATAAATAAAAGGCTTAAACTAATCGAATTTTCTAGACAAACTTATCGACGCACAAATTTTAATTTAAGACCAAATTTCCACTCTAATTGCTTGCAAGTTTTTCAGGCTATTTTTCTATCATGATTTTCAAAATTGAATAACTTTTGCTTCATATTTTCGGCCTTAGAGAGGGTATAGGGTGACAAAACCATCGGCAATACATTAAATGATTTTAATTCCGGTAATTTGATATTGAGCTAAAGAAGAGGGGAATACAAGGAAAATGAGTTGGTCTTTTTTTTTATAAAATAATAGCATTTTTTTCTAATTTTTAATAAAACCATGATTATGAAAATTGCAGTACCTAAATTCATCTTAATGAGATTTATTCTAAAGAGAGCGCCAATGATTTGTTGGTAATTAAGGTGAAAATTAATTAAAAATAACAGGTGGCGCAAAAGTAACCTTGCGATGTTTTTTGGTTGTAATTTAAAAAAAAATGAAAAACTTTGATTCTTCTTGTGGATTATTTTTATTTGGTCTTTTAATTTTTTTTACATCAAGTCGAGAATATGATGTCATGTAAATGGCCGCCGCCACAGTTGATTGCAATTTGAGCCCTTTTTATGGCATTTTCCATCACTTTGGCCAAAACTTCCGGCGATAGGTCCTCACATTCTTGACGGATATTGTCTTTAAGAGCTGCAAGAGTCTGAGGCTTGTTGACATAAACCCGCGACTTCAAAAAGCCCCACAAAAAGAAGTCTGGAGCGGTCAAATCAGGCGATCTTGCTGGCCAGTGCAAATCGCCAAAACGGGAGATTAGGCGCCCGGGAAATGCATCCTTCAGCATATCGGTTGTGGCACGTGCAGTGTATGCCGTTCCACCGTCCTGTTGGAACCACATGTTTTCCAATCCCAATTCATCAAGTTGCAGTAAAAAGAACTCGTTGATCATTGCTCTGTAGCGCTCACCATTCACAGTAACTGTTTGGCCCGCGACGTCTTCGAAGAAAAAAGGTCCGATGACTCCTCCAGCGAAAAAAGCACACCATACAGTGACTTTGAGCGGGTGTAATGGCTCTTCGTGGGTTACACGCGGATTTTCAGTGATGATTATTTTTGATGAAAAATCATCTTCCTCTTGGTGGTGATTAAGGATGGCTTGAGCGTATGTTAGACGCGATTGGTGGTCAGCAGCTAACAGCTGATGCACCGTCTGCACTTTGTACGGAAACATCTTCAAATCTTGTAACAAAATTCGCTGTAAAGACCGTCGACTGATACCCATTTGCGTGGCACGTCGTCTGGTCGATGTCGACGGCGCTTCCATGACATCCTCGGCTACAGCAGGAATATTCTCTGCAGAACGGCTACTCCGGGGTCTGCCACGCCTGGCAGCATCTCGTGTTGTGCCAGTCTCTTCGAGGCGAGCGGCTAAACGTCGCAGTGTTTCACCAGTAGGCGTTGGACGGCGAGGAAATCTGCGACGAAATTCACGTTGTGCCAAAGTCACCGACCGAATATTGGTCAAATAAATAGTCAGCAATATTCCGCGTTCTGGAGCAGTGTAGCGTAACATTGTTTATTAACGTACTATATTTGGCATGTATTTACTACACAAATGTCACAACAGAACTGACATTAGGGGCCAATCGCAAAATTTATAGCATTTTCTGATAGGAGGATTACTTTAGCGCCACCTGTTACTTTTATTTAATATAGAAATATTATACTAATCTTTTTTTTAATATACTTAAAACTGAAAAAATTTTGCTCGGTCCCAATAAGATGACTAGATACTACATACAGGTAGAGTGCACAGGGACTTATTGATAAGTTTTGGGAATTTATTTGATTCTTATTTAAATTTAATAATATACAGACTGTCTAATAGAAGCGTGAGTGACAAAATTCAAACATATAATTCCATTATAAAAAAAACTTTAAATGCTGCTAAAATGGTGTAAAGCGTTGTGCAGTTTGTTAGTTTTGTGAGAAATTCAGAAAACGTACGTTGTTTTTAGAAAATGAGTTTCGCGATGGAAAACGATTTGTAAGCAGTGTTCCTATAAACACACCTTATAGGTCCAAAAATGTCACGTGCAAGTATAGCAAAATATTTGAAGAAGTCGCAGACGTTCATAAATAAATGGGCACAATGGTATACCGAAGTTAAAAACGTCGATAACTTCTCTGAACGAGACCCAAAAATACCTCTCCAAAGCATGATCAGAAGATCATTGTGACAAAGCAATTTTAAGGGGGGCCTGGTTTATAAGGTCAAAAAAATCAATTTTTTTTTTTCCTAATATATTTCAGAATATTCACACAAAGTTACAGAGCCTAATTCTCAATATTTCCGTAGATACAAAGCCAAAGGTAGGCGAGCGTTAGGTAGTTACGCTGTGACCGGACAGCTATAGTACAAACTTTATCTTCTTTTCTCGACTTTTCATTTTTATGATTTCTTTGAATTGGCGTACATGAATGAAAAAAAACTAATGAACCTTTTGAAATGAATCATAGCTTGTTCCCTTCAGTATTAAATTCTCTTCTATTTGACCTAACAAAATAGATAAAAAAAAATTCAAGATTTTTATACCAAGTTAAATTGAATTTTTTTTTTATAGAAAGGCATTTTTTTCTTTAAAACCTCCAAAAAGTTGAAATTTTGGAATTTCTCTCAGTTTTCTAGTTCATCTAGAATAAAAAATCATGATAATTAGAAATCCATTTGAATTTTTTGCTTTAGATAATAATTACGAGCCGTATCTTGTACGCCAGTTGGAAACTCCAGCGTTGCAGCGCTCTACTAATTTCTATGTTAAACATTTTTTTTCAACTTATTTTAACCAGTACAAAAATTTTTTATACTTTTTAAATGTTCATTAAAAGATAAAAACTTTGCAGTGCTAAATTAATTTTTTCCTTAAAAAAAAAAATCGCAAAGAGATGCAATTTTTAGACCTCATAAACCAGGCTCCGCCTTAAGGAAAGGTGGTGTTAATGTATCTAAAGATACGATTCGAGGACTTTTACTTATAGAAGACCTCAAATTTCAAATCACATTGAAAAAAGTCTTATGGCCTAAGCCAAATTCATAACGGAATTGGGTAAACGTAGTATCTTGATGAATCTTCCTTTTGGGCGAATGGTTGCATATGTCGGTCCGTTCGAAATTGTGATGAAAACTAAATTTTAAAAAATTTTGTTTAATTTAATTTTTGCGTTTTTAATTTTTGTCAAAATTTCAAAATTTTTAATCGGAACGGTTATATCTCAAAAAAATGTTTTTGTTTTCATTAAATTTTTTTTTAATTTTCATCAAAATTTCAAACTTTTTAATCGGAACGGTTATATCTCAAAAGACATTTTTTTGTTTTCATTAAATTGTTTTTTTAATTTTCATCAAAATTTCAACCTTTTTAATCGGAACGGTTATAGCTCAATAAATGTTGGCATAATAAAGTGCGAGTTTAGAGCGTCTCAAAAATCGCATCACAGCATTATTTTTTAATTAATTTTTTTTAATTAAACAAACAATTTTTTTTTTATTTCCATAAAGTTTGAGACTGGGTTTTTGTAAGAGAAAGAAATATATTTTTATAAAAAATTTATTAAAATTAAATAAGAAAAAAATAAGTTGTCAAAGTTTCTCAATAATTTCCTTTGCAACAGGCATTAGACACACTGTACATATCCATCCCATTCACGATACTTACCAAAGCATTTTGTGACGCTGCATCTTCGGTGGGGTTATGGGCCCAAATGGGATCTATCCAAAATGGCATATTCTAAAAAGACAGCGTGAATTGAAAGATCATATCAATGACTTCGCAGGTTTATGTAACAAGTAAATATTTTTAAGAGTTCGAGACAAAATTGAAGTATTCGTAAAGGATATTATGCACATATCGGGTGTTATTTTAGCTGCATGAGAATTATCGATATCGATAAATATGTTTTCACAGCTGAGAATGGCAAAATTTTACGTAAGGATTTGGCTTACGTGCCTGCAGAATACAGCTCGTGCAAGAATTGAAGCAAAATGAATATCGTTTGCGTCGCATTTGTGCTGATTGGGATCATTTAGATAACTCAGATTTATTGGAAAGGTAGTCAAAAACTGAACTAATCGAATGGACCATGTAACTCATATTCAAAAATTAAATGTCATGAAACTATCTACCAGATTTTGTATTACCATTTTAAGTTTTCAAACTCTTAAAAGAACACCCGATATAATAGCTAAATACCATTTTTTCGTTTTAGTTACTATGAGCTGTAAATTTTTTATTTTACTGCCTACAAATTTTTTCATCCATGGCGAGATCTCTACATATGTCGATTAAGTACGAAAAATTCCACACTTCAAAAACATTTGGAAATTATTAAAATTTCCGCTAACGCGTACATCCCGGAAAAGGGTTTAGTCTGAACTTCATCCTCTAATTTGGGGTACGGGCTTTGCTGTTCTATCGGAAATGGGCCTAGTTGTATGCCACCTCTGAATGACAGCTGTTTCTTTATGAAAATCTCTTTCATAGCAGAAATAGCCTTTGAGAATAGCCATAACAATAAAATAACTCTCTAAAATAAGGTAACGAGAGCGCAGTCGTAAAAAGTGTTGGAAAGCAAAAACAAAACAGTTTTCCAGCCATGAAATAGAGGTGGAAACTTTTGTTCAAAAGAAATGCTAAGGAAAAAATAATTTCTGAATATCTTAGGGGAAGGATACCGGGAGCGCTAATGGAGCTCGTTTACAGCTTCTATTTTTATTGAGATTGATAGCTCACAAGGCTTTTTAGCAAGGATGAGAGATTTCAAGGTTTGCTCTTTAACTATGGTGGAAAAGACAATTGAGAGGGGAACTTTGGCTGCCACGTCATTAGGGGACTCGGCAGCCGAAATGTGCAGGATCATTTCACACACTCCTCCACACTCAATCGTTGTTCATATAGCAACGAAGCAACATGAGTAAAGGTTGCGTCGATTTGTTTTCGTGTATCACTAACACAATCTTACTGCCAGCCGAAATGTGCTCGATCATTTCACATACTCGTACAATCAGTCGTTGTTCAGACGGCAACGAAGGGTCATTGGTTGATTTTTTCGTATTCACCAACGCAATCTCATTTTTTTTGTGAACACACCCCAAGTGCCGTCAGCCTATCAGCTGTTCCTGTCAAATTCGCTCAGAGCCGTTAAAGAGCTCCCCTTCAAAATCCTTTCACGATGGCTTGTTACCTCTTGCAATGAGTTTTGCTCTTATGTGAAAAGGTTGCTAATGGGAGGCAATGCTGGTAGTACGCAAGCAGTGCACGCTTCCAATTTACGACTTGTTAAGCCCTTCGAAAGATGCAGCGATCTGCTTGGCAAATTAAATAATTTCGCGTTCCAAATTTCCATTAAAAATGACAGAAGGTGGTGCACATCACAGTAACGCTATTCTGCTTTTGACAGTAGCTCAACAGCTGATTGCTTAACAGTTTTCTATATTTTGTGAGAAAAAACGTCAGACTAAATTCTGTAACTTCTGACTAAAAAAGAGACTAAATTTAAACCAGGAGATCTTACTGGAAATCTCAATATCCTAAACAGGGTTGAACATGCAGCATGGATGGCCCAGGCGAATGACCACACGGAACCCATACTCAATTTTACTAAGAGATGCAAGGTTATCCTCCCGCTAGTGTTCCACTAGCCCAACATGCCTACATGATGACTTGCAAAAATGCTATACAGATGAATCCAAAACGCTCCAGGGGGTAGGAGCAGGAATAGTGGGCCTAGAGCACATAAATCTTTAACACTGAATACAGATAGCATAATTTTCCATGCGGAACTCCTTGCCATAATGGAAACAGTGGCAATCATATCCAAAAGAAGGTTCAAAAAAGTAAAATCTAAAATACATTCGGACAGTCAATCAGTCCTCAAACCCTTAAATAGCTTTACGTTTAATTCAAAAGTTCTTTTAGAGTGTAATAATGCACTCAACAAACTGGCGACTCTGGTTGAGATTTCCGTGATTTCATAATCAGGACATGAGGAACACAGGAAACAAGAAAGCAGACTTCTATGTCGAAAAAGGGGCGGAAGCGCCATTTATTGGACCAACCCCATTTTTTTGGCTTTAACAAAAACAATCTAAATCAGGAAACCAGAAAATGGATGCAAATAAAAAGGATCCAAAGGAATACTGGAATGACACAAACGGCCTTAATCACTCCAAAAAGTATCTGAACTTTAATACTAGCAGACCAAAATCTGCTCTAACTTGGAGCACTTACAGGCCAATTTGCATGCAATAAACATTTGAATACAATAGGACCATCTAGCACCAGTTTATGCAGGTTCTGCTGTTATGAAGTGGAGTCCATGGAGCACTTAACCATCAACTGTGAAGCATTAGGTCATAGGAGACACAGAATCCTGGGCACGTTCTTACAAGAGAATAAAGACTTACAAATGCTCCCTTCTAAGGAGCTGGTTCGAGATTATGCGGAAGATTTTTGGACCCTTGTACGTTGATGACGGCGAGTATCGCAGACGATGAAACGATGAGCTGTATGAGCTTTACGACAACATAGACGTAGTGCAGCGAACAAAGATCCAGTGGCTAGGTTGGCTGGGTCATGTTGTCCAAATGGATACAAACGCTCCGGCTCTGAAAGTATTCGATACGGTAACAGCTGGTGGTAGTAGAGGAAGAGGAAGACCTCCTCTGCGTTAGAAAGATCAGGTGGAGAAGGTCTTGGCTTCACTAGGTGTTTCGAATTGGCGCGCTTTGTTTAACTCGACCAAAATCGCGTAGGCGCTTATCGCGCCAATCAAGAAGAAGAAGAAGCTGGTTCGATTCCTCGCAATACTAAATATTAAAAATTAAGCACTTAAGGGCGCACATTAGATCAATCTGGGCGCAGTGAAAAAAGGTGTAGAGCAGGGATTTGAACCCCAGTCACTGATCTTGGTTTACATTTATTCTTAAGATACCTTGCTAGATTCCTTGGCGAAGATCTTATGCCAATTTCTTTAACCTGGATGGACGCTAGGAAAAGGGGCTATGATACCAGTTTCTAGCAACCCAATAGCACTGACTTGGAAGGTACATATACACATACAAAAATACTAAACTGTAATGCTATAACTCACATTGGATGGTGGTGTATCTGGCTTTGGAGGTTCGAACATGGGATACATATGCAGGGTGTCATAGGAAGGCTCCCGCTTGATTTTGGCCTGTATAAATGGCGTCGATTGCTCCATTGCCGGCTGGAATGCTGGTTGATGAGGATGATGTTGTTGTTGTGCTTGATGCTGTTGCTGCCGATGCGCGTCCATAGCCACGCTTTCTGACGCGGACATGATAAGTGATGGCAATGCCGTGGCATTCTCAGCCATTATTGATTGCTGTTGGTAAGCCATCGAAGCAAGTCGTCGATCCCAAAGTTTTGTTGTTGCACCCAAATTGGTCGGCATAGTTGTACTTGGCGCCTGTGGCACTTCTGTAAGCTTAAATTGTGATCTACTTGTGTTCAACTCGGACAGTGATAAATTCGACGAATTCAGTGATGTGTTTATGGCGCCGAAGGAGGAGTTGCATGAACTGTCGTTATTGTGAGCTGCGCTCGAAGCAGACGTGTTTAAGCTCGAGTTGTTTGAGGCGACTGAATAGATGGAAGTGTTACCTTTATAGTTCATTTGCGCCGTCAGTGGTGCAAAATTATTTGACTCATAGGCAAGAGTTTGCATTTGTTGATGCATAGCCTGTTGCAGTTGTTGTTGTGACAGCTGTTGGGCCGGCGCCTGTAGCGGTACCGATTGTGATGGCTGCAGTTGTGGTTTTTGTTTTAATACTGCATTGGTGCGTTGTACTTTCATAGGTGGCTGGAAAACGGCGCTCGAAATCTTACTTTTATAACTTTGCACCAGTTGATAGTTACTGTTCTCGTTGGTCGTCGACAGCGCACGCGTTTTTGCCGGTGGCCCCTGGAGGCCGTAACTGCGACAATGGTTATTCTCGCTAAGTGGCAATCGAAGAGGGCGCGGCACTTTTTGTTTGGCTGCTTGCATTTTTGTTGAACCGAATATACCAGAACGATTTATAAATGCGCTTAAATGAACTAAAAATTAATAAAAATAAAACGGAAATTATATTTTGGAACTTGTTGAGCATAAGTGTGTATAATTCCTCAGCTACTCACGTTCACAATTTGGGTGCAATGAAACTTCGCTGCGCTCTTGGGTCAGACCCACGTTCACCACAAAAATGTCGTTGTGAGCAGCCAAAACGGAGAACAGATTTGGAAATCCTGTAAGAAGATCAAAGTGTACAACTTAAAACCTAAACTTTCGCCAAAATACAAATTGGGGCGGAGGTGTGATGAGTGTTCATGAAAAATTGAAGAACTTGAGCAAAAGTTGAAAGCGCAGCGACCTCAATTATTTGCACTCTTGAGTCCGAAAAATGTTTTTCTTGTTATTCAAGTTATTCATGTCAATTCACAGAGGAACTCTAGAAGATCATATCTGCTCCTCATGCCGCGTAAACGACACCTGTCCATCGGGTGCGGAGCATCTAAAAGGACACATTTGGATCGAGAGATGTACCGATTCACTGCAATAACTAGCAATTTAGGTGTTCACATCTGTCGATATCAGGATTTGGTTCAAATGACATAGATTTAAGGTCGAAATTCCGGTAGCTACATCAATTTTAGCTATCTGCAGAGGTAGATCTCTGTTATTTTTTGGGTAGCTTTAGTAACTATTAAGCACCGACTTTTGAGGCCCAGTAATGTCTAAAACAGACGAACTGACGCGCTCTGGAGTGGGGTGGAGATGAAGGAACTATAAGTACATCTGTTAAATGTCTAATAAAATATATATACATCTGAACGCACTTTACCTGACGGTTGAAATTCGCAAACCTTTAGAGTTCTTGTTTAGAATTAGCATCTCATCATAAAGTGATATTCTTCGAAATTTCATTCGACTGCGTCTACTCTCCGACAGAAAAGAAGTCTAAAAATCGATTCTATGGATACTTGGAGCCTACCTCATAATAATATGAAAAATTTACCTGTTGACTTCAACACCTGTTTGTGGAAATGAGTGAGACAAGTGCCCAGTCTTCGCGATGAAATCTTTTCGAAATCGACGTGGCGTGAAACTCTACAATCACCCAAAATGATAAAGAGAACAAAACCAACAGTTGAAAACAACGGTTCGAACTTCCGCTATTTGACTAGGACCAAAAAGACCATCACATAGCGTCTTGAATCAAAGCTCTGAAACTGATTCCTTTTCAATATCTGGATTTTATGACAAAAGTAATAGAGATAACGCATAGTTTTGTTTGGGAGAGAACTTCGTTGCTCCAAGCGGAAGTATCTGGAATTCTCAAGATACCGGACCATATTGTGGAGTATAGCTAAAATAGCAGAAATCTCCCGTCTAGGGTAGAATCCAATCCAGAAGATGGGACCAGAGTTCTTGCCTTGCATTAGATATCAGATTGGAAAAGAAATATCAGAGCTCTTTAACAACAGAGAATTTACTCTGGAGTTCTGTTTTTTTGCTGGTCTTGTTGTGCGGTTCCGAAATGAAAGTAAATGAATCCAAATATATTCTAAAACTATGGTTTTCCTCACTGACTTAAGCAGATTTTCATCGAATGTAATATATGAATTCAGAGCAAAGCAGGTTTCTTACAAAAAAAAAAACAAAAAAAAAAAATCCAATCATTCATTTTCCAGCATATTATTGGAAAGTACTCGAGTGACTGACTCGGCTGGCTTAGTAGTAACGCATTATGTTAATCCAGTTTTCTAAGACTTTGGTGACAGTGTCTGGCTCTATCTCACGAATGGCTTGCGCGATATTCACTTTAGGAGCCTGGAGCCTTAATAGATTCTTAGCATAACATCGGTACTTTACGGAACCCCACAAAAAAAGACTTACGGAGTCAAATTGCAGCTACGAGGTAATCAATTGGCATCGCCCGGACGACTGATAACACGATTACCGAAGCTCCCGCGTAAAAGACCTATTGTGAAATGAACTTTGTGGCATGACGCGCCATCCTGCCGAAACGAAAGGACGTCCAAGTCTTTATCTTCAATTTCTGGCAACAAAAATCGTTTATCATGTCTCTACAGCGCTCGCTGTTGACCAAAGTGGTGTTGCCAGCAGCGTTTTCAAAGAAAAATGTGGCAATGATGCCACCGCACCAAAACCCGCAGAAAACTGGCACTCTATGAGGGCGTGTTGGCTTCTCGACAATTACGTGTGGGCTTTCCGATTCCCAAACTAAGTACATAATTTGTTTCAATATTCATTGATATTTCATCATGGAAAGACTTACGCCTCAACAAGGTTTATAAATTGTATAATTGTGTTACGAAAATCGACGCTCTGTGAAAAGTGTTCATCGCGCGCTCAGGCCAACCTATGGTGTTCAACTATGAGGCCCATTTTTGGCTTAATGGCTATGTCAATGAGCAAAATTACCGTATTTGCGCTGAAGACCGACCCGAAGCTACAGCCATTAAATCCATTGAAAACAACCATTTGGTGCGGTCTAAGACGAGGCTGGCGCCAATGTAACAAAGAATGGTGAACGCTATCGCGCCATGATAAACGACTTTTTATGCCAGAAATTTAAACCCATGATCTCCACAACATTTGGTTCCAACAAGACGGCGCTGCTTGGCATACAGCCCGTGGAACAATGAATTTACTGCGTCGTGGTTTCGGTGAGCGATTTATCCCTCGTCTCGGATCAGTGGATTGGCCACCAAGATCGTGTGCTATCACACCCTTGGACTTTTATTTGTTTGAATATGTATATTCTAAATGCTTTGTGGATAAACCAGCTTCGATTGAAGCATTGGACGCCAACATTACTAAAGTTATTCACGAGATACCGACCGAAGGGCTCCAACGAGTCATACAAAAATGGTGTTTACGGATGGCCGAATTACAGCGCAGTTGCGGTAAACATTTGAAAGGGTTTCTTTTTAAAAAATAAATGTCATGAATGGTTCTACACAAAAATAGTGAGGATTCCCCCTATAAATTTGAATTTTCGTTATTTTATTTAAATTTAAAATCCGATACCTCTAAATTGATCATCCTTTATACCCGCCGAAATGAAAATTCGCTTCATCAAATCCGCTGTGGTACTCTTTATAGAGATTTTTGAAACACAAACAATTTCCGTCCCAGAGACTCATGCTGATGTCGCTCGCTTCGCACTTCGAATACCGAGCCCTTAAAGCTACGAGGGGGCGTAAATATTGAAGAGTATACCGCCCTTTATTTGCCAGAAGTGTTCAGAAAAGCATGAGAAACCAATTGCGAAAGGCGAAACACTCTCCACCAATGCAATGTAAACTCTCACACATCGACTCAAACAGGTGAACTTTTGAACGTTTGAATTGATGAATCGTCCGTCGTAAAGTTCCAACTAGGCGCTTTGACTCGCAATGACGTAGAGACACAAGAAGATGAGACCAAAGCATGAAGCTGACTACAACGTGGGTGAATAGAATTTTTCCTTTTTATGGTTGCAGTGCCCTTTGGGGATGACTTGATGAAATTCTCCAGCCTAGATCCCTTTTCTCTCCTCCGCTACATCAACAGCACTGGATGGCTGTTGACGGTTTTCTCTCCTCCCTAAATCCTTTCACAGGTAGTGATCCACATTATGGTATCAAAACGGCACTTAAATGCTACTTGTAGTGTACCTGGGGTACTCTTGCCATCTTACCTACCTACCTACCATGGTTGCAGTTATGGGCTTCCCGAAGTAATGCAGAAAATAGTCCCGGGAAGGGTGTCTTCCCAGAAGGCCTCCTCTTTTATTGGTCACACCAGACAACGCAGTAAATGACGGCCGCTGTAAGTGGGAAGGCATTTTGAACTCTTCCTCACCCACCAAGAATAACCCCTTTAATAACCGGATCGGTTGATGCTTTTAAATCATATAAACTCCAAAATATAGTCAATCACCGTGACCAAAGTTGGTACTTCGCAAATTCTTTCAAATGCAAGCAAAAGTGTATAAACCTTCATGGAAATATTTTAAAAAACAATAAAGACATTTTTTTTTTACTTTAACAAATTTCCAAGTCGCCATTAATAATTTCTGAACACACTTTTTCTAAAAATATAATTTTTTTCACGATCCTCAATGAACTTACCAAACTCAAAGGTGGTTGTAATGTTGCAATGCAATGTGCTCTTAATCTCGGTTAACAAAACTGTATTCCTCTTTTCCACTAAACGTATAATACTTAGCAGGAACTTCAGAAAACCTGAGCTGCGCACAAAATTCACTTCCTCTTCCTTAAAAATCTGCAAACATAATTTTTGCAAATCTTTGCATTACCCATTGAAAAATGTCATTTGCCACTTACCTCAATCAAGTGTTTCATAGCCTTAACCTTACTCTCATTGATGTGATCCTCATATTTCTTGTTGAACTCATCAATCAAAGCGCTTATTGTGAAATGTTTACTACTTTTTTCTTTTGCATCGCTGGAGCTGGAATCGTTGCTGCCGGTGTGCAAATTAGCTTCGTGTGCCAAGATGAGTTTACAAGCGCGGTAGCATTGGCTCCGGAATGCAGCATCCTGGCGATGACAGATAATCCACAGCGCCTTCTCTTTCTCCATCAACTGAAAGTGGCATTTATGTGCATATTTCAGTTAGTTTCCTTTTTTAACACGCGCTCAACTTTAACTCACCTCTATGTAAGGCATCAATTCAACACCTTCGGCAATGCTAGACACACCCAGCGTCTGTGGTTGTATTTGATAGCCAAATTTCTTCTTATGCAACTGCAGCATCTCATCCAACTCCATGCTAGTTTGCGCCATACCCGTCACATCGCTGACTAGTTCCTCACACTGCTCCGCAAAGACGCGACGTGCAACTTTCGGTGACAAGTATATCTTTTTATCCTCATCATTTGTCTGCTCCATTTCGACAACACCTTGTATGGCCTCCATAAGATCGGCCAACTTCAGAAAACCATAGTCGCTCAAGCGGCACTGATATGCAAAATGGTAATGATATGAACGTACAAATTTCTGAAATAATATCGTATATTGTGGCGCATTTCGGAAGAGCTCCACCATTTCACCAGCAAATAATATAGTCTTCTCCAACTCAACGCTGGTTTGCTTACGCTTCGGCATCGAGATGATCATATCATCGCCATTTTGCACACGTGACATTACTACCACATTCGAATTAGCCAGACCGTCCAAGATGTCGCGTATATCGCACACTCCATAATCGGTCACATCGAAGTTGCGATTCTGTGCTTGTGCGAAAATTGTAGGCAACTGAGATAACAACACCGATTTGTTGTTGTGTGCGCGCATTGTGCGCAATAAATCGGATGTAAAGCGTCGTAGTTGTGTGCGATGCGTCAAAGTGATCTGCCTGTTTTCGCCATCGCCGATGATCTGTACAACAGTGGCAAGCGCTTCGAATAACTCAATTAACTTGGTGTAACCATAGTCGGCTACACGGCACTGCTTGCCGAAATGATTGTGATAGGCTGGTATGAAGCGATTGAACTTCATAGTAGACTTCGGTGACATCTTCACCAACTCTATAACTTCACGTGAAATCTGATATAGCGGATCACTGACAGCGCACGCAGACTTCGCGTATAGACTACGTTCGAGTGATGCTGAAGCAGCGCTAGCGGCAAAGATGTTCGAGTTAAGCGAAGCATTGTAATTCTCCTTATCCATCTCGAGCCAACCGAGTATTTTGATGCCAAAGTTGTTGACCTGTATCTGTATGCCTTGTACACAGCATACCAAATGCTCCAAGTTGACACCGTTTTCATTTGGTATTATTTCAGTGTTAATCTGACCAGAAATACAATGCACCAACGAAGCGACTGGTATATCGCCAGTGTGATCTTTCAACAGCGGATAGATGATGTTTTGTATTTCAGATATAGTCATCCAAACATTCGGCAATGGTTCAATGTCTTGCTCAGCCCAGCCCTTATGCTGTTCACGCTTAAAATGCACAGTGCAATAGGGTACACTGTGCTGTAGACCTTCCATCAACGGTGAGTTCTCTAGCGAATTTATGACAGCCGTTTGTAGACTAATAAATTTCTCTTCGCTATTATCGGCGTTAATCGTGCAAATGTCGGACATTTTATAGAGATCTAACACGCTAATCGATGTCTTGAAACGTGCTTGAAAGAGCTCACGGAACTTATACATAGGCAAAGTGTAATATGGCACGTCCTACATTAGTGAAGAGAGATTGGAAAGGCATAACTTGTGAGAGATTTAGAGCTTGGAATGCATGAGTTCAGACACAAGATGTGTTGGCCAGTTAAAAAATATATTTGGTTAGCTAATACTCGGCATGCGTTGCTACGCCTCAATAAATTAAAAACAGTAAATTAGAAAAATATTAGAAACAAATAATTCGTATTATTTTTTTATGCCAATCCAGCGGATGAACAACATTTTTGGGGTTCTCATTTGGGGCTTAGTTGAACAATTTATTAGGAGTACCAAGTCTAAAGTGAGCTACAAATAGTAGGCCATAGAAAAAACAAAGATGTTTGAAATTCAATCCAACCCTATTTAAAAATTGTTCTTGGACGTTATTTTTTGCCAGTAGGTGTAATTGGCTGCTACCTGGGGTGGCATAAGAAGAGGGCAATATGTCCCTCCATTTGTGCGAAAATATCAAGGCGCCCACCACAAACAGGAGGAGGCCAACCACCCAACGAGTGCAAGCGTCAATCGCTGAATCAGCACATTTTCTCCTTTCCATCGGTAGCTGCAAGTTGAGAGTTAAGATTGATGTTGCTAACCCCACGTTTAATCACCAAAAAAATTCATTTTTCGCTATCTTCATAGCTTCCGGTTTTCAGCTAGTTTCCACTAATCAGATTTTCGTTTTCTTGACATATTTAAAATTTACAAAGTGCAGAAACGGACGCGCGTGATAAAAAAAGGAAATTTTAGAAAAACGCATACACTCTTTGAGTAATTTTGGGGGTCCCCGAATAGTATTCATTACTATGTTCATTTTACCGAATGTGCTGTTTAGCAAGTGGCTGGATGGTTAGCGCCATCGGTTTTGGTGGAAGCGGCGTCGTCAAGTTCCATACCTATGAGCAACTATTTGGCGTCGTCAACCTCGCCCTGCTGATCCTCCGGATTTGCAGCGCGGAATATCTTCAGTTGCGCTTTCCTCACACCGAACCGAAGTTTGTTGTCCACTTTTCGCAGTGGCTCGATACTCTCCTCTGTTATTTGGAGGAGGAATGTTACGCTGTTCTTTTGCGGAGCCTCCGCTTTTATGATAATCCAGTCATCCATCGGAACATTGCAGTTATGAGCTTGCAGGTATGGAATCAGCTGTTTGGCTTCGAACTCCATGTTCGATATCCAGATGCAAGTCCTCGACCGCCGTGGGATCTCCACCCAGTCGTTCTGGATCTTTCCAACAACTGTTTGTAGGAAGTCAAGTGAGAGCTGATCGTCGCATTTGATCACCCTGTATCCACGGACCACCTCCATTGAATCAAATCCTGGCACTTCACCCTCCGGGTTTGCCATGACGTGATGAACGACGATACGAGACAGCCGTGCCCCGATTTCGAACCACTTCTCCAATACAGGTTTGCCAAGGTTTGTAATTTCATCTATCAACACAATTTGCAGGTGATCCCGTGCCACCTCCATAAATGTGCGTTTGGTTGGTTTGGGCATTGAAGCGGTGTGAACCGACACTTTGTGCTTCTTCGCTTTCGCCTTGTGATCGATTGTGTTTCGCGGCTTCTGCCTTCTGGGCAGGTACTCGTCGACCACCTTTTGGCACCTTGCCTTATCGGCCGCGTCCTTTGGATAAGGTTTACCTTCGACCTCATTTTTTGCTTATTCTGCCGAGAATAGCCACAGGCCTCTGGTAAAGCTCATAACTGGACGGGCCTGTTTTTTTAGATTTTGACGCTTTTGCCCCTTGGCATCAGCGGATGTGGATGGTTGATTTAAAGTTGATGGCGTGCTGTGGCCCACAGCTATGCCATCAACTGTCTCTTGACTGGAAGCCAAGAGTTCGTAACAGGTGGCAAACATCTCCAAAAATATTTTCTTAAATTACTTCAATTTGAGTCACACCATAGGTTTTCAGATTGAAGAAAGAAAAAGTCGTCACTTCACGAAAGTTGATCATTGCTTCCACAACAAGAAAAAACTGTAGACTTGGCTAAGTAAAAAGAATTGTTTGGAGCTACAGCAGATTATACTACCTAGTTACAACATACACTAGGAAAAAGTTCTACTGTAAAGTTATGACGGCGACTCACCTTAAGTAGTCCTGCTACTTGACAACGCAGCGTGTTGATTTCCGTGAGTGAAGAGTCGCGCGTATACGAGACTAACATGCGTTTATGGCCGATTTTTTTACGATGCAAATTAGAGACCACTTGTTTGGCGAACTGTAAATAAACTCGTACCTGGTTATGGAATGCTCTAAACTTAGGCACAGAGTATACTTACAAACATATCGGGTACAGTAACTTTGGCATAGGAATTGCCTTCAAATGCCAACGACAGCACTGGCGTTATCGGCTTCAATTGTCCCATTAGAAAGCTACGCAAACTTGATTCCTCCATTGTATAATCCAGATTGGTGATTTGTAGAGTCACTGATTGATTGGTAGAAGAGGTGCATACTTGACAGCCGCTATCACCATTCAGCGCTGCATTTCCGTTATTCTCCGAAATCGCGCTCGAGTTTGCATCCGTAGCAACAGCGACTGCTGTAGCGCCACAAATACTTCGGCGCGTTCCAGCGCTGTTCGCCGCCGTAACACCGTTGACTACCGACGCCGTTACGTGCCTATCAATTCCTGCTATTGCGTTCGCTGTTTTGCCAATGCCGCTGTCACTTGTTGTGGTTGCTCCTGCCGCTACTTCGGCCGCCGTCGTAATACCGGCAAGTGGCGTACCACCAAAGAGATTGGGGTAGTTTTGGTAAATCGTAGCGAATTGCTGATATGTAGCGTACGCTTGCTGTGCATTCGTATTCATAACTGTACTAACGGGTAGGCTGCCGACGGCTCTTGGCATAGTTGATTGCAATGCTAAACTGGCACTCTGTGGATACGAACCGGTGGCTGCGGCGCTTACTGTGCGACTGTACGGCATATAGCGATTGCGATTGTAGCTGCCTGACATGGGGGCGCCCGCACCACTGTAGCGGGGGCCACCGCCTAAAAGTGTGCCATGTGGAAATGTGCCAGAATGCGACATAAGACTGTTATTGTACATCAACTGCTGTTGTTGGCCAAGGCTGGGTTGGTTACCACCACCGCCGAAGTAACGCAAAGTTGGCCCAATCAGTCGACTGTAAGGGGTGGCAGCCTCGAAAGCGGCTGTGTTGGTAGCAGCAGTGGCGGCGTTGACGCTGTTGATGTTGCCGGTGGAGCCATAAAAAGTGGGTGCTTCAGTACTGCGTGTGTTTAGACCAGATTGGAGAATTGGTTGATTGGTTTGAGCTGACTGTTGTTGTTGGTGTAGAATAGCACCATAGTTGGAGTAAGTTGCATCGTCGGCTGGGAAGATACTGAAGAGGCAGAGAAATGTGGGTATTTTAATCTATAATAATTGCAATAAAAGTTGTGTTTATAATTGGCGTCTAAGTAGGAATTGAAGTGAGATTTCGGAAGCGTTTTCTCATATAAAAATAAAGAAATAATTGGCGCGTACACTTCTGTAGGGGCTTCACCAAGCTCCTCCTCCTATTTGTGGAGAGCATCTTGATGTTGTTCAAAGCTTCTAACTTCAAGTTTCTAACGGGTTTTCCAATAACAGGTGTTACAGATGAATGGATTGCGCTATCGAGAGATGATTAACGATTTTTTAATACCGGAATTGGATGGTATTGATCTGGACAGCGTTTATTTTCAACAAGACGGTGCTACGTGCCACACAAACAACGAAACCATTGATCTTTTACGAGAAAAGTTTCCGGACCGTGTTATTTCTCGAAGAGGTGATTACAATTGGCCACCGAAATCTTGTGATTGTACACCTTCTGACTTTTTTCTTTGGAGCCACGTGAAAGAGAAGGTCATCGTCAACAGCCCAGGGTCGATTCAATACCTCAGGGATGGAATTTGTGAGGCTATCGAGGGCATAGGGCAACCACTTTGCAATTCGGTCATGGAAATTTTCATGAAAAGGATATTGTCTTGTAAGCGTGGTCGTCTCAATTTCTTCTTTATCTTCACAACTCCTGCAAAAGTCATTTTGAGGTAAACCTATTCTACTGCCTAGGATGCCAATAGCGCAGTGACCCGTTATTATATCTGTGAGGAAGCTGGTAGTTTGTCTGTTGAATCCAAGCAGACATTTTGTCCTTTTAAGATTCAGTTTTTGCTAGAGCGTTTTGAAGACCTTGCAGACCATCTCCTATTGGTTTCCGCGATTACGCTCAAGTCGTTCGCAGTGTATAGTTCGTTTAGAGGAATGCTTATGTCCTCCACCACTCGCTGAAGGTCAAGCTGATAGCCTTTTCTTGCACACTCACCCGCTCTTTCATTTCCCTCCACTCCAGAGTGGCCGAGAGCCCAACAAAGTGTGGTGTTGTTTTGTTGGATAAGCGAGAGCGACCTCCTGCATTCTTTAACACATTTTGAATTGATGTGCTCTGAGACCAGTGCCTTTATCGCTGCTTGACTTTTAACAAAATGGTAAGGTTTGTCAGAGGTAAGTCCATTAGTCTTATAGTTTTTGCTACATCGGCTTGGGAGCAGTTTAAGGATAATTGTTCCCGATCAAGTGCCATTGTCCATCACTGAGCCGTCAGTATAAATATGGTGATCATCTGATTTGACTCTGGTCTGCTAATACTATCTGTCAGGTAAATTTATGTATGTATGTATATAGTATATAACGTGTAAGAGCTTTATTTATTATTTTTTCAGTGAGTTCAAAGTCTCGCCCAAAAGATCGAATTAACTTGTTAAAATTTTCCTGTGATGATTTATTACGATTTTCGACACATTGAAGTACCACACTTAGCCACTGTGAATCGTTGGTACAATGAGTTCCAATGTAACAGTCGATCCTTACAGGATGAGTTTTTCGTAAAGACCGTCCAAAAACTGTTGTTGAGTCAAAAATAATCGATTGATAAATCAAAATCTTCATGTGACATATGACGAGATGGAGGCAACCTTGGGCATTAGTGAGGCCAGCACATATTTAATATTGCATGAACATTTGTTTGTCGAGAAGAGGTTCTCGTTGAATACCACATAATTAGACAATTGTCCAAAAAAGAGCTCGGACTCGTGTCGATTGGTGTAAAGAAACGTTGAAAAGAAATTCAGCCGCGGTGCTTCAAAGCATGTCTACGAGTATAATGTCGAATCTTTGACCTATGCATATGAGCTGGAAAAATAAACAGCAATCGACAGTATGGGGGTTCCAAGTCGAGCTTAATCCAACAAAAGTTATTCGCGGAAGAAGCACCTCTAAGCAAATGGTTGTCTGTTTTTTGGGAAAATCTGTTTATATCGCAACTGTACCATTCGAGAAACTTAAAGCAGTCAATTCTAAGTGGTACACAATCAGTTCTTTGCCAGAAGTCTTCGGTGAGTGAAGTAAAACCAACTGCCGCAGACGAATCATTCTTCACCGAGGCAGTGTGAGCTCTCACGTATTGGCTCATGCACGAGAATTTTTGAGCACTCAAACGATCGAATGAATGGGTCATCCACTTTACAGCCCTAATGATTTCTAATTTTTTTTTCCAAACATAAAAAATAAAATGCAAGGTCAACCTTTTTCGATGCCTAAAGAAGATGTTGAAGCCTTTAAACAGCTCGTTTTGTAGGCATCCACTTCTGTGTGCCAATTTTCCCTTGAAATTTAAAGCGTATTTAGCATTTTAAAGAACTCTACATTCTTTGCCATTACTTTTTCCATCGCACGCACGTATTCGGCATCGGAAAAACTTCTGAAGGCGTTTCATGAATCGATTAATTATTCAACTTCTTCATAAGGATGGATTTGCTGCTCAGCCAGAGCATGCACCATCGATCGAAGCAGAGGATACTCGGAAAGAGCTAGACGTTGAGAGTATTGCGGGAAAGATAAAAATCCCCATTTCAATGTTTCTAAGAGGCGTAAATACTCTATTGCGGCATGAGGTCCAGTTTATCATGCTGAAAAATAGCTTTGTCGTGCCTCTTTTCTTACTGGATCCGTTTTTCCTGCAGTACTTGTCTCAAGCAGCCAATGGCAAACCTCCTAGTATAATTCTGATATAAAAAAGTTCCTCCTCATAAAAAATATCTGCCATTCGGAGTCGGTTTAAAACTGTAGGATCCTCCAAAAATGAGAGAAGGAGCTCGGCCAAATACCTAACAGAAGTGTAAGTGCCAATTATTTATTATTTTGTTTGACTTGTCTCAAGGGTATTAATTGCTCTCAATACTGGTCGCCTGTGATGATTTAGCTAAATTTTAATAATCCATATAATATCATGCGATATATCACACGGTGTTAGTCCAACCCATAAACTTAAGGCTTTGAACATTCGGCCTGGCTACTCTTGAGGCGTTCATATACGAGACATAGTTTTTTTTTTGTTATTTTTTCACTAATTGCTATCTCGGCTTATGAGCTATTTATTCAGCCTCAACCGCTGCGTTCTTTGAATGGAAGCAGAAAATCAAAACTTCCCGCAAATTATGAGAATTTTGCACAAAAAGTAGCATTTTTGAACGGGAATAAATTCATGAAGAAATTTGAAAATCCAATAAAACGGTATTGTGGTTATGTTCACTGATGTGTAAGTTGCTTACTGTAAAATATTTTTCACTGCAGTCAAAAACGGCGGAGGCAAAGTTATACAATGTGGCGCAAAATTAATCATCCAATTTCTTTTTTGAATAACTGTTTTTATTAAATAAATGATTTTGAGTGATGGAAATTTTTATTTTGATCTTTACGCAGCCTATTGCTTAGCTGTTTGTATACTGCAACTGTTTGGTTAACAAGTATCAAAAATTATTGACGTATGACGCAATTTGCAAAAATTATAAATCATACGATAGGGCCACCTTGTACTTCCATTGTATGTCTTTATGTAATATCGATAACCCCAAAAGCTAAGCTACAATTTACCATCTTCTTTTTCCTTTAGCTTCCCCATCTTCTAATAATCTAATAAAGCTGCAATAGCAATTTAGGAATTCAAAAAAATCGCTTAGGCGGTTTTGTAGTCAACTTACCCATAAAATTTGTCACTCATTTCGCAAGTCTCTTATTTCTGAAAATAAAACGTAACTTTTTTTTAGTGCAGTAATTGAGAGCAAAGCCATCATAAATCATAAAAAAATAAATAAAAAATAATAAATAAAACATATGGGTGACCTAAGTTTGTTATACTGACTGCCTACTGTCCTAATTAAATTTAATCGCAAATAACCTATTTTACCAATTAATTTGGGAGATTAGAAAACAACAATACAGTTCGACATATGCTAATAAATATATAATATTTACTTGTACGATTTCGCATATACATAAATACATACATACATGCACACGAGTATAAATAAAAACGAATGCAATTAGTTGCTTTTTGAGCGGAAATGAAAATTTAGATTTTCTTTTATAAAACTTAAAATTTAATTTATTTACCGCATTTTTTCAACAACCCGCACCTGTAAACAAAAAACAAATCATACTTTGTTTAATAAGAGGAAAAATCCCGCCAAATTTTAACAATCATTATTCTACCCACAATTCACAGGTTCAACTCCGTTAGAATAAAATGCTAAACAGACGAAACGGACTTAAAGGGCACAAGCAAATGGCGAGAGAGAGTATTTATTTGCGCGGCATTAGTGCTGTAACTCTAACTGTAAACTGTAAACATAAAGGGCAAAGAATTTGTTGTTGTAAAGGAGAACATTTATTGTATTGAAAGCAAAAACAAAAAACCAAAGCAAGTAAAACTAACCTTAAACTCCTCTATTTTTTTTGTATAGTTATTTTATTTTATAAAATGTAGTCTCGCTATCGGCCTTACTCGCAATTTTTAATATTTTTAACTGTAATTCAGTTTCAGAGCGGTTGGTCGATTTTAAAATATCAATATTTTTTTTTTTATAATTAGTTATTCGAAAAATTTATCAGTGTTGATTTTTGCAATAAAAACTTGATTTTTATTAATTTTTTTATTATTTTTTAATAAATTAAGTTTACTTAATTTCCATTATTTTGATGTTAAATATATATATTTTTTTACTTAAAACACACATTTACTAGTAAATATCTTTGCTTGCAAAGAATAAACTAGATTTTCTTATTTTTTCTACTTATCTACATCTAAAATGCTGAGAACTTATGGTGCAACCGAGCCGCTAAGCTAAAACGAACTAACACAGAAATGTTTCGCAGGAATTTGTTACTGCTAAGTGAAACAGGGTTAGTGGTAATTTATAACATGGATAACAAAGAGACAAGTAGCTGAAGGAGAAAGTTACAAAACGTAAAATAAAGGTGAGTACATTTCAATATTTCGACGTTAAACTACGCTGTGCAACACAAAAAACAAGCGAAAGAACACCAAAAAAAATTACATTACAAAAAAATCGGCGATTTGAAAGTTTAAGTATCACATGTTTTTAGGGGAAACAAAGTTCCCACTTTTACACATTCTTACGGTAAATCCAACATGGTTCTGGTAGAGGGCAGCAAAAACCAAATCGATTTATATCGGCGAATATTATTTTAGAGGGGAGGTCAATATTTTCAACCTGTTGCACATTCTCACGGTAAAGCAACATAGGAAACTGTACGATCCCTACATTTACGGTATATGATGTGTTCAGCAGTTTATGGTAAAAAACAACGGCGATTATTTTTGTGGAGCATTTTAACCCTCTAAGTTCTCAAGAGATGTGCATTTTTTCTCACTTCTCGTATGATAACCAAACAAAATCTCCCATCATTGTCTGTACAATTTAGTGGTCTCGCTTATTATTTTTAGTACTCAAAAAATTAAAATTTTTATATTTGACTTAATTTTGATACTCAGGAGTAAATTTTGCGACCTAATGTTTTTTGCACATATACCAACATCTTACCCTTCTTCCACATTTCATTTTCGAAATGACATCAAGCAACTCGGACCGCTGTATTCGCTCGAAAGCGGATTAAAACTGTACTCTCTTCCATTTGCAGAACAAAATCAAGACGCACTCCATAAATTGGAGAAAAAGATCGCCGAAAGAAGGATGGACACTGCAATTATGATATTTATGTACAAGTTCATACGTATATGTACGAGGGTTGTTTGAAAAGTCCGTACAAAAACTACTAATTGTTTTATTTCATTTTTTATTATTTTATTTATTTATTTATTTTATTTATTTATTTAATGAGGCAAACCTTTTTTATTCGCCTTTTTAGGCTTATACGCTTTGTCCAATGCTGTTCTAGTTTGTTGATCCCTTCCGAATAATAGAATTTGCCCAAGTCTGAAAAGTAGTCATTCGTTTCCGCGATCACCTCCTCGTTTGAATAAAATCTTTTTCCCACCAACCATTTCTTCAAATTGGGGAACAAACAGTAATCCGTGGGAGCCAAATCTGAGGAATAGGGGAGTTGTGAAACGAGTTGGAATCCTATTTCCATTAATTTTGCAACCACAACTGTTGAGACGTTTGCTGATGCGTTGTCGTGATGGAAAAGAAAAATAACTCGACGTCCTCGGCTCAAACGAATGGCAAACACAATAAAATATACCGAACTGGCTGAAACTTAGGGTGTGCTCTAACTACACATAACCTCCATAAGAGTACATCACCTTCCATACTTCGCTATGGTTTTTCCATTGGAATTTTAAGATTTATTATTTTTTATTATTTATTATTTTAAGGAGTTAAAGGTAGTGAGAATTTTTTTGCCTTCTCTTAAAGTATAATATCTTAAAAATATTGTATGAAAATTTTAATTGAATCTGACAAAAGCTTTTCGGGTTATTCAACAATTAACAAAGGGCGCTCGGGCGCTCCGGAGCGTTCGAGAGCAAATAATATAGCTGGATGGTGCACGTATGAAAGTGGCAGATAAGCGCGCTAACGATAACACTCGAGAGGGTAGATCGAGCAAATTGGTATTTTGGAAACTGTTATGACGTCTGAAGAACTATTATATGGCCCAAGATTAGATGACAAAGTGTAAGTAGTTACATAATTCGTATAACTCTACATAAATCGATAGCAAAACTTTAAATGCGTTTTCCTCAAAACTATGTTTTTTGAACTAGTGATTACTGTAACTTAAAAACGGCTTGGTAGATTTTAATAAAATTTATACTGCTTTTGAAAAACATAAAATACTCGTGCCTGATCAAAGGATTTTTTTTCAAAATTTCGATTTTTTTAAACAATTAATTGTCGGTTTTTTTCTCGAACAACTAAAAAATATTTTGTGAGTCCGCCATATTGTTAATTTTGAAAAAAAAAGCTTCGATCAGGTACAAGATTATCTATTAATAAAACTAATTTCTCTTATCCGAATGATTTTAAATGAATCTCCAGGACTTGTGATGATCACCGCAAGGGCCTTCTGAAAAAACGTGCTCCACACAAACAGCGATAACTCTTCCAATTATTAGTTTTTTTTGTTGAAATTTTGCTAAAGTTAAGGGGGTCTTCTGGTCTCGAGGCCCTGAAATGAAGGGTTTTTTTGGGGATTGATTGTGACAAATCCTGTGAATATTTAAAAAAAAAATTTTTTTATTTTAAAGGTACATGTCTTGGCTTTTAAAAAATGGTTTTGACTTTGAAAAAAATTAACACCCGCGATCTTGAAATGGCGCTGAAGACGTCCACCTCCAAACGAAACAGGTCTCCATTTTGGTCACGGTTTTTCCACCTGGGTAATCAGAAAGCAAAAATTAGATATGCGTTGTCTTCAGAGTTGCCCTGGTTAAGTTTTCCCGTGACAGATTTTTTTTTTAAATTTTTTTCAAAAGTTATGCAACAATTTGCAAAAAAAATTTTTTTTTGCTCATTTTTTGAACTTTAAAAGGTTATAAAAATGGAATGAAAAAAAATTTCAAAAATCGTACACGGGGAAACTTAGCGGTAAGTTTTCCGAACCTTTTAAGACCAAAACCATTGAAATCGGAGTATAACTACTATGAAAAGTGTGACCAAAATGCTTAAAAAACACGATTTTCGGGGAAACGCGTTTAAAGATAAAGTTTATGATGAAAACGGCCGGAGGAGGGTACACTTCGGTGCCCAGAAAAATGTGAAAAAATGCGATTTTCAAAAAATCCTTTCTGTGGCGTATTCTCGCATACACATACAACAAAATTATGCAAAAAAAAAAATCGATTTTTTTTTCGCTGGAGACCAGAAGACCCCCTTAAGTCGAAATATGATGTATTAATGCTATGTTTTTATTTTTGTAAAATAAAGCAATGGACTAGCAAAGAAAAATTATTGAACATCATAATTTTTTCAGGCCTCTCACTACCCCTAACCCCTTAAGAATTTCGCTAAAATATTTTGAAAAAAATATTACGATTTACTTGAGTTGTATAGATTTGGAAGTACCTACAAAAAACAAGCTTTTTATAAATGAAATTAAATTTAAATAATAAATTTAATAAAATTTTTAATCCGTTGAATCCTTTTTCCAAAAAATAACATGCTAGAAGAATTTAAGCTTAAAAGGCCTGCATACAAATTCTATTTTTCAATAGAAGAGTTTAAGCTCAGAAGATTTAAGCTTAAAAGGCCTGCATAAATAAGAATACAATTTTATTCCGTAATTTTGAATTTTTTATTTTTTTTTGACGGTAGGTTTAAAGAAACTGCTAAATATTGACTGATTTGGCTTTGTTTTTTGGGTTTTTGCTTCTAGGGTATCATTTGAAAGGTATTATATCATCCCTTACATGCCCTGCATTTTTTTCGCAAATATCAACGCCGTATCACTGTGCGCTAGATCTCAATTCGCTAGAGAATGTCGTCATGCTTAGGTAATGGGACATCGATCTCTTGGTGGCTTCGCGTACTTCATCATTTCCATTATTATCGCTATTTTCACCACTTAAATGAATACGTTTGGTATGGATGTATGTATATGGGAGCTCTGATTAAGTACTTTCACTTCGCTTTACAACCGACCCTTCTCCCTAACTTGAACACTAGATATTTTAAAGTTACATATTTACAAATGATGATGATACGGCCATTATCAATGAAGGAAGCGATGAAGGTTGAGAAAAATAAAATTAAATGAGAAGAATTGCGTACACTTACACACTACAAATGTACAGTGTCACTAGTATGTCTTCGTGCACAACCTGTAAATAAAATATGTTAATATCAACTTAGTAGCCTGGATAATTTTCTATATACATAATTTGTGAGAATATTATTTAACGATGACATACTGCATATATAGGGTGAGCCATGTAAAATTTGCTTTTTGAATCGGCTATAAAAAAAAACTAATCAATATTGTTTCAAACTTTTTTTTTTATTTTGATGAATGGCAACTTCGACTTCGTGTTTTAAAGCATCAATCGTCTCTGGATGGTTCGCATAGCATTTGTCTTTAACGGCTCCCCACAAAAAATAGTCCAACGGGCTTAAATCACAGCTCCGAGGTGGCCAATTGATATCGGAATTTCGGCTGATTATTCGGTTTTCAAAAACGGTAGCCAAAAGTTCGAGTGTCACTTTGGCAGTGTGACAAGTTGCACCGTCCTGTTGAAACCGAATGTCGTCTATGTCATCCTCTTCAATTCTTGGAAACAAAAATTCGTTGACCATGTCACGGTAACGCTCGCCATTTACTGTAACCGCGGCTCCTCGCACATTTCCGAAAATGATGCCGCCAGACCAAAAACCGCACCATACAGTGACTCGTTGTGGATGCATTTGCTTCTCTACAGTAACGTGTGGATTTTCTGAGCCTCAAATCCGACAATTTTGCTTATTGACGTAGCCACCGATGTGAAAATCAGAAAAGAAGAAGAAGACTCACCACTTTCGAAATAGGTTTTCAATATTTCCCAATTTTGTTCAAGCGTATAGCGTCCCATTTCGTAAATGTCAAACCTGTAAGTAAATTATGAACACATTTGACATGTCATTTGTGTTACCATTCTCAAAAAAATAGGTGGTTCAAAAAGCAAACGCTATATGGCCCACCCTGTACTAGGTGTCTTAATTCTACGCTCCTTCCAGTTTTAAATACTAAAGGGCGACCATTCGGAATTCGGAGTACGTAGGTTTGAATCTCCGTGAAACACCAAAATGAAGAAAAAGTTTTTCTAACAGCGGTCGCCCCTCGGCAGGCAATGGCAGATCTCCGAACGTATTTCTACCATTCGGAGACGGGAAAAATTGCCGTATTTGGGCTGAAGAGCAATTCATTCAATAACAGCCATTACATCCATCGAAAACAACCGTTTGGTGCGGCCTATGTGCTGGAGGAATCATCGGCCTATATTTCTTCAAAGACGAGACTAGCGCCAGTGTAACATGGAATGGTGAACACTATCGCGCCATGATAAACGAAACAATGGATCTACTACGTCGTCGTTTCGGTGAGCGATTCATCTCTCGTCTCGGACCAGCGGATTGGCCACCAAGATCGTGTGCGATCACACCCTTGGACTGTGGACTTGGGGATATGTATATTCTAAATGCTTTGCGGATAAACCAGCTTGGATTGAAGCATTGGAAGCCAACATTGCTAAAGTTATTCACGAGATACCGACTGAAGTCCTCTAGCGAGTCATTCAAAATTGGTGTTTACGGATGGTCGAATTATATGGCAGTTGGAAGAGATTACCTTTAAAAAATAAATGCCATTAATGGTTCTACACAAAAGTAATAAACACTGTCCAGTCAATTTGAATTTTCGTTATTTTATTTCAATTTAAAATCCAGTACCTCAAAATTGTTCAGCCTTCACAAAACAGAAATATTGCTGGTATGATTTTTTGAAATTTATTTTTTTCATGAAATTTATTTTTTGAATATGATATCCGACATATGTCCCCCCCGGCCACGAGTTACATGGCCCATTCCATCTGTCAAAAAATCGATTGTTAAGCGTGTTGTATGGCACATTGCGCCGTCTTGTTGGAACCAAATGTCGCCGATGTTTAGCTGATTAGTTTTTGGAAACAAATACGGCTTCTCGAAAAAAATAAGGGTTGTTGTTGTAGTAGCAGCATCAACATTCCCCATACGGGGAATGCTGCTGGAGTGACAGTCCTTGGCCGGATATAAATCCTGGTCGTTTTGTTAACGTAGAACCGACTACCGTGGGTCGATGATGCCGCTCTATTAACTTCCCGAACCGATATATTTTTGACAAAGTAAATTTCCACAATTTAACACGCCTTAGAACACCTTTTTTGAAACCTTCGGTTAGGCCCCAGGGTTTCCTTTCGTCCTTTTCGAGGATCCTTTTTAAAAGGTTATATTCATATATCGATAGAAAATTCAATTTAAGGAAGCTACCTGGAAGCTCAAGTCGTTAGCTGTAATAGAAATATGTTAAATTTACGGCCAAAGTCGAAAAAACCAGTCTGGCCAGACCCGGAGCCCAACGGAGGGTTCAAAGCGTTGTTCTGGCGCGGAAAGTTTCATAATGACTTACCAAACCTTACTGAACAGAAATGCCAATACAGGTGGCCATTCTCAGTTGTCAAACCGTAGCTTTTGATATCGATAGTTCCAAAAAGAACACCCAATATTTGTATTATTTAATATCTCAGTTAAGAAAACAAAACTATCTTCTGAACGCATTGCTTTTGAGAGGTATGTTAAATTTTCTGCTTGACTGTATAAAGTTGTTTTTACGATGTTAAATTTGACGGGCACTCTGATGTTTATTTCTAGAAATTGCGTGGAAAATCTTTATGCTTATTTTTGTAAAACATAAAGAAAAAATGTACCCTTAACCTCATTTATTTCATTTAACAAGGGGAAACAAATATATTTTGTGTACTTGTGGCAGCGCTCTCCCTCTTCCACCTTTTTATATACCGCTATGGGTTCTCCTGATGTGATAAAAATGTATGTACATACATATGTATGTATTTATTGACTATATAAATTGCTATAAATGCTTATACTTATATATTCCCTTCAAATATCAACAAAACTTAAGGGTGAGAATAGGAAAAAGCGCGGCCCAAACTTATCATCGTTGGATAGGCGCAGTGCTTTTCTTATGATAAGAAGCGCAAAAATTTGAACTTTCTTTGTTAACTATTTATATATAAAGCATTGTAATACATTTAAATTTCCTTGCACACACATTACCACAAAGATATGTAGGTGTGTGTATGTGTGTGCATATAAACATAATTTTATCAATAATAAGTCCATTTGCAAGCATATGGAAAAAAAGATTAGGGCTTTAAATAAATAAATAATAGCTGTCAGCTCATGCTAGATAATCACTCTCACTCTCTCTCTATCCGAGAAGTCAACAATGCGACAGTAAGCTACATGCATACATATGTAAAGTACATGCGTACATATACGAGGGTTATTTGAAACATCCGTGCAAAAATAAAAACTACTTAATTATTTGGGATAGTTCTCATCCGGCACACGACCAGATATCTGGGGTTGTTTCGTCTTCTCACATTAGCCCAGAGAATACTGGGGCAAGGCCCGAAAGTTGTGAGCTGCTTGGACCATAAACAACAGAACCGTTCTAACTACTCCCAAGTGAATGGCAATCAGGAACTTTCCTCACTTGTTTTGTTGAACTTCTACACAAGGATTTGCTCCTATACTTGGACCTCACTAAATTGATATGATACGCACTCGCGTATCGGCAGCCACACCACTGTTGGCAATTGTGATTTCGAGATTGTAAGAGACTTCGTCAGCCTTGAAATGCAACTTAGAATCTCTCTTGCCCACAAGTGTTACCTTCGACTAAGTAGGCGATTGTGCTCTCTCGATACACTTTATAAGGCTCTCAGCATGCCCGTCCAATGAGGCGTCCCTTGGAGTGTTTGAAAGAAAGATTCTGTGGAAGATTTTCGGACCTTTGCACAAAGGTGATGGCTAGTATCGCAGGCGTTGAAAAAATGAGCTGTATGAGCTTTACGAAGACATAGACACAGTGCAGCGAATAAAAAGCCAGCGGCTTCGTTGGATGGGTCATGTCGTCCGAATGGATGCAAACTTTCTGGCTCTGAAAATATTCCATGCGCTACCAGCTGGTGATAGCAGAGGAAGAGGAAGGTCTCCTTGGAAAGGTCAGGTGAAGAAGGGATTGACTTCACGCCAACTGGCGTGAGAAAGAAACGACTGGCGCGCTTTGTTAAACTTGATCAAAATCGCGTAAGAAGAATACGAAAAAGAATAATTTGGAGGTAAATATTTTTTTATTTTTTGCTGCTAGGCTTATACGCTTCGTCCAATGCTGTTCTAGTTTGTTGAACCCTTCCGAATAATAGCATTTGCCAAATTTCGGAAAATAGCCATTCGTTTCTGTGATCACTTCCTCGTTTGAATAAAATATTTTTTCCGCCAGCCATTTCTTCAAATGTTAGTCCGAGAGAGCCAAGTCTGGGAATATGGAATGAGTTGGAATCCTATTTCCATTAATTTTGCGACCACAACTGTTGAGACGTTTGCTGGTGCGTTGTCGTGATGGAAAAGGAAAATCACTCGACGTCCTCGACTCAAACGAATACCGAACACAAAGAAATAGAAAAATCTGGGTGGTACTTGGTGTGTGTTCTAACTGAACATAATCTCGATATGTGCCAGTAGTGCCATGTCTCACGCACATGTCTCGTGAACTTTTCAAACGACCCTCGTATGTATGCTTAAATGTAGATCAGCTATAGCGGCAGTGATTTTGTGTTTGAACAAACGATGGTTCATGTTTAGTTGCTAAATTGAAATCGGTCAAGGAATTGTGTGTTGCTGAGTAGGCGTCCCCCAGCCGTGTAAGCCACTAGAGCCACCTCGGCGCCAAACACTTTCATTGGTATTGAGAAAAAAAAAAAAAAAAAAAAAAAAATTATTTAATACTAACGAAAAAAGTGCCGAAAAAACGTGGAGCATTTAAATTCTTTAACACGATTACGAAATTGATAAAAATATAATACAAAAAACAAAAACTAAAAGCAAAAGTATTTTAAAAAAGCAAGCACCAGCCATAGTGTTTGTTGTGTGCGTTCACCAAGCGAAAATGCAGTTATTTATGTATTTATTTTGAACTTAAGTGAACTTTTAGTACAAAATATGAATGCTATTGGCTGGCAAATATTTATGAAAAAGTGATAGTTAAAAAAAAGTGCTAATTAAAATGAAAAATCTTTAGATTTTTCGTTATAATATTTACAATATACAAAAAGCGCAAATGCCAATTAAGGTGAAAAATATATTTAGTTTTATTTTCACCAAAATTGCGGCTGACTTTTGACACAACATTTGTGTGCCTTCAGCTGCCTCATTTTAATTTCGTATTATCTTCAACGGTCTTAGCTTCCGCTAACTGTCGCTCGGCAGCGCTAGCGCCCACACACATGCACGCACATACAAACTCCTCCATCCACTTTATTCCCCTGCATTTTCCGCTGCCATCGAGCGCCCATCTGACATTTATTAACCTGTGTGTATATGCCTCTATTAGCACCAAATTATGCCAGGCTGTGCCTAAAACTAATACTGGCAATTTTATGTAGAGGAAGTCAATTGTATGCGTACATACGTACACACTCGTATGTGCGTCACTCGAGACTTTAAATAGATACATATACATAGGTACATATATATACGAGTATAAATATACTCGGCGCTTACACCTCCGTACGGTTTTTGGCCGAGCTTCTACCCCTATTTGTGGTGCACAACTTGATGTTATTCCACAAATGGAGGGGTACTAGCAAATTTATGCCTCCTCCGAACGGCAGTTGTTTTTGTGATTTTTTGTAGCTTTTTCATGCCAGAAATGCAACCAGAGGTTTGCCACTGACTGCCGAAGGGGCGATCTCTATTGGGAAAAAACGTTTTCTATCCATTGATGTTTCATGCGCACAGTGGGTTTTGAAATCGAACCCTACCGCGCGATAGTCACGTCCAACATGCATTCGGCTACGCCTTACGAGACTAACGTGCCGCTTATCAGCTCTAGAATTAAAAAAGGTTTTTATATTTAATGATTTCTTATAAAAAGTATTTTTTTCCTTGCTTCAAGCATACTTTCCGCCCCACAATCGATTAGCATAATACATAGTGAAATATATATGTATACACGCATAAATACATAAATGTGTATATACGTTTGCTTGTATATTGGACTTATTTACTTAATTTTTATTTTTAATTTGGAACCATGAATTACTTTGGAGCTCTCACGGCCGCCCCTAACGCCGCTGCAAAGCGCGATATTTACCTAGAAGTGTAGTGGGTTCGAGGTGTCGAAACTCGATTCTTTGCCGTTAGTGTTCTATTTTCTTTCTGTGTATTTTTGTATTTGTTTTTTTTTTTTGTTTTTTGGCGCCGTTTGTTTACCTCATTCCTTGATGTATGTCTCTGTATCTCTCAATACTACGTATAAAAATTTACTGATCGAGGATCGATATGAAATTCGGTCGGTTCGATTCATGCACGCGCTTAAAATCGTGCCGATTTTGTAACCAAAAATAACAACAATAACAAAGTCAATAAAAAAAAGAAAATAAAATCGAAAATGCTCTGCGTTATATTTTTGTGCTTCGTGCATTTCTTTCGGGGTCTCTTGACAGTATAAAATTGTGTGTGTTGGACATACAGGAAACATTCAATGGTGCGCGATCCGTAGAGCTGTTTCTACTCTCGAGTACAAAACGCTTACCAAAAAGCAAGTAGCGAAAGTAGAAGTTTTAGTAAAACAAAAAAAAAATTAATTTAACAAAAAACTGTCGTGCCTGTTTTAGAAATAATTCGCAAGTGTTCAAATGATTAAAAGTAAAGTGGAAAAAAAATATGTGAAGTGTAGATGAAAACTTAAAAGGAAAAATTTTGTGAAAAAAAAATTTCACATAAAAAACCAAATCACCCTGGACATCTTCCAAGCACGTTGCGCATAGAAAAGTGAGGCATACCTACGTATTCTACTATTATACAATAAAAAAAAATCCCTCTGAAGGATCCTTTCGAATAAATATTCGAAAATCAAGCCAGTTTTACTTCAATAATTTATGCTACCTGAGAGATAACTGCATTGCATAGTCGAAAAGTGAAAATTTTAGCTGCACAATGTTCATAACTCTCTCACGTAAGTAACTATTGAAATATTACATTACAAATAAGTTATTTAAGAAAGTACTGTTTCACTGTAGAACGCATAAGCGCATAGGCATACATAAGTGCATACACACCGTGTAAGGATATTGCTGCTTCGCTGACGTTTCAATTGGTTGATGAATTATAATAAAACTCAATAAGACAATATGAAAAATGTGCGATGGTTTGCTTAGTTTTCGAGATAGCGATATTCAGCAAAATATTGTTATTTTTTGTTGTGTTTTTTTTTTTTTTTTTTATTTTACATTAACAACTATAATGGCGCGTAGACTTCTGTTAGGTGTTTGGCCGAGCTCCTCCTCCTATTTGTGGTATGCGTCTTGGTGTTGCTCCACAAATGGAGGGACCTACAGTTTTACTCCGCCTCCGAAGGGCAAATGGTTTTTCATGAGGAACTTTTTCGTGAGAGAAATACACTCGTATGTTTGCTTTTGCCTGCCGAGAAGCGATCGCTATTAGAAGAACTTTTTTTATCATTTTAGTAGTTTAAAACACAAAAAGAATTTAACAAATTAAAATTACTAAATTTTTTCTTTCTGTGCAACCATAAAATTTTTTTTATAGTGTAATTCTATCAGGTCAGTCCATAAGTTCGTGCGTTTTTTAAAGGTGGTTTTAAAATTAATAAAAAGCTCGCCGAGCTCGTTCAGCTTGCCTAATGTTTGCCTTGCGGTATGAGGTCTTGCCTTGTCGTGGTGAAACAAAACTTCACTAAAGACAGCCGATTTTTTTTAAGTGCCTCATTCAGGTTTGATAGCTGATGGGAATAACAATCAGCATTTATCGTCTGGTTTGGTTCCAGAAGCTCATAATAAACAATACCGGCCATATCCCACCAAATAGACAGGAGAATCTTCTTGGGGTGAAGACCATCTCTAGGGGTAGGTTCTGGTGTTTCATCTTTATCTAACCATTGGCGTTTGCGAGCAGGATTATTGTAAAGGACCCATTTTTCACCACCAGTAACGATAGGGTTCAAAAAACTTTCATTTTCAAGCCGTTGCAGCAGCTGAGAACACACATTCACTCTCTGCTGAAGGTTGGCGACGGAAAGTCTATGCGGAACCCATTTTCCCAGCTTTGAAACCTTTCCCAACTGAACCAGGTGCCTGTGAACTGTTAAATGCGACGAATTTAACCTCTGAGCATCATATCGATTGTCAAATTTGGCTCAGCTTTCACGAGTTCGAGCAAGGCGTCGGAGTTAAAGACTTCTTTTTGAAAACCACTTTTGCGCAGTCCATATACTCAGGGTATCCTCTCTGTGAACAGCGTTTATTTCTGCAGCAGCAGTTGTTGCATTTTTACCACTTTTATACAAAAAAATACAAAATATGCCTCTTATACGCGTTCGAAGATTCCATTTTTTTTTAACAACACGTGCTTCTATCCGCGATTAAAATCACTTGTTGAATGCACAATATATCAAAGAAAATATAAATAGTTCCGTTATATTCCGCGAATAATTTGTTGTATGCAAAAATCGTACAAAAGTGAAATTATGGGTAAAATACGCACGAACTTATGGACTGACCGATATTAAAATTTTAAAATAAACCAAAAACAAAATTTAAGACAAAATTTAGAATTTATAGAAAAATGAATTGGAAAAGATTTTCGACGGTGCTGTTATTGTTGTTAATATCGTAATTGATGCAAAAAAAACGTTACATCCAAACTTTATCACAGATTCATATAAAACTAAGCAAAATGAAAACTATTAGCAATTTTTTTCTTGGTAACCATAAAGTTTGTTGTATTGTTGTTTCGCAATTCTGTTTAAATTTTATAATAAACCAAAAACAAAATTTGAAGACAAAATTTAAACTTATAGAATCAATATAATATGGAACAAAATATCGGCCATCAAATTTTTCGCGCAAAAGAGCCATTGTTTCGTTAGCTGTGTGACAAGTGGCACCGTCCTGTTGAAACCATATATCGTCCACATCCATAACTTCCAATTCGGACCATAAAAAGTTCGTTATCATCTCACGATAGCGAACACTATTCACAGTAACTGCCTGACCGGCCTCATTTTGGAAAAAATACGGCCCAATGATGCCGCCGGGCCAGAAACCGCACCAAGCAGTCACTCTTTGTGGGTGCATTGGTTTTTCGGGAATCACTCTTGGATTATAATTCGCCCAAATGCGGCAATTCTGCTTATTGACGAATCCACTGAGGTGAAAATGTGCCTCATCACTGAAGATGATTTTCTTCACGAAGTGCGCGATATGCACTTTGATTTGAATGCCCGTTTTCATAATAAGCCTGAATAACTTTAACGCATTGCTCGATCTTTGTATCTTTTCATGGATCAAATTGAGTTAATCTGAAAGTGAAAAATGTCAAATGAAATGCAGAAAAAAACTTGACGTTTAGGTTTGGTTCACATACAACATCGGCCCTTAAAATTTAACCACCCTTTATATTTTTTAAAATTATTTTTATGTTTAATTTTTTTATTTTTATTTTTTTGTGTTTTAGTATTTTTTTTTTTTTTTTAATATATATTTTTTTTTTAATTTTTTTTATATTTTTTGTCATAAATTTGTTTCATTTTATATTTTTTTAGTCAGACCCATTTCGTGAAATCCAAATATAGCTGCACATTTTTTATATCTATGTCTGAAATTTCATTAATTTACCGTAAGAAAATCTTACCGAAGGAGCGACATCTTACTCTAGCTAGATCTGCACATTCGCATAAGTAGCGAAAAACGCTTATTTCACCCCCTCCGCCAAACAGCTCCTACAGATGGGATTGAAAAGAAGGTTAAGTGTGGCCGCATGATCCCCTACCTTCCAATGACCTGTAAGGGTTGTAGTAATACGTGAGATGCTTGGGCGAGAGCATCGTAATAGTTAATTCGCCCTCTGGATGTTGTACGACGGCTTTTCTCTTTGTAGTGGATGTATTTAGTTCGGCTAAAGCATAGCAGTGTGAAGCAATGGATGTTTTTATTACAAAAAATTTATATATATCTACCATAATATATAATTTATTATGTCAATAGTTTTTTTCATTTTTATATTCATAAAATGTTTTTTTTTTGCATTATAATCACATAATTTATCTATTTTTTGTTGCAATTGAAACATTCATTGACATGCATGCAGGCAAGTAGGTTGTTGAGGTTGCTTGTCAATTTCTTCTTCATCTTCACAATTCCTGCAGAAGTCATTGTGGGCTACAACCTTTTTAATGGTTGAGTTGCCAATAGTGCAGTGATCTGTGAGGACGCCGGTAGTTTATCTGTTGAATCCAAGCAGCTATTTTGTCCTTCTAAGATTCAGTTTTGGCCAGAGCGCTTTGGAGACCCGGCAGTTAGTAGTCAGATTATAATTATATAATTTAAATTTTTAGGAAAGTAGGAAAGCACAACAACTATTTTACGAAATATCGCTTAATACAAAAAACGTTTCGTAATTTAAAGTTTAATGCGCCACTTCATGTAGAATACGAACGATCAGGGTTGCTACTTCAGCCTTCTAAGCAAATTCTATAGAAAACTGTTTGTGGCGTACGTGATTATGCTACACATCCATATGTACTTAGTATGAAAATGATCTTACATGCCATTACATACATACATATGTACATAAGTAAATATAAATATGTATATCTACATCCTACAATTAAAATCTAAAAAAAGAATCAAATCTCTTGAACAGATAACCGAAAATTGGGTTGGTGTCGAAATTCTGTCTGTACAAAATTCTAAAAACAAAATTCTGCTTTTTAAAATTCTGCTTTTTTAAAATTCTGCTTTTTTAAAATTCTGCTTTCTAAAATTCTGCTTTCAAAATTCTGTATTACAAAATTCTGTATTAAAATACAATGTTAACAATGTTAAAGAGGTAATGTAATTATTTAATTTATTATTATTATTTTTTTTTTATTATTATTCGAGATATTAAATTAAAAAAAAAAATAATAATTTTTTCTTCAGTTTCGATAGAATCCACAGTATTTTTGCGTAAAACTTCTTTTCGCGTGGGCGGCCTTCGGCCGCGCTTCAAAAAAATAACCCTCATCAGTCCGACTCCGGCTACGCAATCCACCGTATTTTTGCGTAGAACTCCTTTTTTCGTTGACTTTTGTCAACACAAAATTTTTTCAATACAGAATTTTGTTAATACAGAATTTCGTCAGTACAGAATTTCGTCAATACACAATTTTGTCAATACAGAATTTTTTTACGACAGTACAGAATTTTGTTTTTACCGAATTTTGTAAATACAGAATTCTGTAAATACAGAATTTTGTCACTGCAGAAATTTGTTACGTTAATTTACAGTATTTCGTACGAAAAGAATTTTGATATACAGCATTTTGTAGGGATACCCGAAAATTCATATAGTCTCATTTAGCGATAGTATACAAATAATGCGACAGGCTTTGCCAATCTCGGGATTTCGGGATGCATTCATTACGCTACCAAAATGTTGCGATTGTGTGGGGAACTGATTTCCAGATTTTTATTTTTTTGTATGCGGAATGAAATATAATAAATGAAAAATTTCTGCTTCCACAAATTTGTGATTTCCCTACTTTTTTTTTAATTTTCCCTGAACATCTCCAAAAATTTAATTTAAGGCTTTTCGTATGGAGGAGGAAAAATAAAAATTTTCTGCATCATTGGGTTTTTCAAAAGTTAGATTTTTCTGTATTTAAAATTTAGCTTTTAGCATTTATGAGGTGATGTTCAACACCGTTGAAAGTTAGGTAAAACATGCACTAATATCTACAAAATGGCTATAAAAAAAATTAAATATCCAGCTTATGAAAAGTTTAAAGGTTTTTAAAAGTTTTGATGAGCAAAAAACTATGCACGATGTAACTGAGTTCTAAAGAGTAGGAATTTCAAAAAAAGTAATATTTCATAACATTTTTTTTTTTTAATAACTGATCTCTGAAGTACAGAAATTTTACAAAAAAGTAATGTTTTATTCATTTTCTTACATTTTTTTTAATAACCACAGTTCAAAAATTAAAAAAAAAGAAACAAAATTATCAGATCCCACAAAAAAGTTCTTCCTCATCTGTTCTGAATCACAGTTGGCACAAGTGAAGTACATAAGTAGAGGGTGATCAATTTAGAGGTATCGGATTTTAAATTGATATTAAACAATGAAAATTCAAATTGATTGGACAATATTTACTATTTTTGTGTAGAACCAATCATTACATTTATTTTTCCAAGATAATCCCTTTCAAATGTTGGCCGCAATTGCGTCGTAATTCGTCCATCCGTAATGAATAATGAATCAATTTTGAATGACTTCGATCGGTATCTCGTGAATAACTTTAGCAATGTTGGGTTTCCCCCCTGAATGGAGGTCCTCCAATCTGATCACCCCTTACTATATGTAAACCAAGGTGCCTCCAACAGAAACAAGCCACAGCCGATGTGCCGACCAGAAACCAACAACGCTGCACACCAACCCACTTGACCCTATTTTATTAATTTTTAATTGTGTTTTAATCGAATATCTTGCAGAACGATTTTGTTCTACAACTCTCGGGATTTTCCGGTTTACTTATTATGATCCCGAAATTTCGGAATCGGCATCTGTATCGGAATTAATTTTTTTTTTATTTCCCAACAAAATAGTCAATTGTTGGACGGAAATAAACAAATTACTAGTTACTGCAGTTAGCGAAATTTTGTGCAATAAAGGCACGCACACACTAATAGACTCCTTCCAAAAAATGTTTATTCATTTTTTATTGTTTTATAAGTGAATCGCTTTTATTCTAAATTTCTCAGAATTTTGGGATTTTATATATTGACTGTGATCCCGAATGTCGGGATCTGGATCGGGACCGGGACGAATTTTGTTTTTTTATATTTTTAGTTCCTAACAACAAAGTCAATTGTTCAACGAAAATAAACAAATTACTAGTTTCTGCAATTAACAAAATTTTTTACAGTAAACTCACGCATACACTAATAGATTCCTTCAAAAAAAATTACATGAAAAGGATTTTTTTTTTCAAAATTTCTCGGAATTTTGGGGCTTATATATTGACTATGACCTCGAAATATCGAGATATGTTTTACTTTTTTATTTTTAATTCTCAAAACAAAAAAATATTTATTTAACGAAACAAATTATAAGTTTTTGCAACTAGCAAAATTTTTACAAATAAAGGCATGCACACTTAAAGATTCCTTCAAAAAAACCAAAAAAGGTTTAGGGTCGGGAATATTTTTTCTTTTTCTTATTTTTAGTTCATAAAAAAAGCCTCTTTTTCAACGAAATTTCAAAATTTTCCAATTAGCAAAAATTGTATGCAATATCACATGCACATACTGATTTTCTTCCTGGAAAAATAAAATATTTTAATAATTTTTAATTGTATTTTTTCCCAAGATTATGTTATTCGAATGAAAGTTGTCTTAAAATCATATCGCATCATTCTTTGCGTTATTTAAAACGACACGACAAGATTCAGAGATTAGCAACTCTGCATACTCTTGCACACATACATATATATGTAAGTACATATGTGCATATGCAGATACGTCTTAACAATTAATTAATAAAGTACGTCAAGCTAGTCAATCTGAAGCTATTGGGGCTACCCAGATTATTTGCGAGACAGATTTGGGATGTTGCTAATTTATTTTTGTTTTTTTCTTAATTGAGCATTTACATGTATTATTGAAAACCATGCCAAAAATATGAATGCTTTAAAAATTATGTTATATATATACATACATATACATATAAACATAAATAATAAAAAAAAGAAATTTTGCGAAAGGAATATAAAAAACGATGTTTGTTAATTGGTTGCCAGCGCGCTAGTACCTTGAGTCCAGGTCTCGCTTGCTCGCATTCAGACGCTTCAATGCCATTCCAATGAGATATGGACAAGAGGAATTGTTGTTGCTGTTATTTTTTTTAATTTCTACTCAAAAATATTGTCTTTATTTTTTGTATCGCATCACGTGGTTCTGACAGCTAGACTTAATATTTAATAAAAAGGAGGAATTAAACGTATTAAAAAATAAATTGTAAAGAAAAGTAGGAAATTTGTTAGACATTGATTATAGATTATTATGTTATATTTAAAACTCAATAAAGAAGTAATTATTTTTTATTGCATATATAAAATTATTGAATGAAATGTATGATATGTATGAGAGAACATTTTTATAATTAAAAGCATTGCTAAAGCTTAGATTTAAATTTTTTAATTAGGTGTTCTATTCCACGTATTTCGATCGCTCTCACTCGAGATCTCTAATTCTCTCTAATTCACTCTCTATTCATCCGCGTATCATTCACCTTCATTGTTAGCATTAATTACAGCCATCCCAATCTCACTAAATTCAATCGGTGGCGCTATAACAACGTTCAGTCCTTCTACTCTATAACGCTAACAAGATTGTCTCACTCTCTCTCTCTTTGCTTACCTTAAAATGTGCTCAAATGCACACTATTATTATTCACGTTTTCATAAACGTGCATAAATTACAAGTTCCGCTTGTACTTTTACGATGCTCTATAGTTGTATGAAGATGAGTGACAATCTTGTATTAAAAATATGAACTCAGTGCATATTTACTTGTAAAATTTCGTGAAAGCGTTATGAAACTGCAGTAAAGTGAGGTGCACTCATGTCAATCTCTTTTGCTTATCAACTTGTCTAAGTATTTTTGAGCTTCATACATAACGAGCAGTTCATTTGAGTTCAATTTCATCGTTTTGTTTTTGTCATGTTAAAAAATGTGTGTGTTGATCTAGCGAAAATACACTAATAAAATTTATGGTTATATAAGAGAATCAAATTGTATACCCGAACGCTCTTTTGAACGAGAGTATTACAACTATGATCGCATTAGATGTTTTGTAAAGGTTTAACGAAAACAAAATGGGTAGTGACATTATTATTAATAATAAACCCAAGCAGTACGATGACCGCATTCCCCATAGCGTACGAATTTTGTTTTTTAAAGCAAGAGTTTGTTAAGCATGGAGTTCTAAACTGGACAGCTGCAGATAAAACAAAACAGCTGTATTGAAAGCTAGATGTAGGATATGCCATCGTCAATTATTTAATGAGAGAAATAGCGCTGAGAGGAATAGCGATAGCATGGTTTCATTAACGGCAAAAAGCGGCTACGCGTTATTAAAGTTGCTGAAATGAGAGTAAAATGTGGGCACAGTGATTGAAATGTTTCATTAAAATACATTCTTCGTGGCATGAATGTACTTGCCCTTTTCCGACTGGGAAGGGTAAAATGAGACAGATGAAATACAAGAATTTTTACGTATACAAACATACATACATACGTATACCTACCCTGCAGGGAAAATACTAGTTATCAACTAGAATACTACCAGTTCACTTTTCAGCTCAACCAGTTCATGTCCATTTGCTTTCCGTGTAAGCAAGTGATATTTTCAACACAGCGATGTCCTACGTCAGTATCGATTGGCGATCAGCAGATGCCAGTTTATGGTAGTAGTCTGGTCAAATACTCATTTTTTATAAAGGGTGGTTAAGTTTCAAGGGCCGGTGTTGATTTTGAATAAAATACAATTCTTTTACAAAATTACTGTCATTTCTCTTTATTGGTATGGCTCAATTACGTATGGAACAAAATATCGGCCAAATTTTTTATTCGGCCATCAAATTTTTCGCGCAAAAGAGGTGAAAATGTGCCTCATCACTGAAGATGATTTTCTTCGAAAATTGGTCATTCACTGTTGCCATTTCCTGCCACAATTCTGACCATTAAGGACGCTTGAAATGGTCGCGAGGCCTTAGTTCTTGAGTCAATTGCACCTTGTAAGCGTGTAAACACAAGTATTTATGCATAATGTTCATCACCGACGAGCGTGAGAGGTGCAATTGTTGGGCACGACGACGAGTTGAAGTGGACGGCTCTTCAACCACACTATCGCGAACAGCAGCAATATTTTCTGCAGTACGAGCTGTCTGAGTATGCACTGGTGTTTTCACATCTCCTTCAGACCCGGTTTGCTCAAACTTTTGCACAATTTTTCCGATTGTACACATTTGGACGATTAAATTGACCGAAAAAATTACGAAGTGCGCGATATGCATTTTGATTTGAACGCCCTGAATAGCTTTAACGCGTTACTCGATTGTGTATCTTTCCATGGTTCAAATTGAATTAGTCTGAAATTGAAAAAAGGCAAATGAAGTGCAGAAAAAAACTTGACGCTTAGGTGTAGTTCACATTCAACATCGGCCCTTGAAATTTAACCACCCTGTAGATATTTTTTAGGAATTTTTTTTTTTTAAGAAGATAAAATGCGATTGTTTTGATTTTATAGTATCTTATTATTGACATCAAATAGTATACAAAAACAATTTTGCTTTTTTTTTACCTTTTTTTGTGGTAGTGTGGCACCACAGTAAGCGTCTTAAAAAAAGAGAGGTGGCTTGTCAACAGGATGTTGGCTCTTCAGGATATCTGATTATTATTCTGTAGGTTTGTTGTTGTTGTTGTAGCAGCATAAACATTCCCCATACTTACATACGGGGAATGCTGCTGGAGTGATAATCCTTGGCCGGATATAAATCCGGGTCGTTTCGGTAACGTATACCGACTGTCGTGGAAACGTCTGTCCAGGCGTGTTATTCTGGTAGGTGTGACAATCGGAAAATTTGTTTGAAAAATAACAAAATGGCGCACTTTTGAAAAAAGTTATGTTTCATGTTTTCACATTCACGAATTGGTGCACATTTGCATTATAAGTAAATCCTGAAAAATTTAAAACAATTTCTTAAAAAAAAAATTTCAAAAAAAACACGATTTAAGGTACTTAATTTACAAACATAAATAAAAATAAGATATCCATGTTGAAGGTTGATCAGCAACACTTTGCGCTACAGCAGCAATACTCTTGAGAGAACGTCTAGTTTTTGGTCTGCCAGTCCTTTTTTATCCTCAACAGAACCAGTTTCTCGAAATTTTTAATTTTTTCCACCACCTTTAAATTGTCGACTCTTTCGAATGATTATTTCCACCAAAAAAAATCACGAATTTTGCGATATGTAAAATAAATAAATTTCATGCAAATGTTAATTATGAAAATCTTTATTTTGACCTTTACAACCGCCATTACTTGTCTGTTTGTATTAGGAGTGGGATTATTTTCGAATAATATTCGAATAAACATTATTCGAATAAAACGAATAATATATTACTATTCGTTTCAAATAATTCGAATAGTTCATTATTCGAATACCTCACTATTCGAATACCTCACTATTCGAATACCTTACTATTCGAATACCTCACAATAAAAAGTAGGTAGTATTTTCATTTAATATAAGCCTTTGCGTGGTTTTTGAATTTGCATACATAGCACTTGTACAGAAACCGATTAGTAGTCCGCTAATCTAAGTAAATATTTACCAAAAATATTCGAATAGTGAAGTATTCGAATAGTGATGTATTCGAATAGTAAGGTATTCGAATAGTAAGATATTCGAATAGTAAGGTATTCGAATGGTGAGGTATTCGAATAGTGAGGTATTCGAATATCATTATTCGAATAAACGAATAAAAAATTCGAATAAATATTATTCGAATTACGAATACCTCTCGAATAAAAGATTTTATTATTCGAATAATTTTTATTCGAATAGTCCCACCACTAGTTTGTATACTGCAGTTCTAGTTCTGTCTAGTTCGCAAGTGCCAAATATTATTGACCTACTAAATCTTCCGATAGCGTGATTTATTTTGTGGCACCTTGTACAAACTCATTTGCATACGTACATATGTACATTTACTTCCCTAAAACAACTTTTAATTAGTACTCACGTGGCCGCTGCAGCTTCCCTATCAACTTAGACTTTGTAATGATATTTTCACACAATTATAATTAAATTATTGATGCGCGCCATTACTCCTACGAATCTAAATATATATATTTACATCTGTATGTGTGTGTGCTTAGACAGATAGTGACAGCTTTCTTTTGCCACTTGAACTTGGCAAGGAAATATTACATTGTTTTTGCTGGCACCATGAAATTAAATTAAAAACATAAAAAATAATAATAATATAATTAAGTAAACACTTTGCATTGAGCATCAGAGGCATAACGCAATCAGTTCTACAAAAAGTGTTACAAGGACATTTGTACGTATAGGAGTATGACTTGTGCACGTTGCGTCGTGAAGAAAGAGCCCAGCAGCAGCGCGCTGAATGCAGAGGCGCGTTATAGGAAAACAATCCTCCGCCGCCTCATGCGCCGTTGTTTGTATGTTATTAATTTTTATAGTTAAAGGTAATGACATGGAAAAAACGTAGAGTGGTTTTAATTGCTATGTGTGTGAAAGCTTGTTTTTATAAAGGGTATATATAATACTTTGGGGAATTTGAAATCCATTATTTTTAACACACTTTTATTAGGTCGGGTTGTATGTATGTATGTATGTATGTATGTATGTAACGGAATCTTTGAGCTTAATTTTCACTGGCTTCTAAACATCTGATCTACTTGAAATTTTACACACCTATCAAGGACCGATGACAATGCAATAAATTGATAAAAGTTTTCCATTATCCTTATTAGGATTGCCAGGATTAACATTTTCTTTTTTTACCTGTGGGCAAAAAGTAGGGTGAATTTGGTTGTAAAATGAAAAATCTTTTTTTATTCTTGTAAATCTGTTTCTTAGGCTCCCTCCACGAAATAAGTTTTTCATCCCGATTACTTCTTTATCACGGCCGATAACTGCATAGCTTTAGACTCACAGTCGATAAGAAAGGAATTAAATATAACACGAATATATCGAATCATTTATTCACTGACTGCAATGATAACAATAATTTTCATTCATAATAAACAAAAAATAGTTTAAAGAAACTAAAAAACACGCTTTTTTGCTAATCGAACTAAAAAGTAGAAAATAAAAAATAGTTTAAAAAAACTAAAAAACACGCTTTTATTGCTAATCGAACTAAAAAGTAGAAAATAAATTTTAATGACAAAGAGACCTATAATGAAGTAATAGCAAATCGAACGATCAGTCATAGTCAACTACCTCAGAACAGAATTATAACAAAAATTAAGATACAAATAGAGTCATTCCAATTAGAGTTAAAAGCGTGGGATGCATTTTGCTTCACTTTCATAACTTTCTGTACATAGGTAGTTGCCAATAGAATGGTTGTAATATTTACTATATCAAGCATCCCATTTTTAATTCTAATTTGAATTACTCTATTTGTATCTTATTTTTGTTATAATTCTGTTCTGAGGTAGTTGACTATGACTGATCGTTCGATTTGCTATTACTTCATTATAGGTCTCTTTGTCATTAAAATTTATTTTCTACTTTTTAGTTCGATTAGCAATAAAAGCGTGTTTTTTAGTTTTTTTAAACTATTTTTTATTGCATAAAATTTGTTTGCGCAAATGATTTAAAACTGTTTTATGATCATTCCTTAGCTACTGGGTGATGCTACGACTACTAACAGTTCGGTCAACTTCGATTATTTCTGTGATTTTATCTACATTTTCCGCATTATCGACATTTTCTTTAACATTAAAAATGCCTGAACGGAATAGACGAATCTAAAATTGCACGTAATTTGCCGTAACAGTATCGGCACCATACAAACCATTCACAATTTCAGCGGCCTGGCTTGCATTTTCGCCTTTATCAAAGAAAAACTGTAAAATGTTCCAAATTTTCTCTTGGGTGACTTCCATTGTTAACACCCTGTGACTTACAACTAAATGTAACTAACAAAAAACAGCAAAATAATTTGTTGGCGTGTATTTGTAAGATATTAAGTTGGGAAATAAGTTCGTAGCGTTCTTAGCGAAAACATTTATTTAAACAAAAAACAATAATTCTATCAATAAATTAATCAATTATAATTCGCCGTTGCTGTTTACCACCTCTTTCCACCTCTCGAGCATTCTTTTCGAGCATTTCCCAGTGCACCATGCCCTCCCAGTCCCACCAAACAAATATCATGATCTTCTTTGGATGAAGATTCAGCTTGACTCTCGGCTTCCGCGTATCTCCTGGAGCCACACACTCCTTTCTTTGCCTCATATTGATGTACTCATTCGGTACAAAAAGCGCTATTCATGACCGCGTGTTGCTCGATCGTTTGTTTGAGGCGCAGTTTGAAGGCGACTTTCTTTGTATTTTTCTTTGAGGCACTCAGGCTCCCAATTTTTCACTAAATCCCATTGAATGAAGGTGATTGAGAAACGTTTTATGATCGCAGTTCATTCTTTCCGCCAATTCACGACTGGTTTGGTGGACAATCTCCTTCATACGCGATTTGAGACTTTCTTCATCGAATTCAGAAGGCCTTCCGCTGCGGAACGTGTCATCGACGTGAAAATCGCCATTTTTGAACTTTGCAAACCATTTCCGTGCTGTAGACTCGCGACATGACACCTTCTCCGTACACGTCGCAAATGTCCCGGGCTGCTTCGATAGCTTTTTGACCTCAATCAAAAGCAAAGAAGAAAATGCTTATTTTTGCCTCCTGGGTATTTCATTTCTAAGCCTTAAAACTAATAAAAAATTAAATAACTCAAAATCACAATTAACATAGTTTTGGAGAGCAGAAAGAGTTATATCGAATAAATACTTACCCTTTGCCAAATTTTGGAGGAGAATTTTATGGCAAACATAATCAAATGCTTGTGTGGTCTTAAGGCTATTCTCTGATAGGCACCACAACATCTCATAAACTTTTGACGATGATGGTCATGATCAGTTCACAGACAGGACTCTCTATCCGCAAACTGGAGTTTGAGGGTCGTGCTAAGACAGTCTTTCCAAATAGGCAGGATTGGATCGAGGGAGAATCTGCAGCGAAGCTTGTAGTTCTGTCTTCACTGAGGGCTCCAAGATGGAATCGGGAGTCGGAGCAGGGGTTTTCTCTAAATCAGCCTTAAAATTGCCAAATACTGCTAGTGCATTTCAGGCAGAAGTCTTTGCGATCCTGCAGGCGTTCAAAATGCTTAGGGAACATGGGAGCGAGGGAGATGTTAATATTTTCCCCGATAGTCAAGGTGCGATCAAGGCTCTGATGACGCCATGGTGCAAAATCAAACTAGTAAACTCCTGTAAGGAGGAGATCAAATCTCTTCGGTGCGCAGGTAACATTTCTCTGATCTGCATTCCTGAAATTACAGAGGGAAATGAAATTAATGTAGAAGAAAATGAAATTGCTGTTGAGCTTGCCAGGAATGGTACTGAAATGGTCTTAGAGACCTCCTACCCGGATATCGGCATCCCCTTGACAGTTGTTAAAGAGGAATTGCACAAATTATTTCTCAGTAAAGCGCAGAAAAGATGGAGCTCCATTTCTGCATGTGCTATTTCGAAAACTCTTTGGTCCCAGTACTATAGACGGAGTACTCAAAAAGTCCTGGGAACTCCACGTCATTCAATTTCCAAACTCGTAACTGTGGATCATTGGACGATCGGCACACACGCGGAAAAGCTAGATTTACCTTTTAACCCCCATTGCAGAAGCTGTGGGGACCGTTCAGAGAAGGCGAGTGTTGTGCACTTTCTCTGTAAATATCCGGCTCGGGCAGCTAGACGTTTAAGGTCTCTGGGTGCTCCATTCTTCGATAGCCTGGGGCAGTGCGTCAACCTAAATCCCTTCAATATTTTTCATTACATAAACAGCTCTGGCTGGTTGTAGATATCTGCCTGTTGGAGGTCTAATAATGGTATCAAAACGGTGCTTTAGTGCTTCTTGGGGAGTGCCAGAGTGGTACCTCAACCATTTCAACTACCTACTAATTCATAGTGTCAGCATCAACCATGCACGCAATCCTCCAGTCTTGTTTTACCCAAAGATTTTTTAAATTACGAGTATTCCGCAGTACTTTAAGTGGACGGTGGGCATTGAGTTTGCCCGGGAAGTAAAACCTAATGGCTTTGCGGGTTACTTCAGTAGCTCTGTTCTGCATAAGTTCGAAAACAGTCCACTCCTTTTCACTACGGTTTTGTTTCCAGAAAGTATTGCATTTATTTCGCGTATTTGTCGCCTTAAGAACATACTTGGTGAATGATGGCTTCCTATTTCTATTTATAAGGATACATTTATTAAAAAGGTAATTAACTAAATTGGAAAAATTATCAGTTTTTCTAATGAACGTCAGATAAGAACCAGCTATCGTTCCAAGAAAGGGCGAACGTTTCAGTAGCAAAATCTTTAATTTAAAATGATATAAAAAATCATTACATATGGGGCAAAAAAGAGTAGGCAAATTAATTAAAATATTTAAGCCAAGATTCAACATCTCATCAAACAAATTCTTGGTACTTTCATTTTCCAACAGCAAATCAATGTTTAACACATCACAGAATATTATGAGTTGAATCCCTCAACAAATTTTGCATACCCATTAAAGTTATTGCGCAGTTTTGAGCGGAGTAACGTGTCCCATTTTTGATTTTTCTAAATAGTATTTCCTTTATTTGTTTTGTGCTTCGTTTACAGTCGCCTCGATCGACTAAAATAATTTAATGCCGTTCAAGGAAGTCATTTCAAATAGCTTCCACACACAATTTTTGTCTTAAATTTCAGTTCCAAAATGTACTTTTTTTGTTGTTTCCAACTGGAACACTTTGAAATTAGTTCATGTTTTTGTATTTACTTTTAAATAGCACATGTCCGGCATATAATAAATTTTAACATATCAATGTGCTACTTAAAATATTATAAGTACCAGCGACAACAAAAACAAAAATGATTCGCATTGCGCCAAAAATCTATTGACCCCTTTGAACTTATTTTCTATAACCTACTCATGCACACACACACTGACAAGAAAAATCAAAAGTAAACAAATCAAAATGCAGAATCAAATTGATTTAGAACTACTCGTAATTAGAGACATTTTTTATTCATGAAGATGCCTGATAGTAGTACCCCGGTTTTTCTTTTGTATTCAAATTCAATAAAAATAGAATTGGAAAAAGATTAAAAAAATGCGCAAAATAAAGAATTATGCTTTGATCCCTTTCTAATTTTAAAGTAAATAATTTAACAAAAATAAATGCTGTTCGTATGGGCAAGTACTTCCTTTGTTGGCATGTGTAGTATAGGGTGACCAGATAAAAATGTTGAGAGAAGCAATTTAAATCCAACAAAAACGGTGTCAGATATCAAATGAATGCTGGCATTATTTTAAAGTTGCCTTCACAGTGTTCTTCGAAACAAATCCATGAGGCGACAGAAGAAGAGGCCGGCCTAGAAAACGATGAAGTTTGACATTGAAGGCGACTTTGGAGCTATGGATCAGATATTTCCATAGCGATATTTCAAACGAAAAGCTGATGATCGAGTGACGTGGATGCGAATCCAAATAGAAGCAATGGTTTACCCCGAACTGTGATGCTATGATGATGATGATTCACGCCATTATACTCGCACATCACTCAAATGGTTATCCCGGCTATGCTGTCAATACTTTAAGCGATCGGTATAATTTTTGATGACTCGCTCAAATATGTTCGGTGTTGTTCCAGCGAAAACGTCTCGAATACTGGCCTCGAGCTCGTTCAAGGTGCTTGAGTTGTTAACGTAGACTAAGAACTTGATGAAACCCAGAGAAAATAAGCGAGGAATGTCAATTCACATAATCGGAGCGACCAGATGATGAACGCTCGTCGTGAAATTATCCAGTGATCAAATTTCTGTAATGCCATTTTGTTGAAACTACTGCTCTAATATATCGAGCTCGTCAACCTCTGTCCACAGAACGTCGGTAAGTATCGCTCTCTACCAAGGTTCATCAACTATATTAAGTGTCTAATATCTTATCTTTATAAAGAACTAAGTTCCGGTGATGCCGTCATACCATAAACTTCACTAAACTTACTTACTTAATGGACCGTAGCGACCGGTTACCGAGCTACAGCCTGCCGAATAAGGTCTCGTCAAGTGTCTCTGTTTGCCGCACACATTTTTCAGTTTCTTACGCCAAGAGAAGCCAAGTTGCCTTCAATTTGGTCCTTTCACCGGACACGATGGTGTTCTCTTCGCCGTCGAACCGTCTCAGACACCTTCTTCGCCGGAGCAGTTCCTTCCATATGGACGACATGACTGAGCAATCCTTAGGCGCTGCAAGATAACTCGTTTGACTATGTCAATATCTCCGCTCGTCAAAGCTCGTACCGCTCGTGGTTCATGAACTTCACTAAGCACTCAATCTGTATATTTAGATGCCTTGATGTTTCGTCGAACACTTGTCGATTTTGTTGGCTCCAATAATGGTTACACGAAGCCAATGGGCTTCGACCGAAAAGATGATTTTTTGGCCAAAATCCGGATGTAAGTACTTACGGGTGATCCATAAAGTAGTATGTTTTTTAATCATATGCTATTTTCAATGCGACAACTCTTCCTAGCTGAAAATCGAGGACATGGACTTAAATGATCTATTACTTCAGCAAGATCGCAATCCACGCCACACAACCCGTGCCCCAATTGATCTTTTGCGCACTAAGTTCGGTAATCGTGTTATCAGCCGTCTCGGCGAAGTCAATTGGCAGAATAAGAGCTACGATTTTGCGCCGTTATATTTTTTCTTGAAGTATTGATGTTTTGCGCACAATATACTAACGATTCAGACCAGCATCCAGGTATTGGGGAAACTGGCATAGCAGGATGCGATACTGCGAAACCAGGCTGAAATTGTATTCCATAAATAATACAAATGTTTGTTCTTTCGAATAAGCCAATAATACAAGGTGGCGCAAAATTAATCATCCTACCTAATTTTTGCAAATGACGTCGTACGTCAATCATAATTAGCACTGGTAAACTAGACAGCTGTAGTGTTTCCCGGTACTTTTTGATCATATGGTAGGGCAAAGCATTGGTTAATAGGTTTAAGTGCATATATGTACATACACACAAACATACTTATATAGTTTCTTACAAGCCTTATAGGCGCAAGACCCGGAAATTCGCATAGCAAATGGAGCGTAATTTTCTCGCTATTGTCCTGGCAATGCGTAGTTAATTCTGTTCAAACTGAACACCATTCACGCTGCACACTTCGCACTGGCCGCCTTCGTAATCTTTGTTAGAGCTCCAAAAATGCTTGTCCTGGTTCTATCCAGGAGGCAGAATTGTGCCTCATTACTCTTAAAAAAATATTGGGTAGTCGAAAAAGTCCTTTCGTATTTTGTCAATAGATGTCGTTGGAGTCATCTATCTCCAGTGCTACCAATCACATTGTGTCATATCATATGGTGTTAAAAAGATGACATTTTAAGCTTCATTTAACCAAAAAAAATTAAATTCGGAGAAGTTGAAAAAAAGTTATAGCTGTTCAAAAATGAGAGAAAATAATGAAGAAATTCGCTATATTTTGAAATTTTCGCGTAAAAAAGTGAAGAATGCCACGCAAGTCACCAATGAAATTTGTGAAGTTTACGGAGACGATGCTGTATCAGTTCGTGTAGCACAACAATGGTTCGCTCGCTTCCATTCAGGAAATTTCGATGTGAAAGATGCACCTCGATGAAATTATGGACCACGACCGTCACATAAGCTGCCATGACATCGCCAAGGCACTAAACATTCATCATCAAACGGTTTTGAACCATTTAAAAAAGGCTGGTTACAAAAAGAAGCTCGGTGTTTGGGTACCACATGAATTGTCTGTGAAAAATTTAATGGACCGAATTAACATCTGCGATTCTTTGCTGAAACGAAATGAAATCGAACCATTTCTGAAGCGAATGGTAACAGGAGACGAAAAGTGGATCAAATACGACAATAATGTGCGAAAAAGATCATGGTGCAAGGGTGGTGAAGCTCAAAAAATGGTCGCAAAGCCAGGATTGACGCCTCGAAAGGTTATACTGTGTGTTTGGTGGGATTGGAAAGGAATCATCCCCTATGAGCTACTCCAGCCTGCTCGAACGATTGGTTCTACACTTTACTGTCAACAACTGATGAGATTGAAGCAAGCAATCGAAAAACACGGCCAGAACTGATCAGCAGAAAGGGTGTCGTCTTCCATCAGGACAACGCTAGGCCACACACGTCTTTGATGGCTCGGCAAAAACTGGGAGAGCTTGGTTGGGAAGTTTTGATGCATCCACCATATAGCCTTGACCTTGCACCATCGGACTACCATTTGGAGTAAAGTTGGCTTCAAGAGAAGCCTGTGAAAATTACTTGTCGCAGTTTTTCGCCGAGAACCCACAAAAGTTTTACTGACAATAGTTGTCCAATGAGATCTACAAAGTAGTCCACATTTAGTACAATAATTTTTTGTACATTAATGCGGGCAATGCGCACTCGCATCCGCCCATTATCATATTAATTGTTGCTGGACTTTCGACACCAATTTCGTTCAGTTTTCCGCTGAAGTCAATTATTTCCCTCACACTTCAAAGCTGCCCCTCAAGCGATGATATATGTAGATATATGTAATTAATCAAAACCATTTTTGATAAACACTAATCTCTATAAATTCCTATAGCCAGTAACACATACTTACAGAGTTGTAATTCTATTTAGCGCTGAAATGCTTACCAACTCAGTAGGACTTTTGGCTTACCTTCGCACATCACTATTTTCGCTTCATTACATTCGCGCATTAGGTACTATTTAAACACTGTTATTAATATTAAACTACCTATTAAGTTTTCTATAGCCAATTATTAACCACTCACTATAATTAAATTTGCACCTATCACTTACAAGATGAATGCAACAACATTTCACTACGAGTTACAGAAATACCAGAACACATGCGAGCTGCGAGTGTATGCGTCCAGCGCAGTTCTTTAAGATGTCGGCAGCCGTTTGCTCGTACGAGTATGTAGAATTCGATTGCAATTACTTTCACAATCATTGACTGCATTATCTATAATTGCAGACATATTACAAATTATGTATGTACGGATATGAGATAACAACATTTGCTCACAAAACTTTGCGTAATACATATGAATAATGCATACGTTTGTATGTATGCGAAACACAATGAGATAATGCATATGTATGAGTATATGAGTTGACTTTGTTGCTGATATGTACAAGCACATATGTATTTATAAATTATTCTTAGGCTGGTTAATAAGTAATTTCTTAGGTTGCGTATAGAAAAAATACTACTTTGCCCGATCTAAAAGGACTTTGGAAATTTCAAATTGATTGAAGTGCATGGCGTACGTTCATATATTTCTTGGCAAAAAATATAAAGAATGACGCTATATAAATGAAATTTTATGTGCATTTAAAGTATCGGAGTCCAAAAAAAATTTCAAAAATGTTTAAAATCAGTCAGTAACAATCAAACGAAGGGATGCCTACAGACTCACGGCAGTAATAACTGGCTTCTCCTTTGAAGAGCAGGCAGCCACAATGGGTGACCTTTAAAATTCAAAGTGGGGTCCAAAATAAACAAAACTGAGATAAAATAGAAACGATCGGAATTTTGTTCTGATAACTCCGAGTTTATTTATTCAAAATAGTCCCCTCTGGCATCGATACATTGTTTTGCGCAATCTGTGTTTCAGGTCATTGACCGGAATGTCCTTCAGGATGTTGGTACAAGCCTTTTGGATGGCCTCTACGTACGCAAAATGTTTTCCTTTCATGGCAAAATACAATTTTCAGAATAAGTACCAGTCACAGGGAGCCACATCTGGCGAATACGGTGAATGATTGATGATTAAAATGCGATTTCTAGTCAAAAAATGAATCACAAGAGTCGATCGATGAGATTGTGCATTATCGTGCAATAAGCGCCAGCTTCCTCCTTCGCGGTATTCAGGGCGAATTCGACGAATACGATGCAACAAACGCTAAGATAGAAGATAGCATTGACGGTTTGGCCCGTCGGCACGAACTCCTTCTGAACAATTCGCTTGGAATCCTAAAAACAAATGATTTTTGACTTCTCCAAATGCTATTTTTGGGGTAGTGGCTCATCTGGAGCCTTACATTCGGCACTTTGAGGCTTAGTTTCAGGTTCATGCTGGAAATACCACGTTCCATCACCAGTTACAATGTTCTAAAGGAAGTTCTCGACTTTTCCCGCCTCTTTAATGAGGGCTTTCGAATGTTGAATTCTGAGCAGTTTTGGGTTCTCAGTTAATTTGTGCGGAATGAGACGTGCACAGACCTTTCGTAAGTCCAAAGAATCATTTAAAATGCGATAAATCGATGTTTTGTAGATGTTCAACTCCGATTCCATGAATTTCTACGCTGATTTCGGCTTCACTTTTTATATATTTACGAAAAATTTCGATGTAGATTTCGGTAATTACTGATTTTGATTTCGTTGTCATTTATGTCCTCACAACCATCTCTGAAACGTGTAAACCACTCACGACCTCTGGCACGAGATAGACAATCATCGCCACAAACTTTTTTCATCAATTCAAATGTTTCGGTAAACGTTTTACCGATTTTAAAACAAAATTTGGTATTAGCTCTTTGTTCGAAACTCATTTTTGTACCGATGACACAAACATACTGACACTTTAGACGCAATAACTTCGCTTCCTCTGAACCGAATGTCACCAAGCTTTCACTGGAAGTCAGCTAGAGATGTAACTTCCAACGCACTAACTTATTAAAAAGATGGCGCCATCATATACATTTTTATGACGCCAGTCTTGTTTATTTTGGACTTCACCTTGTATATACTGTCATAGTTGTAATTAACCGCAGGAAAAGGAAACTACTTCCACTTGCTCTGTGCGGGAATGTTACACCTTTGTTTTGAAAATCTCGAAGAGCTGGCCGGTATCCCGTCTATCGCTCAGACTGGATATAGTCGTGAAGTAATAACCGTATAACTTGTTGATAGCGAAGATATGGCAAGCATTAATTGGATTCTTGGTGAATCACCACTTCAACCAGCCAACCAAGATAGGAATATACCCTTGGTAGATTAGATTAGATTAGATTTGTGGGGGGTTGGACAAGTCCAAGCACTCAGTCAGTAGACCATTGTACTACACCCGGATGGATTTCAGTAGAAAGAATAGAGATAGGAAAGATAAAAAGTGGGTGGTAAGATAGATAAATTAGTTTGAGATCACTCTTCCACAAATCTCTTGGATTCATTGATGAATTTTAAGAGATCCAGAAGAGGAAAAGTATGAACTTTATCCATGATCAGTATATCGCAACCCAATATCCTATGTCTAATTCTGGAAAATGCAAGACAGCTACAGAGAAAATGTTCTGCGGTGTCGTCATTCTCAAGACAGAATAGGCATATTGGGATGTCTACGACCCCCATGGTATCCATATGCTGACTACAGACGTTGTGGCTTGTTATTACACCCACCAGTACTCTCAGGTCCTTTCTGCCCAGTTCTCCTTTTTGGTTCTTTCACAAAGCACTTGGCTACTCTGCACGAGTTCAACTCAGACCAATGATCTCTATGGGTACACGTCATGAAGTCGTCAATCCATAGTTAAATGTGAAATTGACACCTAGAAAGGGTTCAGAGCCTTCATTTGCCAATTTATTAGCTAACTCGTTCCCTGTAATACCACAATGTCCAGGCACCCAAATAAGACTAACTTTGTAGTGTTTTGCAACACTGTTCAGTATTGTCTTACATTCACCGACTAACTTCGAAGAGCAGCGTGGGTTAGCAAGAGCTTTTAGTGCAGCTTGACTGTCACTACAAATTCCAATACTGTTGCCCCGCCACTTTTTCTCAATTAGCCAGTACGCTCCATTCAATATATAGACTTCTGTAAGGAATACCGTGGCCATCTGTCCTGTGGCTTAGGAGTACTTAGTGTCTTCGTCTAAGTACCATCGAGATCCGCTTCTATGACTGGTTTTGGATCCGTTGGCGTGGACTTTCAGTAAAGATTTCGAAATATTGTCAATTAAGTACAAAAAGAGTCCAAAATATTCAAACCTACTTACTCAACTATCAACTATCAAATTTTAAATTTAGGTACTTAGTATTGAATTTATATTGATTGTTTTTCTTTACATTTTTTTTCTAGTCTCTAAGGTAATTGGCGGCCGCCGTAGCCGAATGGGTTGGTGCGTGATTACCATTCGGAATTCACAGAGAGATCGTTGGTTCGAATCTCGGTGAAAGCAAAATTAATAAAAACATTTTTCCAACAGCGGTCGCCCCTCGGCAGGCAATGGCAAACCTCCGAGCGTATTTCTGCCATGAAAAAGTTCCTCATAAAAATATCTGCCGTTCGGAGTCGGCTTGAAACTGTAGGTCCCTCCATTTGTGGAACAACATCAACACGCACACCACAAATAGGAGGAGGAGCTCGGCCAAGCACCTAACAGAAGGGTACGCGCCAATTATTTATTTATTTTAAGGTAATTTGTGCTGTGAATTATTAAAATAAATAAATATAATATTAAATATTTTATAGTTTTGTTAAAAGTAAAAGGGGGAAATGAATTTTTCATCATACCTATTTATGTAATATATATAAAAATGATTGATGAAATAAAATGATTTTATTGCAGTGAACGCTGATGTCCTGTACTAAGAATTTGCAAGTAATGAAGAAGATTTTACCTTTCTAGAACATTTTAATCCTCTAACGACTCTCCAAATTAGTATTTCGAAGGGTGCCTTTGTAGTAAGTGTCAAAACGGTCCTTTAAGGTAGGGGCTAATGGGTTAAAACGTTGTACGAAAATTTGTTCTGTAAATTTTTTATATATAATATTTTAACAATTTTTCGCATTCTTTTTAAACAAACTTAGGTGGCAAAATGTAGCCGTAAAAAATCGAGTTAACTTTTGCAAATCCATGGAGTGCTTTATTACTGTATAGGTATCGTTAGGTTAGGTAGTGCTGGTTGATCTGTAAAAAGATCTCAATTAGGGGCCCTCTGGGGTCCATTGTGTTACCACTGCTATGTTCTATTTGGAGTCGAATTATTATTTTATTGTAATTCTTAATGCCATCTTCTCGAGTTTTAAATAAGCCGTTCAGCCTGTTCTCAGCATCATCCTTCAAGAATGAAAAATATGTTGATCCTAGGCGCATTTTTCGAGTCCTACAAAGAGCAGGACAGTGGCAGAGTAGGCGTTCCAAAGTAACCCTAGCATTCGCTTCGTTGCATGTGTTACAGGCATTGCTCTGGACTAATCCCATTTTGGCTGCGTGATGTGAGGTGAGACAGTGTCCCGTCAGAACTAACCAACCAATATTTTGTAGTCTTTTCTAGAGAGTGATAAAATAAAGTTTGTAGTTGCCGTATTCCAAGTCCTTAGCCCAATTTGGGCAATGAGGTATACTTTCAGAAAATATGAACAAAGTACGGACTAGTTTCGGTTGTTGCACTGTTTTATCAATTCAAGTTATCAATTGAAGATATCGACTAAGTTGTTGTTGTATTCAACTGAGTTCATCAGCACCTAAACTCAAATCACCGTTTCATACTTCTTATTGCAGAATTTAAGAAAAAAGTTGTTTACTGAACGGTAAATAAAGTCATTCACAGACTTGCAGTGCTCTCGAAAGTGTGTGTTACACATCCGGAATGTACTTGTATGTATGTATGTTTACCCACAAGAATATGTTAGAAGAATTCTTAGCACGAATGAAGGTTGAAGCAATGCTTCGAGGGGGCAACCGGTTTGAGAAAAAAAAGAAGTAACAAATTGCTGCCAGAAACAGCAGTTCAATGTTCAATTTAAGCACATCAATAAGAACTGCGCTGCAAGGCAAGAGTCGGGAATAGCTCCAATGTTTTGCTTATTAATGTTTATATATTGAATAGCAGTCTCGCGCAAAACTATTTCGTAATACTTTATTAAGTAAAAAAAAAATGTATCAAATGCTGTGCTATGTTTAATTATCTTACTTGTCTCAGCAGGCGCTACACGCGCTGACACGCACATTACGAATTGTGTTTTTCACCTGATGATATATTAGTTGATAAAATTTTGTAGATTTTAAATGAAACGATATGTAAATTTAAGAATAAAATTATTCTTACACATGACGATGACAAGCAATTTCAGCTATGATGAAATGTCTCAACCCATACGAATATTTTGCGAACGGGTATACTCGTATAAAATAAAATTCAAAAAAACCTGTAAAAAATAATAAATGGTTTTATATAATTAAATATATATTTTTTTGTTTTCATTAGCGCATTCCTTTATTTTACTTGTTTTACTTTAAAGCGTTTTAATATCCAGTTAGGATGTTTACAATGACTTTGCTAATTTACGAAGCGCAATATTTTAATTTTTGATGAAGAAGAAGCGATGAACTTTGTTGTGGATGGAGAGGCAGATCTATATGTGTCTGCAGCGACAGCCAAGCAGCGCTTATGGCCTTAGACAGCCCTCAAACCACATCAGGGGTAGTGAAGTCCTGTAAATCCAAGCTGAACTATGTCGGTAGACATAATAGCCTGATGCTAACATGGGTCCCGGGACACGTGGGTATCGCGGGTAACGAGACCTCTGACTCCTTAGCTAAGATGGGCTCTGAAGCCAACTTCTTTGGCCCAGAGCCCGCTTTGCCACTCCCCTCTGCGGACATCACGGCCACGGTTAGCAAATGGGTAACTACTACCCACAAGCGAGCTTGGCAGGCTGAGAGAGGCTGCAGATGGACAAAAGTGATGTTACCTGTCATGTCCGATCGACTGTCGCAAACCCTTCTGTCATTAAGCAGAGGGGAGTGCAGACGGCTGGTTGGACTGATGACGGGCCACTTTCTGTGGGCAAAGCACATGGAAAGGTTGGGCATCTCAGACAGTGTACTCTGCCCAGCTTGTGAAGAGGAGGATGAGACGGCGGACCACTTCCTGTGTATCTGCCCCGCCTTCGCCCGAATCAGGTTTGAGGTCTTTGGCACTGATGTGTTAAGAAGCGACCATCTTGGCTCCTTGGCACCACAAGATCTACTCAGATTTCTTCGGAGATCGGGTAGATTTAAAGAAAATTAAAAGGGAATCCAAGTGTAGTACAATGGACTCAATTAATGTCTGAGTGCTGCACTTGCTAGTTGTCCCGACAAAAAAAAAAAATACCCGCAGCTCTTCAAGGTCGAATAATATTATATTAGTTTGGGGGAAAAATAAATTCATTATTTTCTCGATAGATGGCTGTAGTGTTCGATATCTCGTAAAGTATCGATCAAACAATTTCAAGTTTTTGCTCGTTGTAAAGATGACATTTCACACTAAAAAAAATTATTTTGCTGTTTTTTGTCTATTCCATTCAGTTGTGAGTTACAGGGTGTTTACAATGGAAGTCAACAAAGAGAAACTTCGGTACGTTTTACAATTTTTCTTTGATAAAGGCAAAAATGCAACCCAGGCCGCTGAAATTGTTAGTGGTGTTTGTGGTGCCGATACTGTAACAGCGAATTACGTTTACTTTTGGTTGCTTCGATTCCGTTCAGGCATTTTTGATGTTAAAGATGCACCTCTACAGGCAGGTCCGTCATCGAAAATGTCGATAAAATCACATAAATAATCGAAGTTGACCGGCCTGCTAGTAATTATAGCATGGCCTAGCGGCTAAAAATCGACCATCAAACAGTTTTAAAGCATTAGCGCAAAAATAATGGATTTATTTTTCCCAAGCTAATAAAATTTGCCACTGTAAAATGACACCTGAATGTTGCGTTTTACAGGTGTGGTCTGGTTGTTATTGTTGTAGCACCAGAAACATTCCGCATACATATACGGGAAATGCTGCTGAAGTGACACTCCTTGGCCGGATATAAATCCGGGTCGTTCCGGTTACGTCGGTTACGACTGTCGTGGGAACGTCGACTGTTCGGTGATCAGGCCTGCTTCAAAAGCTTATTTCAGATTTTTTTGATAGGAATTTTCATTCCTTCGAGAGTTTCCTTTTTTATTTGCACCTAATAAACAGTAATGGAAATGGCTTTATTATTTCACAAAATATTGTAAGTTGTAAGTTAAAACCCTTCTGGTTGAACCAATTTTTAAATCGCTCAGAAGTGGATACCCTCAAAACGAGCTGTCTAAAAGCTTCAACAGGTTTTTAGGCGTTGAAAAACATTGACCTCGCATTTTATTTTTAATGTGCGGAAATAAAAAGAAATTAGAAATCATTAGGTGCCAAAATCAGCGCTGTAGGGCACAACAATAATTCGATCTTGTAAGTGCTCAAAAACGTTATTGCTGTGAGCTGAGCTCTTGAGAGCTCCCATTGTCTTGGCGAAGAATAACTCATCTTCGGTAGTTGGAGTTTCTCAATTCTCCTAAACTTTGGGCAAACAAAGGGTTGTGTACCACTCGGGATTGTCTCTTATATGTTTCTCTAGTAGTACAGTTGCAACATGACCAGATTTTCCAAAAAAACAGCCGTGTCCATTTGCTTTGAAGTGCTTCTTCCGCGAACAACTTTTGTTGTATTAAGCTTGTCTTCGAACACCCGTACTGTTGATTGCAGTTTTGTTTCCGACTCATATGCATAAATTCAAGATTCTACAGCTGTTACGATGTCATAGACGTGCTTTGAACCACCGCGGCTGAATTTCTTCATATACCAAACTAAGACCTACTTCAAAAGTAGCGAATAGTAAGTCTTATCCCATTTCTTTTCGGACTACCACTTATTTCGATCAACGCAGAATAGCTTGTCCGAAATAAGCTTCCCTTCGGTTGAAAGTATCAAAACTTGGTTAGATATGTCCTGGGCCTCAAAAGATGAGCGGCGGTATTGAATGGTACAGAACTCATACGCTCCCTTAAAGATGGGAAAAAGTTGTCACTTGCGAAGGAAAATACTTTGAATTCTTTGTTCCATTTTTAAATAAAGCCTCAAAGTCGAGAAAAAAGTCTCTACTATGTTTTGCTTTTGCACGCTACCGAAGCAAGAACCCACGGGCTATAGGTCATAAAGTATGCACGAGTGAGTTGTTGGATAGGGAGAGCTTCGTCTTAGTTGAAAAGACTTAAGCTTTTCTGCAACATTTTTTTTTTTTTTGTTCTTTTACACCCTATAATTTTTGACACTTGCGAACCAGACTGTTGGAGTATGCAAACAGACAAGCAATGGAGTGCGTCAAGGTCAAAATGAAAATTTCCATCACTCAACATTTTGTTTTTGTATTTTTAGAAATGCTATTCGGCGTCACCTTGTATTTAGTAGAGTATTCGGCAGCTTACATTTGCGGCACTGTTAAATAGCTTTAACATTTTTTTTGGCCTTCCTCTGACTTCACGTTACAAATTATTTTATTTACACCAAGATTTAACTGCCTTATTCCTGAACTTCCTTTTTGCCTCTACTATTCTTCTTCTTCTTGATTGGCGCTATAACCGCTTGAGCGATTTTGGCCCTGCTTAACAAAGCGTGCCAGTCGTGAAGGCAAGACTTTCTCCACCTGATATTTCCAACGCAGAGGAGAACTTCCTCTTCCTCTGCTAAGAGGCCTTCCTCTTCCTCTCCTACCACCAGCTGGTACCGCATCGAATACTTTCAGAGTCGGAGCGTGACCCAGTCGGACGACATGACCCAGCCAACGATTTATTTCTTAAAAGCGAAAGCATTACAGCGTGTTTACACAATGTTATCGTTGGTACAAAAATATAATTTGCATATTTTGGTTGGCACTATTTTATATTTTTAGAAAATAACTTTTGTCCGGTGATTGTTTATTTTAGGTTTTTTTTCGGAAGGCGCTTTGTTGAAAGAGTCGAATGCAATTTGGAAACATAATTTAAATCACATTTAAAGTTAAACAGAGTAAATTTTTGGCAGCCCAAAGATAAGCCACGGGTGAAAATTAAAGTCACCACTTGCACTTAGAGTAAGGAAAGAATTTTCTCAGGCGAGGTCTAAGGGATTCTCCACCGTTTTTAAATCACCGAAAGTTAAATTTTTTCTCCATCTATGTATGCACATCCACGTACTCTTAAATACACCGTAAAGTTGTCAAAACCTTCAAACGTTTCTAGTATTTTCTTAATCACTATTGTCCACACAAACGCCGTCGGCAACGCGTAAAAAAAAAAACACTCACAACTAATTCATTTCAAAATCTATTCTCTGCACTACGCTACCCCACAATAGTCATTTAACTAATCAAACAAATAAATGGTTAGCAGCAAACATCAATGACGAATTACAGACGATTGTGCGGCTGCGTTTATATATCAACGCGATCACTTCAGACCACCACACACACACACACATACATAGTGCATACGAGTATGTTCATAAGTGTGTCAGCATTTCCGAAAATTAATATTTAAGTAGAGGCATTGAATTGCATTCACCTATCAAGGGATTCTAGTCAAGAAACAACTTCAACTGAAACTTCTCGAATCGTTGCTGGAGATGTCGGCTTGGACACATACAACTGTACAAAGGCATACAAGCAATGGCTAACATACATATGTACATATGAAAAAGCCATAAAGTAATCGAAAATCTATAAAAAGAAACCGAAACTAACAATTTGTTATGCGCAAATTTGTATTGATCTGTTTGTATTGATACTCGTAGATAAATGTTGTGTATGAAGTCGGTTCGGTCGGCAAAGTTGCGTTTGCACTTGATGACGACAAAATGTGTGATTTAATTGTGGTTGTGTGGACTTTGTCTAATTTACACATCGACACTGGATTCTCGCACATTTTTGGTTGTGTAAACGCTGTCACATTTTCACACATCAGATCTTATGTACACAGATGACTTGGGGAATGTTATCGTACTTTTTACCCAAACAAATAAATAAATATGTAAATGATGATTTTGGTCCAAAGTTCTCTTTGTGGTTTGAGGGGTTTACCGCAATGATTCATGCAAATTCAATGCAGAGTAAAACGGACAACTTCAAGTTGAAGGGGTGTGAAGTGCTTGGGTAGCAACATTTTGGTGGAACAAGTTAGGAGTAGCGCGTCTTATCAAACAAGTAAATGACCTCGATTGAATTTTTTATGCTACGTAGCGGAAGGGAAATAGCCGTTTTTTTTTCTAGTAATTTTTAATTACCTTTAACTCAAATTTGTTTATAAAAAATTTTGTATATTTTGTGTTTTTTTTTTCATCTGCTTTGCATAGCAACAATCAAAAGCAGCCGAAAAAAGATGCCAATTATGAGTCAATAGAAAAGTATTTGTTATATTTTTACAAACTCAGAGTGATGACAACTTGGCTTACCAGAGTGGGCCAATAAGTGTATGAAGATTAGTACAGATGAGAAAGAAGATGTGAGTCCAATAAAGAAAACATCCTGGAAATGAATGTAGGTATATTTTGATGGTGTCAGCAAATTATTCTATTTGGAGGAATCACAGTGGTCGGAAGGTTAATTTTTGAGAAAAAAAACATTTTTTCCAAGCTATGGAAAATCAAATTGTGCTTTCATATTCCTCCACAGAGAACTTAAGGGAATATAGAAATAAGTGTTATTTTGCGAGAAAAATCTAATTTCATTCAAAATATCGTAACAAAATCATTAATTCACCAAACGAGTAGGTTAAGTAGTCCTGTCTGATCTGTGAAAAGATCTCACTTAGACCCCTAGAGTCCATTGTGTTGCTAGTAGCAAAAATTTACTTTTGGTGTATTTTTATTTTTAGCAAAAGGATGTCACTTTTGAGATTTTTTTTAATATATAGCCGTCAAATACAATTGATTTGACTGCTGTAAACTTTAAAAATTTAAATTGGCTTAAAATTCGCGATTGGCGAGTCATAAAGTCTAAGGGGTGCCATTTTTGAGATTTGTTTTTTTTTTCGGAACAGACTAACAAGTACAACACTCAGATACAATTAAGTCCATTGTACTGCACTCGAATTCCCTTTTTAATTTTTTTTTTCTTTAAATCTACTCGACCTCCGAAATCTGAGTAGATTTTGTGATGCTAAGGAGCCAAGATAGTCGCTTCTTAACACATAAGTGCCAAAGACCTCACGCCTGATTCGAGCGAAGGCTGGGCAGATGCACAGAAAGTGGTCCGCCGACTCAACCTCCTCTCCACATTCTGGGCAAAGTGCACTATCTGAGATGCCTAAATTTTAAAACTTTTAAAAACATTTATAAAGCAACCACAAAAATATTTCAGTGTTCATTTGGATGATCTTCGGTCTCAACTTTTTGATTTCGAGTACGCCGTATTGAGCCCGCCATTTTCAGTTTTGAAAAATTTGCATCCGAGTTGTAGTGAATGACCTCAAAAACACCGAGTAGGAATTGTTATGAGCTGAGCCCATACAAATTTGCAAATCGATCCTTGTCACCGGATTTTCCTTCCACTGGGACTAATCTTCCATTTTATTCAAGTTGCTCTGTTCTGGAACTTGCAAATATGATTATTATAGCGTAAGATTCGAGCTTTCAATTTAGGGTAAATTGTCGTCTCAAGCGCGTCAAGTTTTTAAGAAACGCAGGTTTCAGATTCAGAAGAAAAGAATGACCACAAATACGGTTTTATGGGTTCTTATCCCCAATTTTTTGAAAACCAGAACGAGATGAGCACTTTAGGCCAGGATACCAGCGTAGTATTCAATGCACACAAATACATTAGAGGCCAGTCTCATATAAAAAATCCAAAAACAAACAAAAAAAAAACACTTAATTCTAGTACTTTTACGGTGGAAAACAAAGCTACCTTTGTTTTGGTTTTTCTTACTTGTTTTCATGTTAACAACAGTCGCTAATTTCTAACAGAAGCACATCTCCGAGCATCAGAAAACAGCGTTGAGACTACGTTTTGCACAATTTAAAAGTATCTGTTTTGGTTGTATCACAGAGGAACATTCGTCCATTAAGTATCACCTCTTGATCGGCGTATTTAATTTTTTAAAATATATTTTTATGATACTTATGTTAGTTGCCATGAAGAATAAGTAGTTTGTAAATCCGTCAGCCTTACGCACTGACCCCATAACCTTAATCATAGCAAAAATACTAGCCCATTTAATTCACAGTTGTTTGGCAACAATTAGGATTCAATATTTTTATTCCTAATTGCATTCAAACCGGTTGTACTAGGATTAGTCAGATAACAACACCGACTTCCAGTTTTAGACACTTAATTCGAGTTGGTCTTTGCGAAGACTAGTCTGGCTTTCCGGTTTTTTTGCCGTCATTCTGGTCAGCAACTGAATACCACGTCTTCTGTGCTCTTCTTCTTTTTATTTTTTTTTCTTTTTTGCTAATTTCTAAATTGAATGATTTTTTTACTTGGCTATAAAAAGTTGTGAAATTCTCTTGAGTTGGCATTTTTATCTTTTTGATCAAGGGGTCTTCATGTCGCGTGCCTATACTTCAGAATTTATAGACCTTCTTTCGCTCGAAAAAGCCCTCAATTAGCAAAATTTCATATTTAAAAATTATCATAGTAATGTGTCTAATAAATTTGAATATATTTACTTAGTACTTGACTCAAAATAAATAACAGTAAGTTTAATGTCCGGTTCACCAACCACTTTTAAGTTTAACAGAGTACTAAAGTTTCAAATAACAAAGTTTCGTATTCAAATTCTACAGCTTTAAATTTTAACAGTCTGCTAAATTTTAAAATTAATTGGTGTAAGTGTTTGAAAAATGTGTCGATAATTGGGTCATTCGTTGGAATAAGTGTATTCTTATTCTTCCTGATGGGATCTACTTTCAGCGCTACCATAAATTTAAACGAATGCCGAATATTTTGTGATTTTTAGATTAATTTTCGTTTTATTTGTGACAGAATTTAATCAAACATTGAATCTGTACCACTTTTTGAGGCGCGTTTCTTTTATGGCAAACTATTTGCCATCCGTTAGTTGTAAACTGTTTTATTTATTGCACAACAAATCGCTACTCAGTTGCAAAATCTGCATGTCATTTTGTTGCGCTGTTGCCAAAATTTTGCTATTGTCATTGTTGTAGAACATATGCTAAGCACATAATTACTTATTTTCGTTTTACCCGGTGTTTGTAAAAGACAAAAAAAGAACACATTTTTGCAAAATCACTTCCGTACTATAATTTCCTCATGTTCTGCATAAGGACTCGCAAAAACTCGATGGAAATGTTTTCATTAGTAATTATGGAATTTTTCTAATAGTTACCGAAACTTCTATTTCTCTCTAATAATATCACGTAGAGCCATAAACACTTTTTTTTTAACAATTTGTTTGTTAACTTCGTGCGTTGGTCAGTGACATGGCAAAAACATGGCAATAGCAGCTGTTAAACGTTTAAAAGTGCGCTGTTAAAGATTACAAAACCAGAGAATGTTAAATGTTAAATAACATTGTTTAGTAAGTCAACAGTTGATGAGCGCTGTAAACTTAACAGTTGCCTGTTGAGGCACAGAACTTTTTCAACAGCTTGCCTAGCTCAATAAAGTTAATGATCATTAACAGCGATAACAGTACGCTGCAAATGCTGTTCCTTTTGTTGTGTATGTAAGCGTTGACATTCTTAACTGCCGCTTCTGCTGGTCACTGTGAGCCGCTGCTAGTTAAGGATTGCTCTAGCATCTAATTTGTTTAGACTTGGTGTTGCTATCTAGTATATTTTATCTACGCTGCGACTAACTGCTGTTTTAACAACATCAAAGTGTTTAAGATTCCTATGGTCAAGCTGATTTAGGCAGTGACTGCGCAGCACAAACTCGAACTCGGACTCTGAATTACCTGATTACCGGTCGAAGCGACGCTGCTGATGATGACTCGGCTTTAACGACCGCAACAACGGCGGCATATAGGCAAGCAGCAAAAAAAAAAACGTCGCAAGTGACAGCGGCTTCAGCTTCCAATCAGCCAGTCAGCCCGGCGGCGTCTGTGGCTAGCCAAACCGATATTTACCTGCCGTGTCGTGCACAGCTCAGACTTCATTCAAAAGTGAGCAGCGCAAGCGAGTAGACGAACTTATTTAAAAGCTCTCTGTAACGTTTAAAGAACATTTCGTAAACGTTGAGTATTGAAATCAAAACGTAACGCAAGTTGACAAACAAACAGAATCGTTAATAATTTGTTAGAACCGAAAAAAGGATAACAAAAATACGAATACAAAGCAGAAGTTGGACAAAATAGTTTGAGATTTTTCTAAAAATAAAGTGTGCGAATAAGAACATTAACAATTGATGAGTGCGCTTGAACTTGTTAGCTGAAGCGTTTAGTATTCAAACAAATTTATTGAACTTTAAATCAAGCTGACCGTTTAACTCGAATTTGTGTTATACGACATACATTTATGCATCAGTTGATTGCAAATATTGAGAAAAAAATCTCGCAATTATAGCAAAGTGCTTTGTTTATCATTCTGCTGAGCAATAAGTCAAAGTAGAAATTAAGCGCGAAAATGAAAGATCTTGGCAAATTATTTTCACGTCCGTATAGCGCAGCCAATACTCAAGACGCTGAACAACTACAACAACAGCAATTGACTGCGAATATACAATCAGTAATGGCGACGGCGACAGGACCTTACATAGCGAGCAGCTCGTCCGCCGCTGAAAAGCAACGTAACAAAAGCTTGAAAGCCAATCGTTCAATGAATCCTGCCGGCATTCTAAGTTCGTTCTTTAACGAACGTAAAACCAATAAGCGAGCTCGTTCACCGAAATGTAAGTTGAATATTATGAAAATTCTTTGGCGCCCATACATTTATTGTACATCCATACATGCCAGTACAGGTGTTTGTATATATATTTGATGAGAGAATATGAAAAGTGGGGAAAGTGAAAGTGATATTTTTCAAGTGAATGGCAAAAGAACCGTTAATTTATTAATTTGCACGAGTGTATTTGATTTAGAGCTGTAATGCAGAATAGGTTTATAAAATTCTTAAATATTTTGATTGAAATCGGTATCTTTTCCAAAAAAAACAGCAAAATTAATTTCATTCGAGTGAAATCTAAAGGTGCATTGATGACAATAAGCGAAATTGTGTTGTTTGAAGGCATTTGTAAAAAGAGAAAAGAGAAAAAAATATTTAAGTAAACTAAAGAAAAATAAAAATATTAAATTATTAATTTACCTGTACTTATATTCAAAAACTGTGCTTATGATTTTTTTTATTCGAACATAAAGTTAAAAATAGTAATTAAAGTAAATTTGAAAAAAATTACACATTTTTAAAAGTAAAACTTTGTAAGTAAATCAAAAAGCGAAAAGTTTAAAATAAATCAAAAAAATTTAATAAGTTTTAATTAAAATCTTGTTTTTAGGTGGTTTTAAAATCGTGACAAATGATGTTTAAAAGATGTGAAAAATTAATTAAATTAAAACTTTTACTAAAATCTTTTGTTTTTTTAGTGGTTTTAGAGTCTGGCAAAATTATGTAAGACAATCCTTTATTTGCAGTTTGAAAACGATAACTTAAAAAAAAATGTGCAAATAAAACAAATATACAATATATTATAATTGTAATTTCAGTTTAAAATAATAATTTTTTTTTATTCGAACACAAATTTAAAGATAATAGTTAAAGTAAACTTAAAAAAATGAATACAAATTTTTAAAAGTTAAAGCTTCTAAGAAAATCAAAAAGCATAAAATTTAAAGGAAATAAAAAATTTAATTTATTAATTTGGTTTTTATTAAAATTTTGCTTTTCAAAAGTGAACTTATACAAAAATTTTAGATTCTTATCTGCATTTTCGCCTCTTTCAGCTAACCTCTTTTGTATGTTAATTAAATAAAAACAAAATTTTTTTAAAAACTTACCAAAAAGTGAGTTTCATGAACCAAAAATTGTGTTGTGTGCACTTTTTACATCAAACATTTTGCGACTGTTATTTAATTTGGTGTGTTTTGAAATGAAAAAACGTTTGAAAACTTCAATTTTTTTGAATAGCGAAAAATTTTTCGCTTATCTTTGAAATAAAAGTTAATAGTTTACTCTTCACAAATATTGACATTTTTTTTAGAAAAATATGAAATTTATTTTAAACGGTATTCTTTCAAATTGTTCAAAAAAAATAATTGGTGTACTCAATTTTATAAAAAAACAAAACTAAACATTATAAAAATAAAACTAAACACTTCCCCAAACAATTGTGGCAAAAAAATTTAGTAGAATTTATTCATGCAATATTTTTTTCATAAAACTTTGTTTAATACATTTTTTATCTAATTTTAGTAATGCATAAATTAAAAAACAAAATGATTTTTGAGTGGGGCACCAGCTTGAAAAAAATAATGTGTTATGAAATTTAAAAAAATTAAAAAAAAAAATATTGTTGATATGAAATTTAAAAACAAACTGAAATATATTTCCACTTTCATTTGACTTCACAAAAAAACAAAAAAAAAACAAAAAAAAAACACAATGTCAACCGCGAATTTGTAGGCATGTTTTAGCGCCAAAACCATATGCGCATATCTATAAGTACAACGCGGCGCCACTACACTTTAAAGGCGTAACAAATTATGCAAGAAAACAAAGAAAGTGAAACTCGACTGGACGTATTTTAAAAGTTTCCATATTTTAATATGCAACGAAAATCGCTGTGTGAATATGCATGCATGTGTGTGTGTACAATAAGCATCAATTTTTTAAAAGATAACTTCGCGCAAATCAGTTGCCTTCAAAATTGGCAAAGCCGCCAATATTTTGCAATCATTTGTATTTATATTTTGCCAAAAAAAAAAAACAGCAGCGACTGTATTAAACTGAAATGCTTTCAATTAAAGTCAAGAAAAATTATTTTTTAAATATCTGGTAGCAACTCTATCGCCACGGCTGTGGCCAACTGTCCGCCACCTTGGTCGACATGACGGCCAACGAAAAATGCTGTCTATGCAGAAAAGTAAAACCAATTTCGCGACTGCATTCGTACACCCCACCAATTATATTTACTTTAGTATTCTTTTTTAATGTTGGCTTGAGAAGTTTGTATTTACATTTAAATACACGCACGTACTTGAAAATTGACGTTTTAGAAATTTGGCAAACAGTGTTGCCTGAATAAAACAAGTCACTCTAAAAGCCATTGCCCAACTGGTTGGCTGGCTGGCTGCCATCCGCCGTGGCGGGGCATTTAAGAAACTTAAAATTGGCCAAAAATGCGATGTTTGTTGTTGGTCGAGTTGAAAAAGTCAAGTTGGGCAGCAGCAATTATAAGTGCATGTGTAGATATGCCCATAATTTGGGGTTTTTTTCGGATTTTTTCTTTGCGAATATTAAACGCCAATCTGCAAAGACACGCTTGTTTCGCTATGCAAATATTTGCGAATTTCATATTTCGCGACTACCATATTTTTCGCAAATAAATATTTATGAGCTGGTATATGTTTGTATGTATGCGATATGAGCGCTTCAAATAGTTTAATGCAAAATTTAAAAAACAAAATATAAAATCTCGTTGAAATCACTGTTGTTTTTTGGAATAATTTAATTTTAGCATAATTTAAAAAAAATAATAACTATTTTAAGAAAAAATCGAGAAATTTTTTTATTAGTATGAGTAATTAAATTAAAAATAGTTAAAAAAGAATAACAAAAATTTTAATAATTGTTTTTGATTTTTTTAAAATACTGCTGCATTTTATGAGAAATTAAATTAATAACAATTAAAAAAAATAAAAACAATTTTAAGGATAACTAATTTATTTTATTGGTAATTAAATTAAAAATAACTAAAAAAATAAAAAACAATTTAATAAAAAATCGTCAAGATTTATTATTATTTGATTATTTTCTTATATTATGACTAAATAAATCACTACTGAAAATAAAACGTTTCTTAAAATTGTGTTTTATCAATAATTCTTATCGAAAAAAATTCCTTAAACTTGTTGTTTTTTTATTAAATTTTTTAAATAATGAATATTAACACAATTTTGATGAATTTTAGCACTGTTACTAATTATATATTTGTCCACAATTAAAAAAATTTTGTATTTATAATTAAAAAACCAAAAAAAAAAATTATTGGTTTCAAAGAATTGTTTATTTATAATTAAAAAAAGACGATTTTACCGAATTTGTATGCTTTTTTACTTTCTTTTTATCAAAAAAATGTTCAATAAAGTTTATTTTTATTATTTTGGTTTTGATATTCAAGGTCGTTATTTTTTACTCATTTTAGTTTCATTTAAAAAAATAATTTAAACGAATTTTTTTATTCACTATTAAAAAAAAGCAATTTTAACAAACTTTTGTAATTTCTTGTTATTAATGATTTTTTTATGCATAATTTAAATAAAAATAAAATTTATACCTTTTCGATTTTCCTTTCCTACAAAAAAACTCTAAAAAAAAATTTCATAATTTTCAATAATGTTTGTTTCTTATTATTTTGGTTTTGATTTTCAAGGTTATTATTTTTTACTTATTTTATTAGTTTCTTGTGATGATTTTTTTAAAAATGAAAACCATTTGTACGAATTTTTCATACATAATTAAAAAATAAGAATTTAAAAAAAGTTCGTGTTTTTATTACACATTTTTTTATGTATAGTTTAAAAAAATATTGTAGAATTTTATCGAATTTTTGTATTTTTTCAATTTTTCTTTCCTGCAAAAAGCCACTACAAAAATTCATCACAATTTTCAATAAGTTGATTTTTGATTAGTTGATTATTTTGGTTTTGTTTTTTAAGGTTTTTTTTACTCATTTTAATTTCTTTTTGTTTAGCTTAAATGAACTGCAAAAGTTGTAAAGTAAATTTTTGTTATTATTATTTTTACTTAGATGTTATATTAAAATATTTTTTATTTCGAAAATTCGTTAAAACTTTCCGTAAAACTGGGTTTTTTTAATGTATAAACATTATGTGATATTATTTTTTTAAATAAAATTCCGAAATTTCGTAAAAATGTTACTGTTTTATATTAGTTTTATATATTATATTAATTTTCACTTTCGCTTTTTTAATAGCATTTGAAAAATTCGTTGAAATTCTCATAAATCTTTTTTTTAATATTCACATTACATTATTTTTTTATCAAAGAATTTGAATCTTTTCTGGTTTTTTAATAGAATTTCAAAAATTCTTAAATAATTAAAATTTTTTTATTATAATATTATATTTATTTTTACTTTTAATTTAAATATTTTTGCTGTTTTTTTTTTTAATAAAATTTCAAAAATTCGTTAAAATTTTCCATAACGGTTTTTTATTTTTATATTAATATTATATTTTATTTGATGTAATTTTTTTTCCTAGAGAAAAACTACAAATTCGCTAAAACTCTTATTTGAGTTGCTAATTTTTCACTCAAAAACAACAAAAATTCTTTAAAATGTTTAGCAAAGTTAGTTTGTGCTTCTGAGGTTGACAAAATATCAGCTCTCGAATCTCGTGGGTTTTCTCACAGGTCACTATGCGCGAGGAATGCATGCTGTGAGACTTGGAATCACCTAGAGTCCTTTTTTCGCTGGATGTATGGAGGATGAGGTGGAATCATCTCAACACCTACTCCTTAGCTGCCCTGCTCTGGCGGGGCTAAGATCCAGGCATCTTGGCTCTTACTTCTTTGCTACGCCTGCTGATATACCATAGTTGGCGCTGACATTAAAAATCTGATGAATTTCATCAGCAGCACAAAGCGGTTGACGCAAACGCAACATAGTCATCGTTCGTAAATCCACACACTCCTAACCATCCCAGCACTACCTCTCCCCGCCCTCTCCCTGCATCCCATCGGTCTTTCTCTTTCACCTTCCCTCCTTCATAATGGTTGTGATACCATAGGACGAATCCATTTTTCTTCGTCCACACATAACCTAACCTAGTTTGTGTAAAAGTGTGCTATCATTTTTTTATTGTTATTTTTTCGGTTAACGTTTTATTTTTTAAATTAGCTTACTTGTTCATTAACTGAATTTTTTTTTTGCATTTTCCCCCATAATTTTCAACACCTCTACAAGTTTGACATTTTCCTCGACTATCACAACGTCGCACAGTCTTGTGCTTTTTAGTTTCTTTTCCTCGCAATCGCTTGCCAACTCGATTTTTGGTGCATTAATTCGCAGGCAATATTTTTTAATTTTTGCTGTTGCTTTGCCTGTCCTCCAGCTTATTAGTGGTCAAGTTCAGGGATACACACAGCTGGTGTCAGCCACTTGGGTAGTTGACTTTGTTAACAATATTCAACACGCAATGAAGAAATTCACAGGCCAACACATACATAAATATATGTAGATATAAATACAGACATAAGAATATACAGTTGTGGGCAGGGGAATAACACCAGTAGTGTGACTGAGTTTTGCTATTGGCCACCGATTTGTACAAATGTGAGTAAATAGTTTACTGAGCAAACAGGTCGCTAGAGCACACTTACACGAATGTACATACTATCATACACACACACATACATAGTTTTTATAGTTATTTTTATTATCTCAGTAGGCCTACTACTCCGCAGTGTGCACCTACTGCAGCTGTGCCGGGCCGCTTATTTATTGTCGGTTTACGGCCGGTTTGATGAACTCACACGAAAATGGTAGTTTGTGGATTTTGATTACTTAATGTTTTATATATAAATTTTTTTCCTGCTTAAAATTTTCGTCTTCACTTGAAATTTATACCTTGTTTTCTGCACTGACTCTACGTGTACGTGAGCCGCTGGTAATTGGGTCAATGTCAATGCTGTGCACTGACATTTGTTTTTGCTTGTAGCACGTGTGATTCCTTCTTATAAACAAAAGCCAATTCATGCCAAACCATTATACCACATCTCTTCGAATAGCGCTAATTGTCGGCAAATGACAAAAAGTTATGATTTCTCGCACATTTCAAGGCTTGTACGCACTTGAAACTTACTTTCCGTATTTACTTAGCTTAGGTTATTATTGAGCAAATATGGGTGCGTGCGTTTTTTGCTGGCTTCTTCAATAAAACTGTTTTTGGTAATTTATCATGTATACTATACATTTTTTTCTTTTATTTCTGTCACTTTTTTATTTCTTTAAATTTTTATTTCTTATTCTAATCTTTTCTGATTTTATTATTCACTTTCGGCACGTTTTATAATTTATCGGTTTTGCAAAAAAATATTTTTTTTTTCCGTTATTTTATCATTTTTAATGCTGTAGCGAATTCATTAGCCGTGAGTGCGAAAATTCGAGAAGTTTTTTTGTTTTTGTTTTTGTCTTTTGAGCGCACACCCCATGCAATTTTCAAGCATCATATAACTTATAAGCACAGGGGGCTTCCTAACCTTAACATTTTTTTCTTGTGTATGCAAGCACATACATATGTACATATGTATGTGTGGTAGCTGCTCAGAAGCTACTTTTAATTTGCATATTTGCTTTAAAGTTTCCAAAAATCAGCTTAGCGCAACGTGAAGCGTTTGTTTGTCATGTTTATTCAACAGATGCTCACTTAACTGATGATGTTTTTTTTTAATTTTTTTTCTTTTTTTTTGCAAAAATTTCATTTTTTTTTGTTGTTTTTTTTTTTTTTTTTTTTGCAAAAATTCATTTAATCACAACTCATTTGGTTAATACCTTCATTTTGTGTCCCGTTAGCAGCGTTTAAGTTTTAATATAATATTTGCCAGATTCATCCGAATTCCAGAACTAAAGCAATAAAACTTTGGTATGATGTCAATTATGATGCATCACAGCGCATAGCACTACATCGCATTACATCGCATAACTTTGCAATTTCTTCCTGCTTACCACCTAAACCTACCCCACCTTTTCAAATTACTTTTGCACTTTTTCTAATAGTGGCTTCTTGTCATTTGAGGCCACCCATTTCTGTTTTATTTTATATTTTTTTCCGCGTACGTGCATTGAAAATTATCAAAAATAACTTGTTTTTTGTGGCTTATTCTAATAAATTTTTATTACTTCATTTTTGTCTGCTGATTTTTAATGGCTGCTTGTTTTGTTGTGAAATTGAAGCTAATTTGCTTGGTAGCTGGTGCTATGTGCAATAATGGTTTTACTGCTGGCTCATCTGAAAACAGGATTTCAGCTTGAATCCTGCATTCACGTCAAAAAAATTCAATTCTTTAGCTCAATTATTATTATTATTTCTTTCGTCTACTGACTGTGGAATATCGGTTTTGCGCCGCTGTTTTGCCGGTTTTAAATGATTATCGATTTTGCATAGAAATTCATTTCTGGTGCATAAAAAAAAATTAAAAAAATAAAAATTAGAAACAAAAATTATTTCTATAAAGCTCTTATTAATACAAAAAAAAAATTAACTGCCGTAAAATTGCAAATAATGATTTGGTAGATCAGTCAAGTAATTTCAAGACTTACATAGATACATATGTACATAACTTCATCAAAAAACCAATTAAATATTTCGCAAGGCTTTGGGAAATCAAAAAATTTCTTGTAGAGGCAAAGCTTCCGGTTTTAAAACACAAGTGGACTTGTACCTGTATTTGTCTGATATCTCCTGGCTAGCTCCTACAACATGGGTGACCATTCTGGAGTACCTAAGCACTCCGTTGGTAAAACCCAACAGCCACCGTGAAGTCACAGATACGAGGAAGGATTGTTGATGCCTAAGTTATTGGAGAATTCATTTTGAATTCATTTTGCAATTGCCTTTAAATTTGTAATTAACCATTTCCAAAGAATAAGAAGCATTAAAAAATTACCCACACTAAAAGTAATTTAATTGCATTTTCATACTTTTTTAGGTTATGCAATGTATGTATGTATGTATGCATGTATATACCATATACAGATGCATGCAATTTCAAATTACTCGCACTTTACTGCCTGCTCGCACCTACATACCTACCTATGTACATGCATATGCACCTGCGAATGTGTAGGTACATTGATTTCCATTGCACCGCAAATGAGTTTTCAATTGCCGCGCGGAATTGCCTAATAGCCACTACATATTGTCATCGTGGCACACACGTACACACACGTTTGTATGTAATTGCAAGCGAGTTGGTCAAAACGGCTTTTGAGCTGACATGACGAAAGGCAAATGCTTGAAAATGCTGCAAGAAATTATGAATGGCAAACTACAACATTTATTACTGATCAATACAGTCCTTTAGTTAAAAAAAATCAATTTTTTTTTTTTTAAATAAATAAAAAATGCATGAAAAAACCACTGATTGGTGGCAAGCAATGCGCAAATTTACTCCACCATACATTTGCATGCACATACATACATACATTCATATGTATGTAAGTACTTACTCGTATCGAAAATCACGAAAACGCGTACAATGATTACGAAGCTATTGTTGTTGGTATTGCAACATTAGCCGCAATACAAAAGCTGCATATAGACTGATATAACAAAATTTAATTTTTTGTTTGCTTTTTGTTTGGTGCATAAGAATATTATTGTCGAAAACTGCGAATATGAAAATCACGTAAAAATATAATAAAATAATCAACTGAGGGATATAATACTTATAGTTGTACGTATGTATGTATGTATATAAACACTGTTTGTGCACGGCAAAACTGTTAGTAAGAACACAAGCGGGGTTAAATTATAATAATAAACAAACACACTTTAAACTTCTAATGCGCACAACTCCAAAAATATAAAACAAATGATTACAAAAGGTGACGACGCCTAAGTGCTGGAAGCTAATAGTGTCGAAAGTCGATGACTGTCAGCTGTTAGAGAATATATGGTATGATTAGATGATGATCACGCTGATCAAGGGTCTTTCAGAAGTGATGCCTAAATGCTATTAGTGAACAATTCCTAGACGTACCTTTGTTTTTATGGCATCTTTGGTATGTGTCAAGTAGACAGATGTGTAATTTTACACGATAGAGCCACGCATTAAAATTATTCAAAACTTATTCTGTGAAATTCTTAACTTAAATGGTCGATGTTTGAGAACCACTTATCGCAAATTCGTGATTTTTTTAAATGAAAATAAGCAACCAAATCATTCAAAGATTGGTGAAAATTTTTCAAGAAACCGCTTCTGTTGAGAATGAAGAAAGCGCTGGCAGACCAAAAACTGGACATTCTGTTGAGATTATTGCTGCTGTGGCGCAAAGTGTTGCTCAACAGCCTTCAACATCGTTATCTGGACATTCGCAACAATTACGAACTACACAGTCGCAAAATTTCGCCAGCAACATGCGCTCGGCTTGCATGAAATGTTGCTAGTAACATTGATTTTCAATGAGAAGGAACTTCAAATTTATGTGCATCGCCCCAAAATCAATTGGCAAATTGTATAAAGAAAAGTGTTTCAAAAAAACATACACGCAATATATTTTAACTTAAAAAATTCAGAGATTTACTTACTCTTCTTGATAATTTAATTGTACTACACTGTTTAATCTCAAATATTCTAAAATATTTGTGTTATAGTTTACAATTAATCTATCAAATGTCTGTTCTGAATTTTGTTAAACATTAATGAATAAATAAAAATAAAATAAATACAATATTCAATTCAATTTAGAGAATTTGACCAACGAACTTCACTCCGCATTATGATGTTTTTCTCAAATAGTTTATGTTTATTTTCAATGGAGAATGCCATCTAAATGTATAATTTATCAAGGAATAAAAACAACAAAAAAAAAGTTCATTCGCAAACGAACTCTCAGTTTTCGCTCAATTTTATATAGGTGTGAAAAAATGTTGCTGGCATCATGTTGCTGGTATGTTGCGCGGTGTTTCCATGCGAGTATTGCATTGAGTACTGCTTTGCTGTGCGATACATACAAAATTTCACGCAAATTTCACAACAATGCCATTTATAAGGATTTAGAGAACCATTTCACGTGAAAAGCGTACTTGGTACAATGCGACTGTGAATCGACTGTTCGGCGGATATTACCTGCTGACGTGTTTTTGGAGGACATTTAAATGATGTCATTTTTCTCATATATTTTAATTCTTAAGAGTCACATTTTGTATAAAAATAGTGAAACCTGACAGAATAAAATTTTTCGTATTAATTTTTTTTTGTTTTACTATAAATAAAATAAAATGTCGGCGCGTCTTTTGAAACCCCCTTTATATGCATTAATTTTTAGTAATTACAAATGAACCTCGATTGCGCTCGACTCCATTAACTTGGAGCAGCTATTAAGCCGATTAACCGTGGTTTAGCTCGATCCCGAGCACCCCCATTAATCGAGGTTCACCTGTATACGCACATACGCATATACATACATATGTATATAGTGCATAGGTGTACAAACATATGTACATGCATGTCCTCAGCGAAAACGTGTTTGTGTTGGCTCGTTAACTCTGGTGGCTGCTCATATTTGGCCGGTGTCCGTAAGGAATGACAATATCATATTTATTTATGCACAAATATGCACACATAAACAGTTTTCAAGCATACATATAAGTCAACTTAATAGCACGTACGATTATTAGAAGGCGTGTTTAAGGCATTACGATGATCGTAGGCACACTTTGGCTTGTGGAAAAAAGTCATTTGCTTTATTGCTATTTTACTTTATTTGCCGCATTTCAGCGATGCGCATGTGTGTGTATGAAGCAGATTACTTGGCTATCAGCTGTTTGTTTATTAGTTAAATATTTTAATAATTTATAAGAGCTTATTATGGCACGTGTTGTTTGGTGCTGAGAGAATTGTTTGTGTTTACCATGCAAAGGAATATAAAGGAAATCCGTTTATAAATAGAAGATGTTTAATAAAAATAATAATGGGAATGAAATGAAAAGTTCAACAACATTGTTGGGCCTTTTTTATATGGAGCTTAAATATTGTTTTTAATTTTTTTATTTTGAAATTATATTAGATAGATTTTTTATTAATATATTTAGCTTAATTATACAATATATATATAACTTAAACTGAGTTTACAGATACATATTTTTATAAATATATATTTTTGTTGTTTTTGTTTTTTTTTTTTTCTTTTTTTCTTTTTTGCATTTAGGTAGGTTTTTTAATTTGTATTTACAGCTACAATGTCAAGATGGCACGTGGTATTACACAAAAATCATTTCAAATCGATTGCTTTCAAAACTATCATTTTTCCAAAACCTTATAGCCAATTTTCTTGTTTTTTTCTTAATTATGGTGTTCTTCCAGCCAGCAAGCGATACTCGATATCCGTCTATGTAAACTAATACTTATATTTTGTGATAGGTTAAGCACGTGTGCGTAATATTTTTAAATTAACAGTTACAAAAATTATGTAACCACGCAATAATATAGTAGGCAAAACATATTTCAAGTGATTTGCATAAATTTTTTCTAAATTGAATATCTAAATAAGTACTAAGAAATTGAGAATTAATTGTGCGGTCATCGACGTCAGTTGGGTTTAAACTATTTTAAAACTGCTTATATTTTTATGAGTGCTTACATGAAAGTAAACAAAGTATTAAATCTTTATTTAATTGAACAGTTAAATACTTTTTTTTTATTTTTATTTATCTTTTTTATATTTTTATTTATTTTTTTTTTTTTGGCGTCACAAACAGCTTCATTTGAATTTTAAAGTAACTGCTTGATAAATATTTCCATAGCTGCGAAAACAGGTGCTAACAACTTTATACAAAAACCAAACAATATATGCGTATATTTACATTCTTTTTTCTCATTGGTTTTTTGTTTTTGTTTCGTTGTTTTTTGCGTATTTTTTTGAAGTCGGCCAGACTGGCAGAAAATCACAAGTCATGCCAAGACGATAATTTACAAATGGACAATCGGCTGATTTGAAAAAAAAACAACAAAAAAAAACAAAAAACGTAAATGACAACAAATGGGGCATCGCCATGAGTCAGACAAAATTTGTAAAAATTTTGCGGTTTCTCTGTTATTTGTATGCATGCAAAAATGTTTAAGCCTTAAATTTATTTTTTTTTTAACTTTATAAATCTTTAATATTTTTAATTTTTATATGCATTCATAAGTAACTCCCGCAAAGACTTTGGCAGTTTCCACAAATTAATTCATTTGCATTTCAATAATCAAGTTATGAAGCACGCCCAATGCCTGTCTTTTTTCAAATGTTTGTTATTTTTTTCGTGGTTTTTTTTCTTTTTTTTTTTTGTTTTGCTAATTATCAACTTGGTCTTTCAAATTCCTAAAAACACCATCACATGCGACTGCCGGTTCTAAGCGACAAAAATCAATTGATTCAACGCGCATTTTTTATGCGCGAAAACTTGCTTTCCTTCGTAGGAGTCTCGAACGTTCGCTGAGTAAATAGTTTCAATCAAGAAATCATTAAAACCGCTATTTGTCCAACCAACTTAAAAGCATCAGCTAATAAAAATTTATAAATAAAGCAGAAATTTTAAAAACAATTCGCTGAGAAAAACGCAAAAAACAGACTCAATTAAATTTTAGAAGTATCACCAGTTTAGTATTTAACATGACTAACGTGTTTCGTCCGACCACGCACTATTTAGGGGTTTTGCCATTTTCGGCCGGCAGTTAAACCAAAGTAGTTTTATCGCACATGCTACGCCACGTATGCACGAGACTAGTTTGGGCGATTTTGATGGGCATTTGATAAGGTGCAAAGCTCGCCCCGTGCTGGTTATGTGTTCATTTGGCTATTTCGTGGCAAGCCAAGCCAAGCACCAGCGGCAGCAGCAGTTTATTATCATATTTTTAATGATCATGCAAATTTGTTTGGCTTTGTTATGTCAAGTTTTTAATTTGCAGCCCGCGTGTGTGAAAGGCAGACAAGCATAGGCAGGTTGGCTTGATAGAGAACAACAAAACAATTGTGCTTATTTATTGCTATTGGTAATATTTTGGCTCATTCGATCCTATACTTACACACATAAATATGTATAGCAAACATGCGTTCAAGTCGTTTAAATGCCTTTAATGCGTTTACAAATTTATGCTTTGTCATTGCTTTCTTTACACGCTCTCTTTCCATGCTAGGAAAGTTAGCTAAGTATTGGGATTATTATAAATTCACAAAGATGCTAATTTTTTTGGCGCATGACAACGATGTAAATGCAATGGAGGAAGATGTTATTTCGTTTGTTGGCTATTTATTACAGAAGCTACCTTGAATTTACGCAAAAGTGACTCGGAAAAGAAAAAAAAATATTTGTTTTCTTGCTAATTATTACAGAAGCCACTATGAATTTACCAAAACGTGACTCAAAAAAAAAACAAAAAAATTAGTAATAATAATAAAAAATTGGAATTTTTTACAGAATCCACTATGAATTTACCAAAAAGTGACTTAAAAAACAAAACAAAAAAAAATTGATAATACCAAAATTTTAATAGAAAAAAAAAATTTCACGTTATTTTTTACAGAAGCCACAGTGAATTTACCAAAAACTAACCCAAAAAACACAAAACTTAAAACAAAATTATAAAATTTTAATCCTAAAAAAATTTTTTTTACTCGCATTTTTTTACAGAAATCACTTTAAATTTACCGCATTCCGCTTTATTTCCCTGTTTTTTCCATTTCCTGCCTTATGCAGCCATTTCCGTAGTGCTGTCTGTAAATTTATACAGGTTAACAGAGATCTGTTGAACCTCTATGTTAACTCGCCCTTAAGAGTAATTGGGGCGAGCGCAACAGAGTCAAATGCAGCGCCGTTCACGAGCTCAGCTCAGTGGCAAAATTGACTGCAGTTTACGTAATTTTAAAGCGTTCAATTCTTGTCAGTTTTGTTTGTTGTCAGTTCACTTTTCTTTTGCAAATGCTAATAAATAAAGTGAATGCATATAATAAAATGGCGTTTATTTGAAATTAGTAGCGAAATTTGCTATGGAGTGATTAAATTTTTGCGATCTCAGTGATTTAGCGATAAATCTCATTCGAGAGCCAAATCTCCTTTCAAACGCAAATTGAAGACAAATGACAAATGTATATGTATGTGTGTTGGTAACTATGAGTACGTAGGCGGTTTTGTCATATTCACAATCGTAGTAATCTTTCCAGCAATGCTTGGTAAAATCAAAGCTTTCATAGATTTAGTGAGAAATGTGATTCAGTGTGGAAATCTCGGAATAAATTTATTTAACAAAACTTTTGATTTATCGCCCAATCCGGTTAGAGGCCCAAATCCCGTTTATAACTCTCCATGAATGTTTGTGGCATAAGAATTGTTTATGTTTATAAATATTAGATATATTCGCACATGCGGCTATACGCGCATGACTTTTGGATTGATTATAAAAAATATTTATAGCCAAAGCGTGTGGTGAATAGGTTGCGAATAGCTTGCAAATACTACTCGTAATAAGACAATTTCCACATTATTTAATCATATCAAAATTTGTTTCCAAAAAAAAATTTTATTATTTAGCGCGTATATTAAAAATTGCAGGCAAACAATAATAAATAATAGACATGAATTTGCAAACGATTAAAATTTTGACAAATTTATATATGTACATAAAAAAAATTGAAAATTAGCACAGTGGCTTGCATGCTAAATCATACAGCCATCGGACCACACACGTTGACGAAAAACAAAAAACAAAAAAACAAACTAAAAATATTAAAAGCAAAAAACATAGAAAAGAAACCGAAAAAAAAAGTCAACACCGTTTTGGCGTGAGAATTTAATTCCCACACAAATTTGTTTACACAATACAATGTTTTGCCAATTTTGTATCACTTTTGCTATTCAACGCTCATTTAAAAAATATTTCACGACTCCAGCTGACTGTTAAATGTGAATGCGCGCACGCTGTGTGTACAGTGACGACTCAAAATAACATACAACTACAGACAATTATGGGATGCGGTTGACTGTTTATTTATATCTGCTTATACTTCAAATACAACACCGTGGCTTGTGGCCTGCATAAATTATTGTTTTTCCTTTTTTTTTTTAATTTTTTTTTTTTTTAATAACTGCCAACTATCAATACATATTAATAAGAAAAATTATATAAAAAATTTCTCTGCGAGGTATTGAACTGTAACACGTTAGGTATGCAAATCACAGTTTAAAAATTATATAGCCAAATATCGATAGTGTGAACAATAATTGTCAATCACGCCTGGCTAGCAGCTACACAGATGTTTACAAATTTACGTAAATACATATATTGGCATCTATCACTTAACCGCATAATTGAATAGTTAATTGCCGTCTTGGCGTGAATTTCTATTTCCTACAAGTTGGCAGGCAAAATTTATTTCAGAAAAAAAAAAATTGCTAACAAATAAAATCAAGAGCTGCTGCATGAAGTTTCATACAACACGCCTACCCACTTTTGCTATGCAGAGTGACTTCATTTTTTATTTATGACCAAAACAACTGGAAGAACACTGAATTTGCGAATTACCTAATTTACGACAATGCTAAATAGTTTTTTTTTTTCTTTTAGCAATTTATGATTATATACGTATAGTTTTTGAATTGTATGGAATTCTGCCGGCTTCTTATTTCGCTGCTGCGATAAATTGCCGGCGTATAGTGGACACAAATATTTAAATGCGCAGCGCGAGGTTTTTTTTAAAGGTCTGTGGAAACATTCTGCATAATGATTTCAACATCATAAATTTGCAATGATTCTGAAAGTCATCCAGCAACAAATAAACAATTCATTCCGCATAAATAGCAACAAGCAGACCAACAACAGCACACCAACAAACGGCATGCTCACTACAGAGTAACACTAATTCTAATATTCGCTTAGGTAACTTTCTCAGAAATGTTTCGTTAAGAAGTATCATAAAAATCCCCCGGGCAATTATTTTACATAGCATGAAACCGAAAAGAAGTCTCATGTAAACATGAACGAAATAGCAAATGAGCACTTGACCGCCGATTTAAATGAGGAAGTTTGCGAATACTCGAAAGTTTTTGTTGCGCACTTGCGTATATTTTTAGATATGTACGAAGATGTGTCATCACTAGATTCGTTGTTAGAAGATTAACTTTGCCGATAAAGCGTAAACGTTTTCACCTAAAAAAAAATGGGTTATTTTTGCAATTTTCGCATGCACACTCACGCACTTGATGTACCACCATATAAAATAGATAAAATGAAAAACCCACAAATCAAACTACTCACACGTATGTATCAGGCAGATGGCGTCGCATCTATTCGTGTGTTGCTGTTCTAGTAAACTGTGCAAAGGCATGAGTTGGCAACCAACACCTTCGGCACATATAAAGTATCAAATTAGAGAATTTTGCATATAGACATGTTTTGTGGTTGAATGAGACACCGGCTCCGCATTGTATTTGTACTGTCATCAATCTGTACGCCCCCTCACAAGCTTACATAAAGGCATATTGATCTTCCTGAAAGTGCTTCAAAAAGAAAAACAAAACGCAAAAACAAAAATACTTACCATTTTCGTGCGGCCAAGTGTTCATGGAATAGTGAGATGAGCGCACGCATAAGAGTGTGTGCGTATGCCAAGGTGATGTGATGTGGAGCTCACTCATACACATGTACACTGGGGGGTATGCATTATGAGGCATTTAATACCGCGAATCGGTCAATTAATGAACTCCTGGGATTCATTGATTGCACAGGTTGACAAAAAAGCCTTTTTTGCTTGTTTTCTGTTTTAATGCCTAAATTCTGTCGTTAGACATTGTGAAGCGCCCAATTATCCATTCATAGCTTTTTAAGTTTGCTCGAGGGTCATTAATACGAGAAAATCTCTACAAACAAAAGAAAATTACTAAGAATATTAACTTTTGTGCTTAATTTTGAATACTTTAATATTTCAATGCTATTATTAATCATTTTTCTTAAATTAAAAAGGAAACAGGCAAACATATTTCTGATTGTAATTTATAATAAAATTATGAAAAAATCAGTAATTTTTCTTAAAAAATGCAAAATGGTTTCTAAAAAGGAAAGTCTGAGCAAACTTATTATTCTTATTTTTTTTTTACCTTATTTATTAGTAATTTTTATTATTTTTTTTATTTTATTATTATTATTTTTTACTTTATTAATTAGTAAATTTAATACTCAGAACCCAGACCGAAAAATCATGACGACCGGTGTTATATGGCACAATTGTTTTTAAACTAAAGTAAATTTTTCGTTGAAAGTTTTTTAAATTGTAAGGCAATATAAGTTTTATTTGCTTTGTAATGTGATTATTAATGAATTTCAATTATGAGGATGAAGTTGCTGCAAATAACTAACTTTTTAAAGTATAATTTTTATTTAAAAATGAAACTGAAAATCAGTCAGTTGAAAATAATTAAAAATGTTTTGGAAACGAAATCCCGAAAAAACGGAATCCCAAAAAAACGTGATTCCAAAACACGATATGCCAAAAATATGAGACCCTGAAAAACGGTATCCCGAAAAACGTGACCCCGAAAAACGTGATCCCGAAATCTCGGTATTCAAATTTATTTTCGAAACTGGATGCCTTAGTTTACACATACAGTGTACGACAAAACTAAAGCACGAAGCCCCTCTTGAACTCTTTAAGTTAAAAAAAGACAACAAATGGTTATATCCTTCAATTGTTTTTTCTTAATCTGATAATAACAAATATATATGATACAAAAATACAATATTCCACTTTCTTAACGGAAAAATAGTACTGTTATGTGCAAAAACAAAGCACGTGCAAAAACTTGCTGCGACAAAACTAAAGCACAACTCCCTCTTTCTATCCATAGCTGGCAGTTAAATATTAATGAGAACCGTTAGGATTTAAAATATTATACGTCAAGCATAAGCAAAGCATTATCAGTGTTATTGCGTGGTTTTAGCGGCATTTACTACATTTTCGAGCTAAAGAAATAAAAAAAACGTTAAAAATGGCCCGAAACAAGTATAATACGGTATTACGTGAAAAAATTATAGACAAATTTAATGGCGGTGAATCGGTTACCAATATTTCTCGAAAATTCAAGATTCATCACAGCGTAGTTTCCCGCACAATAAGTCGTTTTCGGTCATCCGGCTCCTTTGAAACCAAACATTCAGGTGGTAGGCCCCGAAAATCAACTACTCGTGAGGATAAATTAATTATCCGAAAGGTCCAGAAAGACCCCTTTATATCGGCGAGATCCCTGAGAAGTGAATTATCATTGCCCGTTAGCCTTAGAACCATTCAGCGAAGAACTGTCGAAGGCGGCTTCAAAACGTATAGAAGTGCTAAAAAACCTTTCATTTCAATAAAGAATCGGAGAGCACGACTCGAATTCGCGAAGGCGCATATTAACTGGACCATCAGCAAGTGGCGAACCGTCCTTTTCTCTGATGAATCCAAGTTCAACATCCAAAATTCTGATGGACTGAAGCTTGTACGCAGACCTAAAGGGCAACGTTTAAACCCATGTTACTGTAAAGGTACTGTAAAGCATGGTGGAGGCAGCGTAATGGTGTGGGGCTGTTTTTCCGGCAATGGAGTGGGTCCAATTCATAGAATTAATGGCATAATGGACAGATTTGTGTACAAAGACATTCTCCAGACCATTATGCTGCCCCACGCTGAGGAGGAAATGCCACTGAGTTGGATATACCAGCAGGACAATGATCCTAAGCATACCGCTAAATGTGTGAAAGAATGGTTTGTTGCCAATAAAATTAAGGTATTGCAGTGGCCTGCACAATCACCCGATCTCAACCCCATAGAGAATCTATGGGAGATTGTAGATCGGAAAATAGAACGCGAAAACTGCAAAAACAAGGACTCCTTGTTTGTTCAGGTAGAACGAGCTTGGGAAAGCATTTCCATAGATGTTTTAAATAATTTGATTGAGTCTATGCCACGAAGATGTGCAGCGGTATTGAAAAACAAGAGCTTCGCTACGAAATATTAGAAGGACCAACTTTTCTTTACAAGTATATACCAATGTGCTTTAGTTTTGTCGCGGCATATTTAATACTACTTTTATGTTTGAATTAATTTATTAAGCTTAGAATGAAGTTTATTGTATAATTTTTTTTTTTACACAATAACCAATGTGCCCTCTTCTAAATACAATAAAAAGATTTGCCATTACTATTTGTTGGAAAGTTTATTTCCTGATTGTGGTAGTATGGGAAGTTTCTTGCTTTAGTTTTATCGTACACTGTATGTATGCAACGCTGCGTTCATATCTATTACTTTACTGATACTGTGGTTCTTCATACAGTAATTCACGCTGTACATCATCGCAAGGCGTGCGCATATCAATTGCATTGAGCCTTGAAACCTGGGGCTAATAACTAGTCCAACCACATTCTTTCAAGCGTTCATTACTAAATGATTCACATTCACATTTTCAATTACAAATTGCAAATTAAATGCATACATGCGTTGACAACTACAAAGAAGCATTAGCAAACTGACGTGATTAGTGATTGGAAATAAACTTTGCTACGCTGAGACATTTGGGGAGGAGAAACAAATATTTGGGGAAACTAAGAGCTATGAGCAGCAAATCACTATACTCATCTACGTACGAGTACAACTATAGTTATATATATTTGTATTTGTCTGGTCTTTTATTTGCGTTTAAAGTCGATTAAGCATAGTCGGGGGAGTCAATGGGCGCAAATATTTGTGTACTTGTAGACTTATGTAAGCAAATATGTGCGTATATACTTAGACTTAGATTAGCGCCCCCTCTATTTAAGTTGTGTATATTTGTGCATACATACATACATACATGCATAGGTATGTAGATAACATTTTTGCTTTCATGCAATTATATTTGTATCTATAAATACATCTAAAACACAAAATACAATCACTTTTACATGCGTTCCTTTACACCCGCAGCAACAAAAATTTATATGCACATTTTTTTTGTTCATATTTTTTTTTTTGCAAATTTTCGCTTTCACATGCCCATTTACACTTGCCGCAAACCATGACCAAGAGCAACAAATATTTTTATAAGCATACGCACATGCATGCATACATCCAATTTTCATTGTGTGGTTTCGCTTGCCTCAGGCATTTAACCGGTTCAAATTTGTTATGTTTGGTTGGTTGGTTGGCATTCTACGTGCACGCTCCCTTGACCAACCTCAACTGCTGCGTAAGCCCTCCAGAATATTCTTGGCAGGGATTCGAAACTTGTTTTTCAATCGCACACACATAAATACACATACACCAATATAGTGAAAACCAACATTCTTTTGTGCTTTGTTTAAAGGCTTTTTTGCCTGTGGATTCTCTTGATTGCACTTTAATGAGCACATCCGCACTGTAGATATACACATGCATGTACACATGCATGGACTCGTAAAAGTAAAAGTTATTGTTGCTTGAATTTAGGGGAATGAGAGACACCAGCGTTGCAACGCATCTATCCCGCAGGGTTTAATTCAACTTTTTCTTTTAACAACGCTTCGATGTGTCAATATCGTTGAACGGAGGAATGTTGACATGAATCTTATTGACGATTACATCTGAAACATACATATTTACGAATTATATGAAAGCCATTGCACGCATTTTTTTGCTTTCGTTTTTATAAAATTGCATTATAAACAGCTACTTGTACATGATGTGGTCCAATTAGCGGCGACCAAATGCCACAGTTACTTCACTTTTTATATGTCCTTGCTAGTCTACGCTTACTAACATACATATGCAAGTATGTATGTATGTTACTATCACTACTCATTTGCCATATTTGGCTCTGTTTGCCTTTTGCACCGTTTGTTCTCTGTTCAAAACGGGTTTTAGTGGGAAATAACGTAATTGCGGCAGGAAATTTTAGTGCAGATTCCAGCTGAGATTTTATTTGCGCAGTCCTCTTAAATTGGCTCGGCATAGGCCAACTTTAATGGGCAGTACAGAAGTAAAGAATAAATAAATTGGTAAGAAGACATTTAGAATTTTAAATGCAACGCTCAGTTTACAAAAATAAAGTGTATGGGCTCGCTAATATAGGTATGTAAAATAAGTTGAAAGTCATGGCTCTGCCCTATTTTTGCTTTTTTGATATTTAAGTAACTGCCTCTTGGTGGTTCTTTATGCTGCTTGAAGAGTTTATAGAGGTGTTTTTTTGCTAATTTATTTTTATGGCTTCACAAGTAACTGACTGCATTAAAATGGTAGAAATCTTGTCCGCAATAAAAAATCAAAGATACAAAAAAAAATATTTATAACTTTATGTAAATTGAAGTGCTTGATTTTCAGAAAAAAAGGTAAAAAAGTTATTGAGAACCAAAATTGGAGCATAAATTTTGCGCCACTCTGTTATTAACTCGTTTGTTCTTATTTTTAATACAATCCTTGATCAAAATAAAGAATTCCATCACTCAAAATATTTTTTTTATTTAGTAAAAAAGTTATTGAGAACCAAAATTAGATGATTAATTTTGCGCAATTTCGTATTTTAGAGTTTTTTTTACTTTTTAACCTTTTTCTAATTTTGAGGAGTTTTTCCTATTAAAAGTAGTTTAACTTTTTTTAATGAAGCACAGGTTATACTTTTTCGGACATTTGTGAAGAGAGAAATTAAAAGGGCGATTTAAATAATATCCATCTATACCACCCTGTGCTCCCACTAGGAACGATCATCTGAGCGGAGAGATGTTTGTTTTTATAATGGTTCTTTTGTTCTTCTTGCAAATGCAAATGTATGGCCATAGAGCAAAATTTGGAGGCCAATATAAAGAAAAAAATAATTTTAATTTTTTTTTGGTGTCATTCTAATGTACACATATACATATGCTTACAAATCTATAAATATTGATTGAAAGTGAGAGCTAAGATTTTGAGCCTACTCAGCCGCTTGAGTCGTACAAAGCACCTATCAGAGAAAAATTCCAACCATTTTCAGTTACGCCACCCTCCAAATTGCCGGCAAATCATCTGCTTGTTTTATTAAAATGACAGTTATTACCGTAATTTTCTAGCACTTTATTCATGCAATTTTAAGCATTTATCTCCATTTTTGTTTTGCCTTCAACAATCAGCTAATCGAACATTTAATTTTCTCCCATTTTTTACAGGCGCCTTTTTATTACTCGCCCTTGGCGTTTTAGCAATCACCACCGCTGTGTTGGTGAAAATCTTTCAGCCGTACGATTTGATCTTCAAATGGGTAAGCATTATTTAAATTCAATTACTCTACTTGAGCTAAATGTGTCAATAAACGTTTAGTACAAAGTGCAGAGTATAAATAAGAAAAAAAATATAATTGATTGCTTTCATATTTAAATTTGCTGCGTTATGCATAATTGAAATGTTGTTTGTTTTTTCTCCAACAGAAACTAACGATGGCAGATGACGGTGAAATTTTCAACCTATGGGCAAAACCTCCAGTAGATCTGTATATAAAGATCTATTTATTTAATATAACAAATGCAGAGGCCTTCTTGGCGGGACGTGAAAAAATGAATGTCGAGCAAGTTGGCCCATATGTTTACAAGTAAGTGAGGCGTTGTTAAAGAAGTGATTATAGAAAGTTGCACTTAAGCTTAGATAGAATAAAGTTGGGTTAGAAAATAGCAGAAAATCATATAGAAAATAAAATAATGAAATTGAACCATTTTAGCAAATAACAAAACCTGGTGAAAGGAAAAAACATATTTTATTAAAATGTACAATAGTATTTGTCAAATTGCGAAACCTGGAACATTAGCACTGAAAAACTAGCTTTAAAGAAAATTCTAACTTAAATCTGTACAGTTTATTAACATTTCTACACCTCTTTCGCTTCCTTTTGCAGAGAAATTATGACCCACGAAAATATCACATTCAATGCCAACAACACTATGTCCACAACTCCCAGTCATCCGTTGGTGTGGCAGGAACACATGTCCGAGGGGCATAAAGAAGACGATGAGGTGGTGATGCTGAATATTGCAATGCTGGTAAGTGAATAGATATGTACGAGTATGTAGTAGATGGGTTAGGTAACGTAAAAAATCTTAGAAACAAGTAAAAAATAAAAAATTACAATAAAAAATTAAAAAATAAATTAAAAAAATTAAAAAAGTAAAAATATTAATGAAAAAATTAAAAAAATAAAAATAATAAAAAATAAAAATAATAAAAAAATTAAAATAATAAAAATAAAAGTAATAACAATAGAAAAATAAAAATAATAAAATTAAAAGAAACAAAATCGTGAAAATATCTTCTTTTTTTTATATATTTTTCCAGTTTATTAATAATTTTGGCGATAAAAACAAAATACATCAAACTGGTTTGCATTTAAATAAGCTGATTATACTGTTAGTATTAAGTGCGAGCATACAAAATTTATGACACCGATTTATTTTTCCAAAAAGCAGTCAAAATGTAAACAAAATACTTGTATCCGTAGGGGTATTCACCCAAGCAGATGCAATCAGACAGAAGCGATAAACGAATAATCATTTGCGCTTTTCCTTAAGGCGAATTTACATAAACGAAAATGTTATAGCAGCGAGGAATTTATTTGTGTTTTTCTTTAAGGCGAGTTTACATAGATTGCCCTTAAGCATAATTTTGCTCTATGCTCGGGCAGCTCAGCCCGGTTTTAATTTGAGTATTTTTCATTTTCAACCGCATCATTTGTTGACCAATTGGCCTCTCCATTTGATTATTAGTCCCCTAACAAACTTTGCCGCTTTAAAGCAGCTTCAATTTGCAAGTTTATCGGCCCTTGTATCTGTGTGTAAATTAAACCTTAGCCACATTTATTGAAAGTCATATTTTTGTGAGAAATTATGTCTTAGTTCACACTTGGCGTCTTTTTTTTATTTTTTTTTAACGGATTCTATTTTTATATTGTTTTCCCGAGTCGCATTAAAAATATTTAACTCGCTGTTGCCTATGAATAATAAGCGTTCGCATTCAGGCGTAATAATTTTATAATTTAATTACTTTGTGGATATTAACTTTAATTTATTTATTGAGCTGCAATTACTGGTAATTAATTTTATTGGAAAATTAGTACTCAGAACTCATAAATTAGAAAACAACTTTGTGGTATTAAATTATTTTCGAAAATTTGTTATTGAAATTGAAGTAAACTATTTAATTGGTAGACATTTTAGTACGTAATAATTTAATTTGATATAATGCAAAGGGAAATGGCAATTGCGCGGCAGGCGAAGATATAAAAAAAAAAAAAACTCAGGAGAAACTAAAATAAAGTAAATTTTGTTAAAATAAAATTAAGCATGAAACAATTAAGCAAATTAAAAAAAAAATTAAATAAATTAAACAAAAGAAAATGAATTAAAAAAGTAAAATAAATTAATTTAAAATAAAATTAAGTAAAATAAAGTAAACTAAACCAAATAAAATAAATATAAAAAATAAAATAAAAATAAAGAACTAAAGAAGTAAAATAACCAAAAACATAAACAATATAATAAAAGATATTGAAATTGACTAAAATAAAATAAAGCAAAGTAAAGTAAATGAAAAGAAGCAAAAACAAAAAACTAATAATAAAAGAAAATAAAATGCGTTAAAATAAAATAAAAAATAGTTTAAAATAATCAAAAAAATCATTAACCTAAAATAGAAGTAAATAAAAAAAAATACAAATAAAATAATAATAATGTTAAAAATTAATTAACATAAAATAAATCAAAGAACTTTAAAATAAATTACAATAAACGAAAATAAAAAAATGCATTAACTTTAAAAAATAAAGTAGTTAAAAAAAAAAAATAATAATGTAAAAAATTAATTAAATTAAAATGAAGTAAATTATGTTAAAATAAAATTAAGCATGAAAAACGCAAATGAAAAAAAATAAAAAGAAATAAAAATAAAAAATTAAATAAATTAAACAAAAGAAACTAAATTAACAAAATAAAATAAATTAACTTAAAAAAATTCGAAGTTAAATAAAGTTATTTAAACAAAATTAAAAAAAAATTTAAAAATTAAAATAAACTATTGTAGTAAATTCAAATAATGTAAAAAAATAAAACAGAAAATTAAATAAATTAAAATAAAAGAACACAAAGAAAAATACAGTAAATTAAAAAAAAAAGTAGAATAAAATAGCGTGAAAAAGAACTAAAATAACAAAAATATAATAAAATAAATTGAAATTGACTAAAATAAAATAAAATTAAGTAGATAAAAACAAGTTAAAAAAATATAAAATAGAGTAAAATAAATAACGTTAAAATAAAATTTGAAAAAATTAAACTAAATAAAAAGTAATAATAATGTAAAAAATTAATTAAAATAAAATGGAATAAATAACTTAAAAATAAACCAAAGTAAAAAATGTCCCTAACTTAAAAAATAATAAAGTAGAATAAAGTAGTTTAAAATAAATTTGAAAAAATAAAAAATGGGAAAAGAAATTAATTCAACTAAAAGAAAAAAATAAATAAAAGAAGAACGGAATGATTAAAGTTAAAATAAAATAAATTGAACAAACTAAAACTAAAACTTAAGATAAAAAGCTAAAACACATAAAATAAAACAAAAATAATGATAGTAAATTAAAATAAATAAAAAATAATAATAATGTAAAAAATTATTTAAAATAAAATGAAATAAAGAACTTTAAAATAAACCAAAATAAAAAAACTTTCATAAACTTAAAAAATAATGAAGTAAAATAAATTAGTAAGTAGTTTAAAATAAATTTGAAAAAATAAAAAAAATGGATGAATGAATGAAAAAATTAATAAAGATAAAATAAAATAAATTGAACAAATTAAAACTAAAAACTTAAGTTAAAATAGCTAAGACACATAAATAATGCAAAAAAAAACATAAAAAGAATTAAATAAATTAAAATCAAAGAAAATAAATTAAAGTAAAATAAAATAAAATAAGAAAATAAAAGCGAAAAAGAAAAATAATTTAATTGAGTGAATATAAAAAATAGTGCTAAAAAAGGCGAACAAAACTTTTTGCACGTCTTTTGCACTTTATACTCTTCCCATATCTAAATAAATTTAAAAAAAGTTATGAAATATGTTTTTGCTTTAAATATTTAAATTTGTTTATATTTATATACAACATAAAGTTTAATCAAGAATGCGGCGCAAAATTAATCTTAATTTTTTGTAATAACTTTTTAACTAAATAAAAAAATATTTTGAGTGATTAATGTCTTTATTCGTTTTTTAATAACTTTTTCACTAAATAAAAAAACAGATTTTGAGTATTGGAAATATTTATTTCGTCCTTTACGCGCTCCATTGCCCATATGTTTCTATACTGCAGCTTCCTATTTCACAAGTGTCAAATACGTTAGGCGGGTGATTAATTTTGCACCACCCCGTACACACCACCACAACATAGTGAATACCACAATCGTATCAGAATAACCTCTAAATGGCTCAACAAAATGTAAACAAACCATTAAATTACATTATTGTTATTCATTGCCTTTTGAGACATAACAAACCCCCAAAAAAAGTACTTACTTGGGTCAATAAACGTTACAAACTCGTATTTCCATTCAACTCTTGCATACATACATACTCACATGTGTGTGATGCACGAGTATATATGGAAATATGTGCATATGCAATGTATTTAAAAAATGTAAACAATCAGCAAAACTTCCCCAGTTTTACAAAACACGCAAAAAAGTACAAAAAACATTTTCCTCCACAAACATTACCGCTATTAATAAACAAGCAGAAAAAGATTAAAAATATTCCTAAATGAAATGAAAAAAAACAGACTCGAAAAATTCCATGCGATGTGTCACTTGGCCTAATTGTCAACTAAGCCGGCTGAAATTTAACTCTAAATAAAGTGAATTGAACTTGGGCGGTGCAGTAAACTGAGAGACACTTACGATACTTAACAAGTTGTTACATATGTATAAGTGCACATACATACACACATATGCACTCGCATGTAACTATGATTTAGCAGAAATAGCGTGCAAGCTGTCAATGAGATAAAAAACAACAAAATGCAAAGAGAAAAAAGTGCTAAAGCAATATTTACTTAGGCTTGTGTGGATATGATTAATGCCTTATTTGTCTATGACAGCTTGGCTGTCACTCACTAATATATCGCCTTGCTACTGTTTCTATGTACACATATGAATGCATACATACATACATACATGCATTTATACAGTCATACATACATACATTTATACAAACATACATACGTACAAGTGCATTTGTCAACTTCGCCGCTATAGTATTTCCTATGAAATGTTTGCGTAAAGATTAGTATGAAATAAGCGACTTATTGCTTTGAAGTTTATTAAAAAAGATGAAATATTAAAACACATAAATATGTGGCTAATAAAACTAAATGAATTAAAAATCGAATGAATTATAAATTAACTGAATTAAAAATTTAATTAATTGAAGGCAATTTGAATTAAAATACTAAGTTATAAGTCTCTCGTCACCTACTATTTGGCGTTCGCTTACAGAGCTGAGCGGAAGTCCAGCTATCCAGCAACCACTCAAATAGCAAAAGAAATTATTTACTGGAAAAAATACCTTTGAAAGTGTGTTGGCTGAGCAGTTCGTGGGCTTTAGAAGTACCTGCAATATTCAGCTTTTCTAACCGATAGTGATTTCCTCCATCTGAGATACACCAAAGAGATTAGAAGCTCATGAGAGAATACGCCTCCTCCTTCTCCGACCTCTTCTTCTGACTTTGCGACAACTTTGAACAGATTTTAATTAAGACTAACAGATCAAAATTAAATTTATTTCAACTGCTAAGCCGCTTCTGATCAAAACAAGAGGTGATTTTCATGTTGAAGAATCCACTCGCAGTTTTGGCTGGATTGAGTTCGCAGCGTTTGAAAATTCTATGAAATCAATTGAAGTAAAGTTAGAATTAAGAAAACGACAAAAAAAGCAATCCGTAATCGAGCATTAATCTCTTGTTGTTGTTATTGTAGCAGCATAAACATTCCCCATATCGTACTTACATACGGGGTATGCTGCTAGAGTGAAAGTCCTTGGCCGGATATAAATCCGGGTCGTTTCGGTAACGTATAACCGACTGTCGTGGAAACGGCACTAATCTCTTAAAACGGTTTAGATATATATATGTATACTAGATGGCGCAAAATTAGTCATCCAATTTTGTTTTTGAATAAATTTTTACTAAATAAAAAAAATGATTTTGCGAGTTGAACATCTTTATTCTGATCTTTACGCGCTCCATTGCTTCTGGGGTACGGTTCAGTAGACAGGGCTAGTTTACTGGGGCGGTAGCACTTGGTCGGGAAAAACTCGAGTCATTCCGGTAACGTAGAACCCGCTGCCATGGAAATGTTTGCCTACTGCAGCTGTCTAGTTCACAAGCATCAAATATGATTGACGCGTGTCGTCACTTGCAAAAATTTTAAATTTTCCGTTAGGATGATTAATTTAGCGCCACTTTATATAATTACGTAATTGCGGAAAAATTTACAAATTCGTTGAAAAACTAAAGTAATTAACTAAAAAAACTAAAAAGTAATTATAAACCTAAATATTAATTCATAACCAATTTTGTTGAATAAAAAAATTAATAAAAAGTTCCAGCAATTTCTTCTAACCAAACTAATGACATCAGTTTTCAGGCATTGACCTCTGAAAAACATTTTAATTACACATAACTGAATAGTTTTGTAAAAATTTACAAACTCGTTGAAAACTTACGAGTAAATACATATGTAAATACTAATTTGTTATTAATTTTCTTCAATAGCAAAATTATTAAAATTTAGCCGTGGATTTGTTGTCAAAACATAGCAATTTGTCAGTGACGTCATACAACCAACACACAACCCTCCAACCGCCCGCTTGGAAAATTTTAATACTCTAAATAACTGTTTCGATTTGCATATACCGCTAAACTGTGTTGGAATGGCTGGCGTACAAGTTATTTGGCGTGATTTTTAATAAGGTGCTTCTGGCTAACAAAAGACTTAAGCAAAGAACCCGAACTCGTTTGGCCATAGATAATTGCGTTTATTTGTATTTATTCCATGCGCCATTATTTCAGGCCAAGTAAGCAAATTTTATGATCCGTTTAAGCAACAAATAAGCTGACTGACGTTTTTTTTGTTTTATTACTATGGTATTTTTCATTTATATTTTATTTATTGAAAAAACATATTAATGTATATGCAAATGCTTAGAATAGCTAATAGCTAAACACAAATACAAGAAAGGGGTGGAATTTTGATGCCTCCAAATGGAATTAAATTTAAATTTACTTGAATATACTTATTGCTGTTTGATTAAAAATAATATCTTGATTATTTATACCTTCATTAAAAATCAGACATTTGAGATATTATAATAAATAAAAGTAACAATATAATAACAACAACTTATTTGCTTGGAAAGTTACCAGCATTAAGGAATGTTTTCGCGTCACAGCATTAATTTTGTTTGCTTTACTGGCAATGCTGTTTTGCTGCTTTTTCGCTTATGCTTTGCTTCCGTTAGAATATTTTCGTCTCTCCAGTTAATCACACAACAGTCAATCAGACTAACGCTTAGCCGACGAGTTCGACGCCGCATCAAAACAAGTTAATAAAATCATTATTGACAGCAAGGGTTGGATAAAATCTGGCGAAAAGCCGTAAAATAAAGTGAAGACTATTTAAAATGCGAATATTAAAAAACTATAACAATAAATGTTCTGCATAAAAGTATGTATATCTGCATGTATGCATTCTGTTGTAGTAGATAACTGGTAAACTCATACAGTACGTAACAAAATTTTGGGTTTTTTTTCAGAGAGAATGCCTGCAGCTCCTTGTAATTCTGTTTACAATTTTTTTTATTTTAATTTAAAAAATTTTTAATTTAGAACAATTTATTAAAAAAAATATTTTTCTAAAAATAAATTTAGAAATTTGAATAAGAAAACAAATGTTATTCTAAAAATAAATTTCTAAATATTTCTTTTTTTAAATAAATTTTTCTAAAAATTTAATAATTTTTTTAAACTTTTTACTACATTTAATTTATTAAAATTTAGGTGTTCTTTTAACAAGCAACACATGTGAGCATAAGATTTCAATAAAACCAAATTGCACGAATTCATATCCCTAAAGCGAATGCGTGAAAATATTAGATGAATACAATTTATTTTCATTATTTTATTCAGGTAGCATATCGCTTTAACTCAATCACTACTCTTTCTTGGCAATAAAAGGTTTTTAACTCAGTAAGTGTGCTTCTAAATTATAATAAAATAAAAATTGCGAATACTTTTGTGAAGCACTGTATGTTAGCAAATAGACGTGCGAAACCAACTGCTGCAATAAAATACGTGCACAGAAACAAAACGCATCAAATGCAATGTAGGAATACTTCTTTGAGGCACTGTATTTTTCAAAAAAGTATTGCGGTACACTATATAAAATAAATAAAATATAATCTCGAAATACTGGTATGTGTACAAAAAAAAACATACAAAATATATAGCGTGAATACTTTTTTGAGGCACTGTATGTAGTCAGAAAAGTAGTCCGGAAAAGGCAAAAAACACATAAAGCTAATAAATTAAGCGATTTCATATCACAAACAAAAGTTACGAATACTTTTGTGAAGCAGTATACGCATGCATGGTACCAAAAAGGAATTACTCCAGTTAAATCCAAAAAACAAATTCGCATATATTTCATGTGATATATTTTCTGTGACAAAAAGAATAAACTAATGCATTAGTGTAAAAACAAACTTGCGTATAGCTTTGTGAGACACTGTACGTTAGTAAATTTGGAAAAAAAATTGTATTAAGTATCCGAATTCTTTTTTGAGGCACTGTGTGCAACCAATATGCTGTCGAAAATAAAATATTTATTAATGCATTCAAGAAATTAAAAAAACAAATTCCTTTACTTTTATGTCACCCTGTCCCCATTAGAATGCCCAAAATTAACCACAGCTGTACATTTGCTAAATACTACTAAAAAAATATGTTTATATAATTTATCAACAATTTAATATCTGCAATAAATTCAAGTTTCAGCTAAACTAGCATAATAATCATGACAGTAATGACATCATAAAATAGCAAATGAACAATAAATGTATAGTCACAATAAATGTCAAATATCCACATAAAAAAGGTGCGCACAGTCTCACTACTGCACGTGCGTAAACGACGAAGAATTAAATACAGCTAGCTCTCGTATGCTCAAAGCAGGCCTTATAGCTAATATTTAAAAAAAACAAGTCCATATAATTACAAATCTTATTTATCACAAGTCGGTTTCCACATCAATGTTGTAGTCCACTAGCTGAATCTATGAGCTAATAAAAAAATCTATAAAGTCAATAAAAATGAATAATTTTATTACACGAAGTTTCTAGAACTATTTGCTGTTAGCACCACCCCAAAAACCAATCTCGTGAATTAGCAATTACTAGTCGGACGCTTGCGATAGTAATCCGTTAATAGAATCACAGCACAATACAATGCAGGTGGTGTGACATGGTGGTGAGTGCCCTTTTCACTGCACTTTTATGAAAAAAAATGCAAATATCACAACTCATGCAGCCGTCAACTTATGCATTATTGATGTGTACATTTTGCAGCTAATAGGAGTTCAATTAAATATCTATAAATTGGAATATTTTCTAGAGCCCAAGTCCAAGCACAGGCACACATACACACAATTCCTAATATGTGCGCAAGGCCTTTAATTATAGAGAAGAAATTAAATCCTGCTTTATTTTCCTTTTTAATTGGCAGTTATGTAATATTTCAAAGCTATTGAAATAAAATACGTAATAAATATTTACTTAAGGTAACAATTAGAAGGGCCGGGAAAATGTGCAACTTTTATTGCATTACAGTAGGATTTCATAGAATCATTTTAGTGAATGGGGTAAATGGGAAAATATAAAGATTCTAGTTTTCAAATTGAATGGGAATTATAATTATGTTTACAATATTAGAGCACTGATAGTGGCCGTTAGTTTTTGTCATATATAATATAACATAGGGCCTCTTCTTTTCGCCAAGAGTTAGCAAGTGGCGAATAAATGAAGCAACTGGTACAAATAAACATATGTTGGCAACGCGAGAAGAGAGCTGCCTTAAATTACATGTGTTGGTAAGGCAGTGCGATATACCAGTCTATAGCCATACTTGCTAGTAGCGAATCTTACTCCCTAACTTTGTTGTTGCTTTCGCAAGCAAATTTTTCGTCAAGTTTATCGAGCTTAGAGATAGCGTGCGGGGAGATGGCTAAAAGGAGAGGCCTATATTTATTATAGTTTATTGATGAGCAAAGAGGAAATATTACTAGTTAACAGTGGAAAAAGCACAATACTGTCAGATTAGATTAGATTAGATTTATGGGGGGTTGGACAAGTCCAAGCACTCAGTCAGTAGACCATTGTACTACACCCGGATAGATAGCAGTAGAGAGAATAGAGATAGGAAAGATAAAAAGTGGATGGATAAATTAGTTTGAGGTCACTCTTCCACAAATCTCTTGGATTCATTGATGAATTTTTAGAGATCCGGAAGAGAAGAGTATGAACTTTACAATACTGTCACTAAGCTATCAAATTTCTAAGTAAAATTAGCCGCTGTGCTCGAAAATATTCATCATTTTTTCATTCAACATATCGTTTTTGAGTCATTGCGAAAAATAAAAATTTTAAAATGATAAAAATTCTAAAAAATCATAAAAGACGCCCATCAAACCGGAAAGTCAACTGACGCTTGTAAAATACTTTTCTTATTCTTTAACAGTTAGAAAGTGTACAATCGACTTAAGTGGCTTTGTCCACAAAACCCACAGATTGTGGTGCGCTATAATTTATTAAAAAAAAAATCATAAAATTTCTGCTGCCATTAACTAATTCCTCCTTCATTTCTCCTTCTTTCAGGCCATTTCTCACTTGACCGCTGATAAGCCGCTATTTCTTCGCATGGGCTTACGCACACTGTTTGCAACATCAAAATCGCAGCCCATTGTGCGCATGACTGCCAAGGAATTTATGTTTGGTTATTCCTCATCACTTACAACATTGGGCAATACCTTCTTTTCCAATTGGATATCCTTCGAGAAAGTTGGGCTAATCGATCGGGTAAGTAAGACTTCTCTCTCGGTATTTTGTAGTCACTTGAAATTTGCACTTTGCATACCAAAATTCAAGGGGCTATAGAACTGCATACCCAGAGAAACTCTAAATTTAAAGAAGGTTAAAAAGTTGAAAGTTTTGATGCAATTTTGAAAAATGATGTGCCAAATTTTTACCTTATTAATTTGTTAATGCCATGATGCCAGGTAATCTGCACCTAATGGTGAACTGCCCTAATATATTTCAATAATTGAATGGAATTTTTTTTTCATTAATTAATATGCAGTGAATTCATTTTTGAATTAGTAACTTAAAAAACAACATCTTCGTGCTGCTTTCACTGCATTCGGAAATCGATTGTTTATTTTTGTTTTTCTTATTTCATAACAAATATTTTCTTTGCTGGTACATCCCCTGAAGGGCAAAACTAGTTTATTTAGTGATGTTGCATAAATTAGTTCACAACGCATTGTTGATATTTCACAGATTAGCATTCAAAAAAATAAAAATAAAGTTGCCAACCTTTAGCTATGAAAAGCAAATAATTTATAATAAATACAAGATTTGCACAAAAAATACATAATTGTTTAAATAAATGCTAACAATGACTAGCTTTACTGAGTTGCTGTTTGCATAACTAATAATTTTACATTTTACAGATGTACGACTTCAGCACAGACTATGAAACTTTCTACACCGGCGCCACTAATCCTGGCATTTCTGGTCTATATGCCACCTATCGTGGCAGCACCAACTTGCCACAATGGGATGGTGAACACTGCAGCAATATTGAGCTGGCCTCGGATGGCACGAAATTCAAGAGTTTCATACAACCCAATGATACTATTAAGTTCTTCAGGAAGAGCATGTGCCGGCCCATCAATTTGGTAAGTTTGCACACAAACAAATAAGACTTTTTTGTGTGTAATTTATTTGCCTAATAACTGTCATTTCGCTTTTCCTCACTACCTCAGTACCGCACTGGCGAACCACAAACCTATGGCAGTCTCACCGGCTACAAATATGTTTTCGAGGAAAATGCTTTCGATAATGGCATCAACAATGAGGCGAACAAGTGCTTCTGCAGAAAGGGTAAGTGTTTGTGTGCGTTTTTTTTTTTTTGTTGTGTGTGATGTGATTATGCGGGTGTTCACACGTGTGCGCGCGCGTGCATGCTTGCATATCAATCACACATTTTATATTTATGTATGTGAATAGGTTTAAGTGGTCATTACTGTCATTAATCATGCACCTATAAATATATGTAATGAACAGCCCTATTCGTACTGCTCGCATGTGCGCAAGACTTAAGCAACGAACTTGCTATGTGCTGTACATCCCAATCACATGTAAATAAATAAGTAAATTAGCATGCGCTAGTTTCTTTGCACAATAACTAAATGTATTTCTAGTGCTTGTAGTAATTCAAATTATATTGTTTATTAGCGCTTTTAATGCATTAATATTTGCCTGCTAATAATAGAGTAATTAGATGTTTGAGCTGTTTGCATGAAAACTAAGACCATCGGTTTACTTGCATTTACTTAAATGAGAAAAAATGCTAAGCAAAAAGGTTAGTTACAAGGAAACAAGAAAGCGCAGCAGTTGTAGTTATAAACAAAGCAATCAAAGGAATATTCAAGTATGATAATTATTAAGAGTCTGTATTTGATATGGCCTCTAACAACAAAAAAAAGCAAAACACTCAATTGATAATTTCTCATTTTGCACTTTTACACATTCCATTAATTGCCTTGTTGTTGCTTATTAATTTCATTCAATTGAAACGATGACATGCTAGCGCTTAGAATTCTAAGAATCAAAACAGCGCGACAATGCGCATGAATCAACGAGTAGACCGCTGTGTATGTATGTGGCTCAACGTATGATTAAAATGAGGAGGCAAATCGAATTGCATGCGGAAGAGTAAGGAAAATCTACTACTGTATGCACTGTGCTGGTCATAAAAGGCGCATGAGTTAGAAAAATAATGCTACAGCATATCATTTGTAACTGCCACAACGCATAGCTAATGGCTAATAACAGTATAACAGTTTGATAACTACACCTGCAATTTAAGCCACACAAATTAGCACTTTATTGTACTCGTATTCGACGAAAAACAAAAACAAACTAGAAGCCAGCAATTAACATTGAAAGTATATAGCAAAGGAACGCACAGCAACAGTTGCGCCTCCATCAGATGAACAGCCAAGTGTCAAACTTCATATAAATGTATGTATGTAATAATAAAAAAAACACCCTAGGGAAAAATACCGATGGAAAAAGTGCAATAGTAAAGTTCACGCGGAAAATAAACGTATTGACGAATATGGACACGATGACGTTGCACAATTGCAGGCAATTTATGAAAAATACGAGCGTGCGTACACACAAGTCGACCAACAAAAATAATGTGAATAATAGTGATATTAAAAAATGCAATGAAAATAATAATAATATATGTATACGTACATATGTATGTACATAACTGTATAAATATGTAAGTGCAATGTGACAAGCTCGTATTCGTAGCATGTTTAACGCGTTCACTTACATACATACATACAACCCATCATTCCATGTGATGAGGAGCGTATGCGCAGGTGACATAGTCGTGACTACAATAGTCAGCACGTGAAATTTTCCGTTTGCCTGAAGCGCGCCCAGACATGCCGCTGTGTTTATGTTTACATACAAGCATTTTTTTAATACTTTTTTTGTTTTTTCCCCCTTTTTTTTTTGAATACCACTACTCAGTGCACAAGCTACGCCATAACAACAATAACAGAGAAGCTCATTGCTTTTTCGCCACACGCGATGCGCACTCAACTAACGGTGCTATGTTTGTTGTTTAAATAGCGTATAAAGAGCGTATTAAATACGATGCAATTAAGTGAGTCGGTAAGGCAGGTCGGAGATGGGTGTGCGATGGAGTGGTGGAAGGTCGGCGAAGAAGGCATATTGATGTGTATTAAATGTGCATTAAATATGTATTAAATGTTTTTTTTTCTGCGTTCAAACTTATTTATGTTAGCTATGAAAACAAACTGTTTATTAAGTTGTGTTAAAGAGTGGCAGAGAGTAAAATTGTGCAATGAGGTTAGGTTGGCAGTGACAATCAAAATATTTTACTTTTTGACGACTTTTTAAATTAGTGTATTAGTGGATATTTTACAGATATATATGTTTTTTTTTATGTTAATATATATATTATTATATAGTATTATATAATAATTCAAATATTGCATTTTTGTATTAAATTGCCAAACCAAAAATATTGTACAGAGAAGTTAGGTGATATGTATGATGGCAGTGATAATCAAAATATTTAATATGCTGCATTTTATTTTCCTTATGTACATATGTATGTGCATTTCTGTGTTAAGTTATACTTAATATAATTTAATAAAAATCAGTTAAATTATATCTTGCCTGTTTTGCATACGCTCAGCATACAGTTCTTCACATAGCTCACTCATTATAAAATTCAACAGAAAAGATAAATCTCTCTAAACCATAGCATTTCCTTATACATTGTAAAATACTATACAATTAAATATACGTATATATTAACATATGTATATAGATTGTAAATAGGCGTTGTCGGCTGCAGCGTAAACCACATTTCAAAAGCATTCTTAGTTTTCATATTTATATATTTATTTTTCCATTCAATGTTCAGCATATCACGCATTTGCATATTTTTCTCATTGCTGTTATTTTTCTACTTGCAACAGGTAAATGTCAGCCACAAGGTCTAATCGACGTCACCGATTGTTATTATGGCTTCCCCATTTCTCTAAGTTTTCCACACTTCATGCACGGTGATCCCGGTCTGCTCAACAACATAACCGGCGTTGAACCTGATGAGAAGAAATTTGCCTCGGCATTCGTTGTACAACCGGTAAGTGAGCGAAGCATATTGTAAATGAGATGCAGGCACTGGTTTTTTAGTATTAATTTATGTTATAACCGAGACTAGTAACGCTTTACTGAAAAACCAAATTTCCTTTTAACACTTTCTGTGAGACTGGGATTTTGAGCTAAATTATCACTAAAACTGCAGTGCTAAATGTCAATAAACTACAACCAGGAATCGTTTAATGTGTAAATAGTGCAAAGAGTTGTTGCATTTCTCTAGGCGTGAGAATTTTAGCAGAGAGAGTGAGGATGTAAGAATTTGGCAGAGTTTGAATCGTGGTTACTATTTAGTTACAGGATGACACAGAAATTAATGAAATTTAAAACTTCCGATCAAGTTAAGATGGGCAAATTCACCAGAAAGTCCAACGCAGAAAACTTATTAAAGCTAATAAAGTTAAAAAATAACACATTTTCATAGGAAATAATCAAATTTAATGTAAACAAATCTAATCTTTCATATTCATATTAAAAATAGTTGGTTATGGTTTCGAGTCGTGAAAGCATTCATTAGAAACTTTAGAGCATGTGACAGTACGACATTTATGACAACTTGCGAATCACCTACTATATATACTATATTCTATAGTACTTCATTATTATCACGTCTGTCGTATAATTTCCATCAAGTGGAAGAAAAATCTTCGATTTACGCAACTTCGTATTAAATCACTTATTTTTCTTTGCAACTGACAATCGTAAGGACACGGACTACTTTGCGGAGATAGCAATCATGAACTCCATTTAAAAAAGAGTAGTATATATGTTATTTTTATGTCTCCTTCGAAAGCCAGATGATTTCAATTTCGACGATTTTTCATAGCAAAAGTGCAATTTTTTTTTTCAGCCGATAGGCAACCGGTTGATTTACAACGCCGCATTATAAAAAGCAGCAAATATTAATTAATCATTTACTCGTTTTGCGTTGTATTATATTGGGAATTATTCATTCATGCAATGGAAAATTATTGTCATGACTTTAATAAGATAATACGTATGAACCCGTTCAAAACATTAAATAGTTTACTCGACAGCATTTCATATAAATCAATATAAAAACAAAAGCCAGTCCCCGGCATAAGTAGCAGTAATTACTTCATATAACTTAAAAAGAAAAAAAGTCACTACTATGTCGTGCTGTACATATATTAAAGTGAAATTGTTGGAGTCATAAAAACAACAAAACCACTTTCGTTCATATTCTCTTTGTTCTATTGTTATTATCATAGTTGGAATTATAGAGCGGTGTGACGTCACTCTATTAATTGTTTATCAATATAGAAAAGGTTTTTGCACTCGCGCATACACTTACTACGTATACACATACATACTTGCTATCCTATCCAAAGAGAACCTATAAATCAAGTTGTGGTTAAATACCTGTCACAACAAAGATATATCTGTGCAACATGTGTGCGCATGTATGTACGTATTGGCGCTAGTATTTTGTTTACACAGTATTTAAATAATTTTAATTGTTTTCATTGTTCTCGAAATTAATTGCTTGCCGGTAATGCGAAACCGTACTTGAATATTTCTGCTATTAAATAATCTTTGAAGTCTAGCCTTCACGAATTTCACAGTATTCGTTAAGGTTCTTAGAAGCTAAACTTATTTTTTTTTTTTTTTTTTGAGTTCATAAAATTTTACTGCCATAGTAGATATAGGTGATATTAGTCTCAATTTTCAAGATATCAAATTTCGAAAAAAAAATTTCTTTTTAACACACTTTTATTAGGTCGGGTTGTATGTATGTATGTAACGGAATCTTTGAGCTTATTTTTCACTGGCTTCTAAAAATCTGATCGACTTGAAATTTTGCACACCTATCAAGGACCGATGACAATGCAATAATTTGATAAAAGTTTTCTATTATCCTTATTAGGATTGCCAGGATTAATATTTTCTTTTTTTACCTGTGGGCAAAAAGTAAGGTGAATTTGGTTGCAAAATGAAAAATCTTTATTTATTCTTGTAAATCAATTTCATCCCCTTCAAATACACTTATATACACTTATGCCAACGATTTTTCCTATCCCCGAAACATGCCAAATAGTCCATTTCCGGTATAGCCATCAGCACCTTCTTCGATTCAGCTTTTATCTCCTCAATCGACTCGAAACGCGTTCCCCGGAGTGTTCTCTTGAGTTTTGGAAATAGCCAGAAGTCACACGGAGCCAAATCAGGCGAATACGGTGGTTGCGGAACGAGATGCGTGGAATTTTTGGCGAAATGGTCACGAAGAACGAGTGCAGTGTGAGACGGTGCATTATCGTGATGCAAAAACCAAGAGTTGTTGGCCCATAATTCCTGCCTTTTTAGACGAATTGCTTCACGTAAACGACGCAAAATGCTCAAATAATATTCCTTATTAACAGTTTGGCCAGGTGGAAGGATTTCATAGCGCACCACACCACGAAAATCGGAAAAAAGTGGCCAATGGAGTGGGGTAGCCGTTTCTCAGGCTCCCTCCACGAAATAAGTTCTTCATCCCGATTACTTCTTTATCACGGCCGATAACTGCATAGCTCAAGACTCACAGTCGATAAGAAAGGAATTTAATATAACATGAATATATCGAATCATTAATTCACTGACTGCAATGATAACAATAATTTTCATTGATAATAAATAAAAAATTGTTTATATTTAAGCTACTTACTATAGATCCTTGAATTTGTGAAGAAAATCGAAAATCAGCCTTGCGAAAAGATTTTTTTATATGAAAGAAATGTGTAACAGAAAGTTAAATGTGTAACCGTTAACAAAAAAAATTCTTATTTTATTCCACTCTGAACTTGCATAAAATTATACCAAAATTTAATGGTCTTTAAAAATTCTGACTAAAAAATTTGAGATTTTGAAGTAAATTGAAAATATTTAAAATTTTGATGCAAAAAATTTAAAATTTTGATGTAAAAAATTTAAAATTTTGATGTAAAAAATTTAAAATTTTGATGTAAAAAATTTAAAATTTTGATGTAAAAAATTTAAAATTTTGATATAAAAAATTTAAAATTTTGATGTATAATAAATTTTTTGAGATTTTTAAAATTTTATGCACAGTGTAAAACTTTGAATATGGTTTTAGTTGTAATACCAGCTACATTTTTATATATTTTTTAATCGATCGTAAAAAAAATGTAAAAAAAGAAAAATTTAAATTAATAGTCAAAAAAATTTTTTTGGCTAATTGTAATTTTGGTTAAAATGTACAAAGTGTAACACTTTGAGTTACATAATTTTTGTTGTAACATATGCTATATTTTTATTAAAAACAAAAAATTAATAATAAAAAAAAATCCTTTTTCTACAAAGTTTTGAGTTGTACGGTTTTAAAAATTAAAAAAAATTAATAAATAGCAATTTTTTTTTGTTTTAATTTTGTTCAAAGTGTGAAACTTTGACTTATATGGTTTTTGTTATAACATCAGCTATATTTTTTTTAAAACAAAATTAAAAAAATAAATAGTCAATATTTTTTTTTTTTTAAGGGGACAATGTGTGAAATTATATGGGTTTTATTCTAATATCAGCTATATTTTTATGAAAAAATTAATAAAATAAATAAATAATCAAAATTGTTTTTTTTTTAATTTGTTCAAATTATGAAACTTTGAGTTGGGTTTTATTGTAATATAAGCTATATTTTTATAAAAACATCTTAAAAATATTTTAATGCTTTGCAAAATGTCGCTGCGCTAGTATTGGAACCACTTCTGCATACAATTCTCATAGCAATTAATGAATTTAAAAAGTGTAATTTTGTTTTTTATTATTTGCCACAGTTCTCAAAATATTAAGGCCTTTCATGCAAATACATTTTTTTTATTTTTTTATAATTATTGTTTTTGTATTATTATTATTTGGCACAGTTTGCAAAATATTAAGGCCTTTCGTACACAAAAAATTTATTTACTTTTTTAGTTTTTTGCACAGGCATGAAAGATACAAATAAAATTTATTTATTGTTTTAAAATAATTTTTTTTTATTATTTGACCCAGTTCTCAAAACATAAAAGCCTTTCATACAAATAAAATTTATTTATTTTTTTATAATATTTTTTTTTTTTTTTTTTTATTTGACCCAGTTCTCAAAATATTAAGGCTTTTCATAAAAATAAACTAGTCGGAAAACATGAAGTAAATTTTTCAATATTTTGCTTAGAATTATCGAATTTCCAAAAAGTAATTTTTTAACAAACAAGTTTTATTAAAATGGCAGTACCTGTCGTATGCAACTAAGACCAGCTCCAAAAATTGCATTGAATTACATTTATTTTCCACTTTCTTTCGCAAAATGCTTTTGTTCATAAGCCCACACCTCACTGTAACGTCAACAACTTTATTAGCCACTAAAAACTAGCTCTATACTTGTACATACATATACACAAGCACACTAATTAAGTTAAAAGCTCTAACGGGAAATTGAACGTGTCGGCTGTCGGAACTGTTTTATTTATTTACTTTTTTCCCCACTTTTTGATTCTCATATATTTTTTTTAGAAAGTCGTTAACTTAATCACTCCTACTAGGATTGTCTGCGGTGTGTTATCCTTGGCAATTAGTGCGTAATTAATTGCTTATTTACATATGTATAGAGAAATTGCTGTCGCTCCGAATATATGTATGTATGTGCACATGTCGCATTTAAATGCAGTACTTAGTAGCACTAAGCGCAATGTTTTACTACTTTGAAATTGCATGCGAAATAAATTAATGTAAACTTGATTTGCAAATCATATAAATTTTGTGACAGGTTCACGCCTTCATAACTAGCCAAATAACCGATAAAGTCACTTGATTTACAATTTTCTAAGGAGATGCACTTTTTTGCTCAACTAAAATTGATAGTGTACTCGTTTGTAGTTAGCGGATGGCATTTGTAATTTCACTAACTAAATACATTCAAATATGTATGTATGTGTATATCTGTGGAAAAAAGCACCCTGCAGGAATCCGATAAACTCGCTGTTTATGCATTTCCAGTGCATTTAAAATATTAACAAGTTCAGCTGCGTTTCATTTTCAGTAAACTTTCGCCTAAATTGTTACTGCTACAGTTAACCACAAACAGCTATTCTACTAAACAATCCCACTGCTGATTTTTGTTTGATTTTGAATGTTTATTTTCTTATGCGAGTCTATCTATACACACTTGGAGCTTTTTATAATAATCAAATGAGGTTGTCAGTGAAAGTGAAGTCGAATTTGTGTAAAAGGTTGAGATAGCTGCTGAATATTTAGGATAAAGCGCGGGGCGAAAGTATCGAAAATCGATAGCCATAGTAGGCTAATGGTGTGTGCACAATGTGGGTGAGTGTGAGTGACTGTGGTAGCTTTACAATTCACACAGTCGCGCGTTTATACCAATAAGAGTATTTTAAACAATTTCAGAAATAAATTATAATATTACGTAAAAAATAAATATCAGTTGTAAAAATTATTTAATTATTGTAAATTTAATTGACAACAAGAGCTTAAATAATTATTAAATGCTTATAAAAATTATGCAACTTTTATAAAAACTCTACATACTTTTGTGCTTGCATTAAAATACTTTATGTTGATTCAAATTGTTTCTAACTTCAGCTACTCTTTGCTAATTTAGACGCTGGTAAACCAGTTGAAAACACTAGAATTCTTATATTATATATTCCCCTCATCGCAATTATGAATACCTTTATGTAGTTTATAACCTTGCTTGCAGCAAGCAATTCTAAGTACAGATAAATGCTATTAAATAATAGGTATGATGTAAGTTTTTAATTGCTAAACGATCACCGCCCAATCAATCATTCGATATTGATGCAATTTTCTAATACCTGTGCATTTGTTCGCATTTTTAATAGTTGGGGTAGAAATAAAAAATTGTTATTGCGCCATACACGCACATACATACAGTTACATAGTTGGCTAGAAAATGTAAGCGATTTATTCATTGCATTTTTGTTAATTGTGTCAATGTCACAAAAATATGAGCTCCACCACCATTGAAATTGTGTTAGTAGCGCTAAATTTTTGGCGTGCTACGGAAAGGCGTTTGCTAAGGTCGTCTTCTAAAAATTCTCAAAACAAGTATCAATAAGGATGTGTAAGCGCTGCATTTCAATCATATGTAATCATATACTTGTATATACTTAGCTATAGGGTGTTCCAGTAAGATAGCATGTGCTGAAATTTTAAAAATTCGGAGAAATTATTTACTGTTTGAAAGAGGATATGAGTAATTGGCGCATTTACTTCTGTTAGTTGTTTAGCCGAGCTCCTCCTCCTATTTGTGGTGTGCGTGTTGATGTTGCTCCACAAATGGAGGAGCCTACAGTTTTAAGCCGACTCCAAACGGCAAATGGGTTTTTATGAGGTATTTTTTCATGGCAGAAATACATTCAGAGGTTTGCCATTGCCTATCCAGAAGCGACCGCTATTAGAAAAAACTTGTTCTATGTATTGATGTTCAAGCACAAAGATTCGAACCTACGTACTCCCGTTCACGTTCACGCACCAACCCATTCGTCGACGGCGGCCGGATGTCGTGTATGGAACACAATATTCGAGATTATATCTGCTTTTGATTGGTGCTTTTTTAGCGCAATTTTCATCATTTTGGCCGAAAAAAATTCCGAAAACGAGATGCAAAACCGCTCGACTACACTTTCAAACCATCTCCGCAAAACTGTCATCATTCGTTAGTGGAGTTTAAATATTAGAGTGGCTTGTGCGTCCATGTAATCTTCCTTGACATAACCTTAAAGCCAGTATTCGAATATCTAACTGCTAACTCACTTTACTTTCGGATTGACATAAAAAAACAGCGCTAAAGTGCAAATATTAGGAGCTGCTCACTAATGATGCACCCAATATTAAGCAATTTCGTTGCGTAGCTAGTGAAACTAGTTGTTATTGTATTTAAATTTGAGAAAACCTTGTCGCCTACTGGTATTGAAAATGTTTAAAAATTATAGAAAAATGTTCATTACATCCGATAGACAATGTGAGCTCACTCGCATGCAAAAATAATCAAATTGCAATCAAATTGAAAACTAGTTTTACCTCACTTTCAATAAAAATTTGCATTTCACAGGCATTTTTTACTTATTTATAATAATTTTTTTTTTTTTCATTTCTTATTTTCACCAGGATTCCGGTTTGCCCCTCTCCATATCCGCCAAAGTACAAATCAATATGCACTTCGATGATATGAACGCCTTCAGACAAGTCAGCCGTTTCAGTCATCTCACAATACCCATGTTGTGGTTCGATATCGTAAGTTTTTTCACAACAACAATTCTTGTTTTGCGCGCAGTAACTAAAATAAGATCTTTCGTTTTTTAATTTACAGATGATGCCCGAATTGCCTGAATCACTTGATACACGTTTCAATTTTTACCTCAACATTCTTCCATATCTCGATATCCTCGGCTACTGGGGTAGTCTGGTGCTTGGTATTGCACTCCTGTTGTACGCCGTTACACGTGCCACACTACGCATGTCGAATTTGTCGCAGTTGAATAAAATCTCCGATGGTAAATATAGCAAAGTGAATATGCTTCGTGGTGTCGCCAATACGCATTGCAATGATGTTTATAAGCCATGCGAAATGAAGTTGTTGCATCAACATGAAAAAGCTCAACATTTGCCACACGAGAATGATGTCATCAGACGTCATGATGACGATGATATGGAAGCTGGTGTAGATTTGTTATATAAAGAAATGGCTTCGTCACAGCCACGTCACAGTTCGTTTGCATTGGAATTGGAGCCAGCGATATCCTATTCGGAGAGTGGTGATGATGATGATGACGATGATAGCAATTCATTGACATCCTCATCACTATGCAGTCACAACTCGTCCACATGTCCCTGTTTGTTGGAACAAAGACAAGGTGGTGAGGCTGACGTTGCACAAAGCAGCATCAGCAAAAACAGTAGTGATGAAGGCTATGCAGTGACACCAAGTGAGGTAAGTGTGGATGTGCATCAGTGCTTGCTCTCAAATCAGCTATTACATACTTACATACATACAAACACTCATAGGAGAATGCATGAACATTTTTGTTTTATATCAACACACTTAATTAAACTGTTCGCCAATTTTTTATTGCCTTCAAAAAAAGGTCTTCATGTTATAGATGGCCTCTTCCCTTTTCACCATGCAATTCAATAATTCAATCTCAGAGTTACCGAATTTTTGTAAACAATTTCGTAGCGTATTGCATTCAAATTTGCGCTCTTGTGTATCGGTGGTCCCACACCTCTTTTCGAGTTCAATGACGCAAACTATGCCACGGGAATCCCAATAAAAAATGGCTTCAGGCTCGATTTCGCACGAAATATCTATTATTTTAACCTCGACCAACTTGAAATAATCTTTACTGCCAAGTATGTGCCCAAGCATTTTTCAATAATTTTGACTCATTATATAACCTCTCTTAACCAACCTGATTGCACGTTATCATAAAGCTTATCAACAGCGTGTAATTCGATTTTTTGGGTACCTTACTGCTGTCTTTTCTCAAAATCTGAAACTCTGACAGCAAACAGCTGATAAATAGTCTTGAGAACGTAGCAGAATACGAATTTAATACTTTTTGCATACACTAGTATATTAATCCAATAGACTCATGCAGCATTTGGAACTCCCCCTAAACCACAACTTTAGTGTTATTGACACATTGACGAGTATGATTAAGTTTATGATCCTATAACTTATTGACGAGATATAACTACACTGTTAGTATACAATTAAGCTCAATGCCAATGGCAAATCGATCAATTTAAGCTAATCAAGGCAAACTACGTACGGAAATCAGTCGGAAACATGTTGGCGGCAAGCGGTCTGGGCGAGAATAAAAGCCTGTACAAACATACAACTCTTTGGAACACAATATGTGTATGCCTTAGAGATGTCAATCCCGGGAGTCACGATTTTTTTTTTGTTATCGAAACTTAGCCCATATGGGTATTTCTGAATAGTCTAAACATTTGCAAATAAGCAAAAGTCTAACTGCCTAGACAGATGACAGCGTTAATCAGGACTACCGGCGCAGTTAATTCTGATTAAAATTGTGATTGAGTGTGACAGACGGTGGTTACGCGGATTAGTGAACAGCTGATTTGTTTATTGAATAGTTTTGTCAGTAAAAGACGGACCGGAGGTAACAAATGCGGGTATTAGCTGCCCTATTACTAAAAACAAATTTTTTATTAAAATCTTAAATTGCAATTTCTCAAACTGTTCGGAGATATCAAAACAATTAATGTCATTTCGAACGTCCAAACTAGCATTGCCTACAGTCCTTCTTGTTCTTCTCTATAAAAGTTGCATTATTTTTCATTCACAATAGATATTAACTGTCATTTTTGTCAATTCGTGGGATAATCCCAATTAACGCCCCCGTCTGTCTAGGCTATAAGAGTGATTTATATTAAATTCACCACACTTTTCATGCTTTAAATTGGTTAGTACTTCACAGTAATATTAGCTGTGTGATGTGAAGTAATGTTGGGTATAATTTTGTTTATTTGTTTAATTTTTTAATTAAAAAATACGCACTCTTTAAAATGGTTTACGTAAACGTTTTTTTCTTTAGCCGAATTCAATAAAAATTTCGGGATTGTACGGAATGTAGCATAGAATTTCAGGACTATCGCAAAATTAAAACTGAATTAATTATTAATAATATCCCAAAATTTCGGTACTGATCAATTTCTCCAATATTAGCATTCCTCGCCTGCGCGTTTTGTATGTGATAGCACTTACTACCGTTAAACTTTAATTGCTCAATTTTATTTCATTTTAATTTACTTTTTAGACTTTAGTAATAATAAAAATATAATGCACAAGTGCACGTGCAGGTACCTATTGACCTATGCGTTTACGAAACACACACCAATTCCGCATAGCGTAAAGAAATTTTATACTTGTATATACAAATGATTATTTCATGTTGGATTACAGTTATTAGTTGTGTGGAAAAATTATCCGTCAATGCTATTTGCATAAGCAATTTGAAATTTTATGAATAAATGCACGAGCACTTTTCCCATTAAATACTTTCTCATTACGTCAGCAAGTGCCGTAGTAGAACTACTATATAAAACTTGATTTGTTTGTTGTTTTTTATTTTTACTTTTTTGGGTAACATTAATTGCAAATCCCAACTCCCAAGACCTACAAACTTTTATGCATGCAAGTGTATGTATGTATAGAAACCTCAAATAGCGGTCAACATTTACGTCTTTTACGTCCATAAAACAAAATTATTTTTCCACAGAATAGTCAATTTTCCGAATTACACCTATCTTTATTTGGCATAATTACAATAAAAGAAAGAATAATAAAAAATTAAGGTAGAAATTTTTAAGTATTTTAAGAAAAAGATCCTGCTAGTGTAATTGACAATTATTAATTAAAATTAAAAATTTGGAAATTTCAAGTCTCTTCTAAAACTGTACTCCCACGCATTCCCCTTTTTTGAGCTATTCGAATATACGTAGAGCTTTAATGTTAAATAATCACTAAAAAACATATATTTCAAACGTTTTTTCTTCAAATATAATAAATCTACCGAACTATGTTGAAATTAAAGCTAATTAAGCGAATACAGTTTTGAAAAACCAATTTCTCTACGTTATCAATCGGGCGCCGTGTGCTAGCATACTGACTTTTACTTTCTTTGCTTTGCTTTACTCCCGATGCTGAGGTGAGCACAGGAGAGCGCACATCATGAGCGCAGGTAGTGTATGCAGCTTATGCTACATACATACATATAAATGCATGTAGTTGTATATTTACATAAAAGCGTGCATACTTTTAATGACAAAATGTAGTATTGATTATGGTGTTAAACATATTCTATGCTAACCTCTAAGAGGGTTGTGCTAACTCAAAATTGCTTTTATTGAATGCTATAACGAAGTAAAGCATTTCCCCAACAAAGACTTCAATACACAAAATGGTGACTCAATTTTTTCATACTCTTATGTATGTTAGCTGTCAGAGAGTGCGTATGGATTTTGTGTGCATTTTTTTTTAGCTGCCGTGCCATTTTATCTACGAGTGTGATATAGTTTCTGTATTTAATTAAAATGTCATTACTTCACTGCTTTCGAATATGTTTCATTTCATGTTGTTTTAACTTAAAGGCGATTCGCACGCAGATGGAAAAATAATGATTTCTGTGCAAAAATTTACTAATTTCCATCTTTCTTAAAATATGTACGCATATGAACGTGCGTATGTGTCAAAGCAAAAATTTTGCACCTTATTTATGTGTAGCGTCGTCATAACAGTTTTTTCCTCTTTTTATTTATTTCTAACTTTTTTTAATTTTTATTTTTTTGTTTTTGTGCTTTTGTTTTTTGTGTGGCAGAAGATGTAGATTAGACATTACCTGCCTCAATAACTCTTTCAACGTCTAAGTTTACCTATTATTTTTTCTTCAAGGTTTTTCTTTTACGTTAAACAATATATGTAATTTATTAACATGGAAGATTTTCGATTAGGTTAAAATTTACATAAATCCAATGAAGAACAAAAACAATTCTACATAAACAGTATTGTTAAAAACAAGTTAGTAAGGAATATTTTGAGTTGGCATCTATCGTGAAAGCTATTAAGTATTCACAATTTTACAAATTTATTAAACTTACATACATATATTACTTAAGACGCGCACAATAAATGGGAGGCGGAGCCCGGCCAAACACCCAACAGACAAAGAATGTAAGCGCCGATTATACAAGATAGCACAAAATTAATTAGCCTATCGGAAGATTTATAATTTTTGTAAATGACTTTGTATGTCAATCATATTTGACACCTGTGAACTAGACAGCTGCAGCATAAAAAACAGATTTACAGCACTCAAAATTATTTCGTTTTTTTTTTAGTAAAAAAGTTATTCAAAAACAAAATTGGATGATTAATTTTGCACCATCTTGTAGTGGTGTAGCAACTTTTGCAAACATTCTGCTGTAAAATTCCATAATATGTGCGTCGCAAATCTTCCTTATTAGCAACTGGTGAAAGACGATGAATGAAGTTGTTTACTCATACAAAAATTTCCATTTGCGCTAAAGAACGTAATTTAAGAATTAAACACAAATTGCTAGCATACACACCAGCATATGAACATTTAAGGTTCATAGCCTAGGTAAACATAAGGCGAAAAAAGATGGAAATTTTTCCTATCATTAACATATGTATGTATTTATTTATTTCAATAAATTATTCTTTTGCCGGCATTTCTTAAATTCCCGTTTCTTCAAACCGCAGACGGCTAATATCCATCACTCAGGAATTTTAATGAAGTGCGAAACAAGAAATTATGTAAATGGCACATGGCTAAGCCTCTGACAATGCTGCTGTAGCTTGTCATCATTTTTAACACCCGATTTGAACGGTGATATGAAGAAACTGATGTATACTTATGGCTTCACTGTTGATTTTGTAGTCCTTTTTAGCATGCACGAAATTTAGGCGCACTGCTCTTACGATTGGCATTCGCAAATTTGTCTTGAAGCAAATGTTGCTCAGAACTGATCATTCAGAGAGTAATTTTCATGAGTTTTTTTTTTTTTTTTTTGTTATACACATGCATTTTTTGAGAGAAGCCAATTTCTTGCAGCTATACTCGCAGTCATTAAAACTGTTCATCCGTCGTTCATTACATTAATATAATGCATCATAAATCACATAAACAAAATGCTAATAATGTGCATACATTTTTATTTTTTTCTTTGCAGACTTCAATTAATGTCGATATGATTGAAAGTAATCAAAATCAACAAACGAACACTGCCCTTAGCATAGATGCCAAGACAGCATCTAAACAGACGACAACTAGCAACAGAACACCGAACAGTATCGATGACGGCGCAGCGCTGCGTTACACCGGCAGCAGCGCAGCAAGCAGTAGTCGAAGTGCAAACTCGAATAGCAACTATACAGTTTGAATAGAAATTAATGCATGCATACACACATGCATTATCAGCTCACAGCGCATTGGGTTTAGCGGTTATGTTCATTATTTCAATGTACCTTTGATATTCATAACTATGTAACTGCATATGTACATATATAGTAGTAGTAGTGGTAATTGTAGTAGTAAAAGTAATAGTTAGGCGCATTAAGGCTATTTCTTAAGTATTGCTTTTGTCATTACGCCTCATAGTTGTAGTTAGGATGTTTGTATTATTTAAGTATAAAACAAACAAAAAAGCAGACGTTTTGTTTTTGGATTAATGCATATCGTATTAATACTAATATAATGCAAATGCAATCAGTTATAGTAAAACTATGCAGATGTGATAATTAGGAATGCAGGCGCATGTATGTGTATAGATAGTAAATACATGCATACATACATATTTATGTTTAAGTACAAAAATGTACGCAAAGCATGCAAAAAAATGTACAGACACACATACATACATTCCTTGCATAAACTTACATGTATGCATTTGTACGCGAGCTCTGCAAAAATATTTAATTTAATTTTAAGTAATACCGCCTCCATGAGGTGCAAAGAAACCAAATCTATATAAATATGCATTACATATACTACCCATATACACACACATACAAATATTTATATATACATATGTATATGTATGTCTATTAAATTATATACGTGTACATAATACGCGCCTTCTATGAATTTATGTTGCATGTACAAAAAGCAGTGTGTGTTGAATTATGTAGTGGCACTAGTACATACATACATACACAAGTAGCTACACATGCGCACACATATACTATACAAAATTCACAAAATTAAATTAACCTGAAGTTCAATAAAAAAGAAAGTAATTTTAGAAAACAACTCAAATGAAAAACTATGTACATACATATATACATACATATTTATCGATATAAAATAAGAAGGCAAATTTTTTGTCAACGATTCGCGCTGTGATTTGTAGTAGAATATATGTAGAATAATGATACTTTCTGATTTTCTTCCTTTTCTATTTCATTTTACACGTGTGAATTTATTTTCTTTCAATCATTTTTGCCAAGAATTAATCAAGCATTATGTTAAGGGGTTTTCCATTTTAAGGCCAAGGTTTTATTGGGTATATATAAAGTTTGATTTTTTGTGTATAAACATCATTATAAAAATAATAATTAACTCAAACTATCGAAAACATGTTAAGCAACTGTTTTTTTTTTTTTCTTGTACTCAAATGCATTATCGCAATTTTGTTTATGAAATGCATTTTAGGCATTACGCTGCCCTCTCACACACGTATACATACAATGTAATTATAATCTATCCCCATACGTAAGGGTACAAATAGAGATTATTATATGTACATATATACTATACAAATATGGTTGGTAAAATGTAATATTAAATAAATTTTTGAAATTAAATGCAAATGGTTTTATTTACTTTTCACTTTCATTCCAAAAAATAATGCCAATCAAAGTCTGTTAGTGGCTAATGGATAAGGCGGTCTGAGTACAGATTTATTTTTCAAAACAAAATAAACCTGCCGAAAGGGACGTAATAGCTGAGAGTTATTTTCGACTTCACATGTTCTTAGAAAAGGAAAGTCGAAGTGGGTGGAAGAAAAACGCTTAATGCGCATTAATACGATTGGAAAAGTCTGGAAATCGTTTATTATAACCGGAAATTATCGCTGTGGTTCTCTATCAGAAATTAAGTATGCAATGGTTTTCACGGCCGTAGGCAGCATTTCTTTGGCGGTGTTATATAGTATATCCTGCTTCCTATCCTTCAAAATGAGGCCAATTTGAGGTTAGCATACTCAAACTGCGACTGAGTAGAACAGATGTTACAACGATTGCTATCCAAGACCGTGTGCAGGCTGCAAACAGAGCATATTCTGTCCACGTTAAATTGTTAAAAAGCAAGCTCTTCAGTAGAATAACGAAAATCAAAATATACAAAACACTGACTCGACCAGTGGCAATATATGGATGTGAAACGTAGACACTGAAAGCAGATAAAATTACACAATTAAGTATATTGAAAAGAGGAATGCTGACAAGGATACTGGAGGAATTCCTACAAGGTAAAAACGTCATGCGGCTTGTTAAATCGCCGCGCATCCGATGGCTAGGACCAGTTTGCAGAAGGCTAGATGAAAAAATATCTCGCAAAGTTTTAGAGGCACGCATTTACGGTGTTAGACGATATTGTTTATGGACGATCTAAAAAACATAGGGGCGACCAACTACCGTAGTAGGGCTATAGACCGAAATGCATGGAGGAAAATTGTGGAGGAAGCTAAGGCTCACACCGAGCTGTAGTGCCAGGCATGATGATGATGATGATTCTTAAAACTCTTGACCCAACCTACCTCGTGGGGCAGAGAAAAACTGAAGTTGATATTTTTAATGAGTTTACAACAGTTTATGGTGATAGAAGACCAGCAGGCTGGCAAAAAGAGACTGCCTGCTGTACGACACTGCCAATTCTCATACGGCCAACGGCATGAAGCAACTCCTAGACTCTCTTGGATGGGGTTTTTTGAACTACTCCCGGCTTTTGCCTGACCAGACGCCTTCAGATTACCATTTGCTCACTTGAAAATACACCTGAGAAGAAAAAAGGTTTTCAATGGAAGAGGAGGTGAAGAAGGCGAAATAGTTGGCGTGAGACTTTTTCGAGGCAGGCATCTAAACATGTATACTTCCTCTCACCAGCTGCATCGAAATTGATGAGAACTATGGATGATGGGTTAAAAAAAAGTTAAAATACAAATAAATTATTATATATAATAAGATTAAATGAGAGATCTTTTCAAAAGCTTTCGAGATACAGTAACAGTGCAACGCCCAACAACAAAACCATGTTGGTGTGGCTCAACAATGCTCTTGACAACAAAATAAAGTTTATCTTTACCAACTTTTTGGAACAACTTAGAGCAGGCAGTCAGCTTAGTAACAGGTCTATAGTTAACCATTGTTATTATAGATTTGAGAACTGTAATGACAAATTGAAGATAAGACACAGAGGAGCACACAAAGATAAGCTGCAATGTTTCATAGCATAAGGAACGTGACCATGAATGACTGTCTTATTCTAGTTAAGGTTTTAACCTTACGGCCGCCTTAGCCGAATGGGTTGGTGCGTGACTACCATTTGGAATTCAGAGAGAACGTAGGTTCGAATCTCGATGAAAGACCAAAAATGAAGAACAAGTTTTTTCCAATGGCGGCTGCCCCTCGGCAAGCAGTGGCAAGCCTCCTAGTGTATTTCTGCCATGAAAAAGCTCCTCATAAAAAATATCTGCCGTTCGGACACAGCTTAAGATTGTATAATAGGTCCCCCCATTTGTGAAACAACATCAAGACGCACGCCCCAAATAGGAGGAGGAGCTCTTCTAAACACCCAAAAAGGGTGTACGCGCCAATTAAATTTTAATCTGGATATAACATTATTGGCATCCAATCCTATGACTGAAAGAATACCAAAATTATACAGTCAGATAAACTGGAGCGAACGTGCGAGTAATTTTGAGAATTTTACCCACTTTCAACGTTAAATTTGAAGAAATCGGAAAAGAATTACACTGGTCCAAAAAATCTCTCGGATGGTTGGTTAAAATTTTGCCGTAAATTATTCATAAAATAGTTCACCTACAATAATCATTTACATGCGACGAAACATCAGTTCGGGATCCAATATTTTGATTCCCGACCTTTCCCGAACTTTAATTCTTATTTCTACCAATATACAGTCACTTACACTTTATTTGATACAGATACGATTTTTTATAGTGTTCTGTATTTAACCATATTTTGCGAAAATGGAGAAACAGCGTATGCAGACTGCTTATTTATTTTCTTTTGTCTCATTTCTCAACATAAAAAAAGAGTCCACTCATTTCATTGTAACGCAAACAAAAACAAAAATATACAGAGATTCACGCCGCTGCTTAAATGATACAGTATTTCATGTCTTAAAAGTGTATTAATAAATAAACAATTGTTGTTAAAAATTAGTTGTTCATCACTTTTATTAATTATTAAAATATGAACTGGTACCAGCGGCAAATATGTTTTTATATTCGCGCAACATTCGTTCGCATTTTCTAGCAACATTATTAGCCAAGACTTACTCCAGCTTGGCAACCTGAATTCATTTACCACCAGATGTCGCCTAAAAAACAACAAGTGCTAACTTCAAAAAATAAAAAATTAAATAATTTTCAGAAAAATAAATTCCAAATTAAAAATAGTACAATTCGGAAAAAACAGAAACTAAAAAAAAATAAAAAATAAAGGAGAAATTTTTAGAAAGGTATCGAAACACCGCAAAGTTATTAAAACAGACACAGCCGCCGGTTACAAGGCAATTTTGGCGTTTGCAATTGCATAGAATATAGGATATATAACTGAAACAGCTGATCAGTGGCTGTTTTTTGCTTTTGTAATTTGCCTATCTGTAGCAAATAAACAAAGTAAATTGGTTAGGTAAAAGTCCAATAGCTCTCATTAGAGGCTCGTTATTACTAATATTACTCCTTTGCTGATAACAAACTGACAAACATATACAAAAAATGTGAAAAAAGCGTTTTAGGAAAGCGTTAAATGAAAGAGATGATATGCAGTTGCCCGAACAAGTTTCGTTTCTGCTTAAAGACGTGTTTGCATTGTGACGGGAAGCGTTTGCTAGTAGCTCAGCTGGCGTTGTCGGCAACAAACTAGTTTATAACATTTGACTACGTGGATCGGTACTTTCATTGAGTTTGCTTATCAAAGTACATTTGACTATTTGAAGTGCATATAGTTCAGGCAATTTACAAATATTTTCGTAGATAATCGCAACACTAATCTATCCCAGTACACCTGTGATTATGCACAAAAAGCAAAGGTTATTATTGAATTACTGGTGCATAATTAAAGCAAAACTTAACGTCGCTTTCAATTTACAAATCTGCACATATCAATGAACAAAAAAACTATTTGTTTGTTTTTATATTTCGATACTTAAGATTTATATTTGCAGCTTCATAGGCAATACGAACTTGGCCCAAAAAGATACTACCGATCAAAGTCACAAAATGCAGTTTATCACGCGACGGTTGGTTATGAATCTTGTAAGTAGACACTAATATTATTTGTTAAAACATCACCAAAGTATCTTAAATATTTCTCAATGCAGAACAAAACCGCTTTGCAGTCATCTTTGAAGACATCGCTACCCGGCGCTGCAGCTGCAGCGCAAAAGCTTAATGCCGATAGCCGTTTTTATTCCATATCTGAAGGTCCACAAAAGCAAAATCTTCTACGTTATCCAGCATTTCCACTAAAAGAAACTTTGGAAAAGTTTTTAAAAACCATTGAACCGTTGGTCAGTGGATGTGACTTGGTTGAAACTAAACAAGCCATCAAAAAGTTCGAAGCAGGTGAGGGTGCAGAATTACAAAAACTCTTAGAAAAGGCGGCGAAATGCGAAGCAAATTGGTTAGCTAAACGCTGGTTGCGCACGGCTTATCTGCAATACCGCGCACCCGTTACCGTGTTTGTTAGCCCAGGCATGACATTTCCACCTCAACGCTTCGATAATAACGATGCCTATTTAGATTATGCCGCCAAAGTGGTGTACTCTCTGGCGCGCTATAAACAAATTATCGATGCTGGTGAAATCCCCATCGTGAAAATGGGTCAGTATGAGCTGGATAATTCGCAATTCAGCAAAGTGTATGGCACATGTCGCATACCGAAGCAAGGCGAAGATGCTTTAGAGTACAATCCGAAGTCACTGCATGTTGTAGTGCTGTACAAAAATCATGTATGTTTGTAACTGTTAATTCTTGCAATTATTTTCATTTTAATTATTTTCAATACGTTGCAGTTTTACAAATTACAAATCTACAATAATAACGGTGTGGCATTGCATCCGGATATATTGGTTAACCAATTTAAAAAGATAATGAAAACAGAAACTAAGAAGGGTGTCGAATTTGGCATATTAACAACCGATACGCGTGACAATTGGGCGCACGCTTACGAAGAGCTGCTGAATATCGATGGTAATAAAGAGCTTGTGAAAACTATACAAAGTGCCTTGTTTACAGTATCTTTGGATGAGTGCTTCGATGTTAAAGATGATCAGTTTTTCAATCAGCTTAGTGGCCAACTAATTCATGGCGGTGGAGCGCATTTAAATAGTGCCAATCGTTGGATGGACAAAACAATTCAAGTGAGTAGATGTGTATAACCGAGAAGATTTATTCTTATTTTTGTTATTTTCTATCCACGTATTTAGTTGATTTTAAATCGTAATGGAATGAGTGGTTTTTGCTATGAACACTCTCCGGCTGAGGGACAACCAATTGCCAACATCACCGACTATGTGTCCAAAAATTTGTACGTATTCAATAATTATTTCAATAGACATTATGTCAGTTGGAAGTGGCGAAAAAAATTTAAATTTAAATTTAATTTAAAAAAAAAGTTCATCAAAATGGCAGTTATGTAATTGATTAAAAAGCTTCCAACTTCCACAAGCTTCTATTTAAGCCATAAACTTCTTAAATTTTCGAGTTCAAAAATTTTCTGATTGCGAATTTTTAATTTTCTCTAAAGGTAGCCAGTTTCTGTACAAATATGAAAAGTATATAATTTAGAGATTATAACTCAGAGTTATTAATTAGTTTATTAAATCATTTAATTTATTAAAAGTCAAAATTTGTCGGCTAACTAACTTTCCAATCAGTCTCGAACTCGTCCAAACAATCTGCTTGCTTGGTGTTGGAAAACCTCAATGTCAACACTTGACGAAGCACCGACATGGGCATGGCTGTAATGTACGACATTTATCAGGAGACATTTAAAATTGTATTGAGCTGCCGACCCCCGAATGCCGTCCGCCGGAGTCCAACCACCACCCATAGCAGATGTAGAGCTCCAGCTACCCCGAGAGACCCGCCTAACTTTAGCACAATTACGTTGTGGACACTATAGCAGGTTGAACTCCTACCTGTCCTGAATTGACCCCGACATACTAAACATATGTGCAACAAACCAACTCATCTAACACCCTTCTCCCTCTGGGCCCAATCTGTGGAAACAGCAAGTTTCCTGGGCTTACCATTACATGAGCTAAACGAAGGCAACCGGTAATCTACATTGCACAGACAGGGTTTAGAGTGTTCTGCTACAACAACAACAACAACAGGGCTGCCCTGTGATCTACGCCGGTGACTACACCGCACTGCAGGGTTAATAGAATTGTCACAACTACAACAATGCGAATTTTTTACGCTAAGGTACAGCAATCCCCAAATGCATTTGATGCAATAACAACCACCACCACTCAGGAAAGCCATCATTTCAGACAATATAATTGTGTGTTTGGCCCCCCTTTGTTAGGGGTTTGGGCAACCTTCTCCTCCTATTTGTGGTGCGCGTCTTGATCCTTTTCCACAAAATAAAGGAAACTACAGTTTTATGCCGCAGAGGATTTTTTATGAGGTGCCTTTTTCACTTGGAAATTTTGCAATTGCCTATCGAGAGACAAATCTCTTGTGTTAATTGCATGGTTTACCTAAAGAAAACTTATCACCACGATAAACTTTTTACGAAATAGACGAAGAAATTCGCACTAGCGTTTGGTGTTGAGAGTTGGCTGAAGTGAGTAGGTGAAGCGAATTACTGCGGATTTTCACGTTCCCATGACAGTCGGTTCTACGTTACCGGAACGACCCGGATTTATATTCGCCCAAGGACTGTCACTCCAGCAGCATTCCCCGTGGATATATGGGGAATGTTTATGCTGCTATAACAACAACAAGAAAGCTGCGTATACCCAGTTTCTTGCTTACCACTGCGATCACGGCCACATTGTTTTTTTTTTCATTACATCTACAATTTTTATTTTATTTAAAAATACTGCATCTATTAATTATCTAAAATGTATAAGTACTTATTTACAGATACAACAATAAACACTATGAACAGAGCGCCCGCGATAACTATCCTTGCGCCGCAAAGCTTCAATTAAATACCAACAATACTCTAAATCGTTACATTGAAAAATCTAAGAAGAATCTAAATGAGTTGGCCGAAAATTTGCACGTAAATGTTTTGCATTTCAAGGACTATGGCAAAGGTTTTTTAAAGAAGCAGAAAGTTAGTCCGGACAGCTATATACAAATGGCACTACAATACGCCTACTACAAGTAATTCACACAACTAATACCTTATCACAGTTAAATTCTCTAATGCTAACTCTTCTCTACATTTAGGCTGCACAAAGCGCCAGCCGCTCAGTATGAGTCCGCCCATTTGCGTATTTATATAAACGGACGAACGGAAACCATACGCTCGTGTTCCAATGAATCGGTCGCTTTCGCCAAGGCAATGTTGGACGATAACGTAGATCCGCCGAAACGTATCGAATTGCTACGTAAGGCCATCGACAGTCATCGAGCTTACACGACAATGGCACTGCAAGGCAAAGGTGTTGATCGCCATTTGTTGGGCTTAAAAGTCATGGCTGTTGAGAATAAAAAACCAATACCGGCATTCTTTAACTCGCCTGGCTATTTGAAAAGCTTAATCTTCCGTGTGTCCACATCGCAAGTGGCCACACCTAATCTAGGATTCATGGTGTATGGTCCAGCTGCGGACGATGGTTATGCATGTTGTTATAACCCCCGCGAAAATGATATGATTTTAGCATGCACCTGCTGGCGAAATAATGACACCACGAATGTAGATAAGTTTGCGTGTACATTGAGCGAGTCATTGCTTGAAATGCAAACACTTTTGAGTAGCGCTGGAGAAAAACCAGCCGCCAAATTGTAAACTATAAAGACACAAAATCCTAATTGAAAGATTTGTAAAATTCTAAGTTATTTTGTTATACAAAATTTAAGTGCCTTCAAATGTTTGTACACATTATATTTTTTTTATTTTAAACAGAATTACAGGCAATAAAAATTGATTGTGCAAACACAACTGGACTGATGTGTTTATAATCTTCACACTTAAAATGTGAGGATACAGTTATACATATGTAACTACAACTATATACATATGTTATAAAGTTTAAACGGCTAAAAATATGTTAACGAGGTTCGCAAGGTGGCGAACAAGTCATATAAGGAATTTTCACAGTTACTGACATTTATTGAGCTGCTAAAAACCAAGACGCATTTATTAGAGGTGGTGGCACTAGACCAACAACAATGTTTTGGAAAAGTAGAAAACAAAGAATTATTTCGCCTTGTTTTATTCTGTGCTGACAGCCACACGGACACACCGGAAGAAAAAAAGAACAAATCAGCTGATTTACCAACACCACCTTTAATAGATTCGGCTTGATAAAAACTCTACGGCATATGACAGTACGACACTTATGACAACTTCTGAACATTCCCAAGGCAGTCGGTTCTGCGAAACCGTAACGACCCGGATTTATATCCTGCCCGGGAATGTCACTTCAGCAGCGCTCCCCCTATATACATATGTATGGGGAATGTTTATGCGTAAAGAAATTTCGTAAGATTATTTCAAACTTTTCGGAAAAAATAAAAATGAAAAAACTTGTAACAACTCACCTAAAAAATATAGATGAAGTTATATAAGTCATTAACAAATCTATTAGATTTAATTGACAACGATTTTTTAGTCTATGATATGAATTCTTTTATTCAAGATTCAAACTATTGAAATTTTATATTGTCCATTAACTTTCTACTGGGCAACTAACACTATAAGAACGATTTGGGTATGTATCACTTTTCATATCAATTCAATTTAAAATCTCATCAATTAATTATAATAGATCTGTTTATAAAACAGTTACAATTTATCAATCTTTGGTGTTCATGTACCAAAAAAAAACTTGCAAAGTGGGGAAAGTGATAAAGCAAAATGGCATTTCATTTTGAGGGGAGTTGTAAATTTTTACTTGTAAGAATTTGCAACGGAGAAAACAGCTGATCGCAAAGTAAACATAAACACAAATAAAATTCGTTCCCACGACAGTCGGTTCTACGTAACCAGAACCACCCGCATTTATATCCGGCCAAGTACTGTCACTTCAGCAGCATTCCCCATATATCTAAGGGGAAATATTTATGCCGCTAAAACAACAACGAATAAAAATATGCAAATCGAGTCAAAGTTCTAAATGGTTTGATTATAATGGAGAAAGCCGATAGCTCTGGTAGCTGGAGCTTTTATATTAGATTAATCTATAATTTTAATTATATTTAATAAGTAATAGTAATAATAATGGAGAATGTAAGTAAATATATTTTAGATAATGTTTATTTGAAGTCGTATTAAATAGCAATCGGCCAATCATACAAAGTTATGTACGTCTGAACCACAGCTTCCAGTAACCGTTGCTGCAGTTTCGAAATACAAATCGAAAACATTGAAGGTATATTTTGTGTTTTATGCTTGTACTTCTTGGTTATTAACTAATTTGGCAATATATAATGCATACATATGCGCTTGCATTGACGGAGAAGAAAAACTGTGATTGCCACAATGCAATTGCTAATGGAATGTTCTTCATCTGACAACGATTGTGAAATGGAACAAATTATTGTGGACAAAATAAAAGCATGCAAAAAATGAGCTCGTTATTTTGCATTTTATTTGCTTTATTTTTGTTTTTAATTGAATACGGGGTAGTTTCAGAGGAAAAATTTTTAATTTTTGTGATTTTTCCCGGCAACAATCTAATCAGATGTTCGTAAAACTTACAAATTGTGACTGGTTTTGCGTTCCAGTACTTTTTTTGATATTTTTCTCTTTGAGAGAGAATTCTGGAAAATTATGTTACTGAATACATCATAAACCTAATGACTACCGTTAAAATTTTAAAATCAAAACTTATAAAATGTTTAGTCCAGTTATAAAAACGTGGTATATTACACATTATTTTTTATTTACTTTTTTGTTAGTTACTTTTACTGGCTTTTCAAATACATTCGCAACATATTTAGTCTTGCTTTGTTCCAGTTTTTTCTTCTTCAAATCCATTTCAACTTCCGAAAGGCTTGGTTTGCCAGCACGCTTGCCGAGAAGATTTCGCTTTGTATTTTCTTCATCTTCCTGTTCCTTAGCAATTGAAGGTTCTTCATTCACATTCACCGCCGCAGTGCCTAGTGGTTCATCCAATTCCTTTTCGTCCTCTTCCTGCTGCTCCTTAGGCAATGGTATGGTGTTTGAAAACTTTTTAAGTTTTGCCACATAGAAACCATCCATGTTATGCGTATGAGGATAATAACGACGTGTCAAATTGAGACTAGGATGAAATCTGTACTGTCGATACTTTGTGAAACCTTCAACGCCAAAATCTAAACCTGTTGGTACAAGTTTAACATTACGCTTCTGGAGCGCATAATTAATTACCCATTCATTTTCTTCGGGTAGCACCGAGCACGTTGAGTACACAATATATCCACCTGTTTTCGATTTAGCATCTACGCAGTCAATAGCCGTTAACAACAACTTGCGTTGCAGATTATAGCAACGCTGTACGTCTATCTCATTTTTTGTTGATTTCACACTTGGATCTTTGGCGACAACCCCGGTACCTGTGCAAGGCGCATCTAAGAGAACGCGATCAAAACCGGTCATTACGTTGCGGAACTTACATCCGTCTTCACAGCTGACGATGGCGTTTATTATTCCCAGACGATGGAAGTTGGCTACTACCGCTTTTATGCGTTCTCGATTGGCATCGTTCGCAAAGAGAACACCTGTATTTTTCATAATAGCAGCAATATGCGAACCTTTGCCGCCAGGCGCTGTACACATATCTAGAATACGTTCGTTTTCTTGTGGTGCCAATGCCATAACTGGCAACATTGACGAAGCACCTTGTATCATATAATGACCAGCCAAATACTCGGGGGTGGCACCAAGTGGCACTTGCGAATTATAGACGACTAAACCTACTTTAGTCCATTTACCCAAAGGATCTAGATTGACGCCGCGATTAATTAATGCCGCAGCTAAATCCCGTCGACGAGTTTTCAGTGAATTCGTGCGAATTGTGAGTGGACGAGGAACCTACAATTTAAAAGTTGAAAAATTATTGTATATTAACAAGATACAAAATCTTATATTAAGTCACCTCTGATGCTTCCAGATATTCCATGAGCTCAGTAAGTGGAAACATATCAATTAGTTTTCCCATTAGAAAATCATTATAACTATAGTAGATGCAAAGATCGTGTCGAAGTAGGTCCAAGTATTCCGTACGCGATCGGTTTGGTTGACGATATTTATTGAAATCGGATAATACCAACGTAATATCTTTAATACGTTGTTGAACTTCCTGAAGTGTTAGTTCCTTCTGTTCCTCGTCATTTTCATCCGGGAATTTAAAAACCTCTTGTGAGTCAACGGACATCTGCATTTCTTTCGCTGCCAATTTAGCTTCTTTTGTTTTACGTTTTTTCAGTTTTTTATTTGCCTTTTCAATTGGTAACAGATCATCGTCAACCTCATAAGCATCATCGTCGCTGCCTAATGCGTCAGTAATCTTACTTTCCGCATCAGATACATCGAAATCATCATCTGAATTTGCATCCTCGTCATTACTGTCAGACATATCGGCTAATTTTCCGACTTTCAGATTTCCACTATCTTCACCTTCTTCAGCAATTTCAGATGCCTCCTCATTACTTTCTTCATCGTTTTCCTCCTCAGAGTCAAGTTCATCCTCTTCTTCGCCTTCCTCTTCATCTGGAATATCCTCTTTAACGAACTTCGCTCCCTTTTTAGATTGTTTTGGTTTCAGCCATTTCTGATTCTCATCTGTAAACCCTTTGGATTTTGTTTTCTTTTCGCCCTTCTCATTTTTTACTGCCTTTTTTACTCCTTTGACTCCATTAGTGTTTTCAACTACCCATGAACCATTGGTTTGTTCTTCATCAGTGACTTCCTCATCCTTGCTTTCCTTACTATATTTAGGCCTTTGTTGTTTACTATCACTGCCATTACTTTTATTTGCTTTTAGTTCAGGCTTCTGGGGTTTCGCTTTTCGTAATTCTTTTTTCTGTACTCGCTTATTAAGACGTTGCTTTTGACGATGTGATAGTTTCTTATCCTCCTTGTCATCAATAGGAGCTGTAAAAGTAAATTTTTACTAAATCTCGTGTTATTGGTGCGTTGCACACTTCCTTACCGAATGACTTCTTAGGGAATGTCGGTGCCTTTTGTTTCCGTGCTTTACGCCCTGGTCCTTTTTTTGGCTTCTCACTAAAATCTGCTTTACGTCCCATTATGTGTATGTAATATCGTCAAGATATTTATTTATAACAATAATTTTAAAAATCTTAAAATGAAATGCGAAAATTATCGCGCGTGGTAAATAATAACACGTGGGAGTCAGAGACGAATATTGGACTAATATTTTTGACAGTACGAAATTGTGACAGGGCTGCCTACTCCTTTCTTTACATTTTCTACTAACATACGAATATTACGAGCTCATTATCAAGGTGGATTTATTATATGTAGGTGACAGCATTCACCCAGCTGAATTTTTCGCCGTAGATATGGTTTACGTCAAAATGATATGCTTTGTTTGTATTGGTATGTACATTCAAACATATGTTTACATTTGTGTTTACTGAGCTATTGATGCAAATGGAACATTTATTCACATTTGCCAATTTATTGACTCGTCCTTTAATTTAATTCGCCTTGGACTTAATTTACTTCTCTTAACGTGATGTTTTAGTGGTGACCTAAGCTTAATTTAACTTAAGAGACGTAAGAAGGCACATATTTTACGACTTACTTAAATTGACTGTTAAAAATAAATGTACGTAGAAATTATTTTTGAAATGAATTATTTTCATGTGCCATTATAAGAGCCGAGTTGTCAAACATTTGTTGCAGAAAGTATAAAAATAAACATATACGTGTTGAGTAATCGTTGCGAATTTCTTAAGTTAAAATAAATTATGTTAAGTTAGGTCTAGACCAGCTAAGCTTTAACACACAACACCTCCAGCTCAGTGCCCCGGTGTAATAATGAAAATAATTTAGAGGTGTGACCAATATCAGACCGTTAACCGGCACTCAGCAAATTTGAAGGAATCAACTTATGCAAATCAGCTGATTGGCCGAGGCGAATTGAATACCGAAAGTGGCACTTTGCAAAACAAATAAACAAGAGGAACTCCATGTTAGTAAAATTAAATAATATTGAGATTTGTGACATTTAAACTCAACAAACTAATAAAAATTAAGTGCCGCGTGTTAAATTGTGAAAGCACGAATTGCACTTTTACTGCGTTTTTATGTGGATGATGCCAAGGCGAATTGAACACTGAAGGTGGGGTCTTGCCAAAACAGTTACTTTATTTTTCGGATTTGACAAGTCTGGCGTCAGGTTGCTTACCAATACAAAACAAACGAACAAAGCAAACAAAAGAAAGAGAGCTTGCATGCTTGTGAGAATTCAGTGAATGGCCGTGTTAATTTGTGAAAGCACAAATTAATGTAAAACTTTCAAATACAATTTTTTTGTGTTTTTATGCGGATGACGACATACCTAGCAAGAAAGGGTGTGTATGTATGTACAATTTCTTGTGTTTGGTAGTTCCTACTTATATAACCCTTTCTCTTAACAAACAAGTAGTCCCCACTGCGAATTCGGAAATCACAACGTTGTATTCTATTATATCTTTTACTAAACTATTTGCGGATTGTTTTTTTTTTTAAGGCCGGCGGGCCAATTAAAAGGTCAAAAAATCGATTTTTTTTTTCCTGAAATCAATAGCTTAGATATTCAAGAACATGAGACACAAATTTTCAGAGTTAAATTCCAAGTATTTGCAGAGCTACAGAGCCGAGCGTAGTGCGGCGTCGAGCAACCGTGCGCTTATTGTTGTAGTTTGAAGCGCGTGGTCTCGTTTTTTTCATTTTCACGATTTTACCTAATTTATGTACACGATTGCAAAAAAACTAAACGAGCTATCCATTTCATTCAAAATGCGTTATCTTCAGTATTGTTTTCTCTTCTATGTGAACTAAAAAAAACATCCAACAACTTTTTTTAAGCGACTTTTTTACCCAGTTGAAGAGTTTTTTTTTCCTTGAAAACCCACTTTTTTTTCTACCTTCCCCAAAAATTCGAATTTTACGTGTTTCTCCCAATTTTCTTAGTTCACATCGAAGATAATTAAATCAAAATTAATAATCTTTTTTTTTTGTTTTCAGATGAAAATTGCAAGTTGTATCTTGTACAGAAGTTGGATACTTCAGTGGCAAGGCGCTCTGGGAATCTATTGATAACTCGGCTTACAATATATTGTTGGAGATTGTACAAATTTTTTTTTTTTAGTTCAAATATATATTAAACTATCCCCAAAACTTCATTTGGCTAATTGTTTTTTTTTCTCATCCTACAACGCTTCGCGAAAACTACTAAATTTAGGACATCTAATTGGCCCGCCGGCCTTAATTTACTTAGCAATAGTTATCCAAACTTAACAAAATATATTAAATTTAATACATGTCCGTATGAATTGCTCTACAGTTTCTGCGTGGAGTAATCGGCTGCGTGTCGAGCATCACAAATTTCCAAGAATTATGGGAGCACTTCTAATCCGAATGATATAGACACGGACGGACGCGCACCAAGAATTTCTCTTCGGCAGGCATATTGTAGTCCTCTCAATGTTAAAAAAAATCAATAACACAACAACACATGAATCTCTATAGATACATATAAAACGCAACACCACATGCAATCGCGCTGTGGCATCGAACTTCTTAAATACTCTCCGTTTCACATGATTAAGGCCTAATATTTTCCTTTTGTTTGTCTGTTTCTTTTTTTTTAGAGACGTAAAAAAAATGTTTTGCTTTTACTTATATCTAAACCAACATTTAAGTATAAATTAGCAATCGAAAAATAGTAGATATATTAGCTAAAGAGATATTAGACAACTAACTCATGTACATATATGTACATATGTATGTATATGTTATCTTTTGTGGTCTCTTTAGTTGTTTTAATGCTCCACATATGATACGTTATGTGCATAGGTATTCAATGTAATCCATAGTTTGTATGGGTATATTTCGTATTAGGAAAGTTTGAAGTATGTATGAATACGCCAACAAAGTTGTCAACGACAATACCACGCTGAAAACATCGGTTCTCATCCGATCACCGCAATTAAGCAGCGTCGGGTGTCGGGCGTGGTTAGTACTTAGATGAGGGACCGTTTGGGAACACCGCGTGTTGTTGACATCCAGTAACAATTTCTTTTCTTCATTTTATTTTGCACTTTTTGAAGTGAAAACTTCTTTAGAATCGTTGGGAGTGATTTGAGACTCGATGAAACGAAAAAGCGACACCAAAAAGAAGAAGAAAAAAGATATACGTATATATATGTATGTATAGAAAATGCTTCATTACCAGGCACACAGAAGGATGGCATAAGCAAATTTAAATTTGTGAATTTATATATGTATGTATATATGCGGATATATGTATATATGTTGTGTGTATGTACATATGTGCCTCGCCACAGCAAAACATACGGTAAAATTTCTCAAGAAATCCAGCGCGCATTCATAGGCACAGCGCACATTCATAGGCACAGCATTGCATGTACAGTAGGGCGGGTCGATTTAAAAATCGCTCATTGCTCTATGAAAATCGTATTCTAGGGATCAAAATAAGAAACTTTGCCGAAGGAACCATACCTCTAAAACGAATTCTGATGTCCCCCAATTTCAAAATATCACCATTTTTGGCCTTTACATGAAAAAATCAGCTAAATGGCTATGTTTTTTCTTTATTTTTATTTATTTATATTGTAATATTATCTATTTTTTCTCTTAAGAAATTTATTTAGTCAGAACATATGTAAATGAATGAATGTGAGTTATAGAAAAGAAACTAAAAAGTTCGACCCATATTGGGGGACATCAGAAATCGTTTTAGAGGTATGGTTCCTTCGGCAAAATTTCTTATTCTGATCCCTAGAATATGATTTTCACAGAGCAATGGGCGATTTTTTTGCCTTCCCACAAATCGACCCGGCCTAATGTACAATAACCTTGAAAAGGCAGCTGCGGTTGTCGAGCATTTAGAAACATATATTTACATACATATATGGGTGCGAACATATTTACGGAGCCGCGGGCACTCGACTTGACAAAAATTGAATATTGGCAAATAATTCTACGCGAAATATTCCAATATTGACTATTTTCGAATTGTCGAGAAAATTAGCATATGGGCGGCTCGTTTTATGAATGAAAGTACTTGCTCTTAGAACTATGAGCTCGAATTTATAAATCAATTTTTTGATGATGAGTTTTTGTTGCACAGTACAATAGTTGAAACTGTTCGGCGCCGCCGCGACTGTTCAGCGCTATGGCAACTAGGATGATGGCCGCTACGCCTGCGCCTTTAAATGCATTTTGTTCTTGTAGTCGCTAGGCATAGAATTTTAGCTTTGGACGACATACGCATTTACAGGAATAAAGTGAGTGGCCTGTGTGTGCGGTTGTATGTAGATGCATATGTGTATATTAATAAGCATTGTTTTGCTGGAAGTTCAGAACACAAATATGTATGTACGTACATAGGCTAGGCCATAGTATAGCATACATACATATGTATAAAAAATTCAAACCAAGCGTCCTACCAATGTTTGCGTGTATGTTAGTACGTCTGTGTATTATACGCGTTACGACGCTCATAATAGCAACCGCGTGTGCTGTATTGCGTCCGTATTTTTATATTCGTAAATATTTTCATTTTTAAATATTTACCTCAATTATGCCGAAAAATAATGCAGAAAAGTGTCGTGAATTTCGACAGAAAAAAAAACAAAAAGAAAATAAAACTAATTTTCTAATTCTTTCCGAGACTTGGTTGGATAATGAAAACATTTTCGACATTCCCAATTTTGATATTGTAGTTCAATTTAAAAGACCACAAACGAGAGCAGGCGGTGTTGCAATATACCACAATCAAAATGACGGTGCTCGTATTGTAACTCCACAGATAGATCTGAATGCACAGCAACTAGAATCACTGTCTGTTCAGCTCTCTAAAGTGGGAGAAATACATATGTGCATGCCAAACCAGATTGAGCAATGGAAAAACAGTTTTAATTGTGGCAATTTATATTTCACCGAATCAATCAATAAATAGCATCACGGAATTCATTCACGAAAATTTAATAAAGTATACACCAGAAGTATCGCGGATACTTAGAAAAGATTACGATAAAGTTCCAATGATTTTAAGTGGCGATTTTAACGTAAATTTTGCATTGAGCACAGCGGTTCCTTTAATTGATTTTCTCAATACAACATACAATTTAAAAATGTGTAACAATCGAACTGAATCGACAACACGATCAAAAACAACAAATGACGCGGTATTTCAAAGATGTGTTGGCAACATCGAAACCAAAGCATTTGTATCATATTTTAGCTATCATAAGCCACTCATATCATTTGTTGAAATTGAAAACATTGAGGATGAATAACAATAAAATGAAGAAAATAAAATATGAACCTTATAGCAATATTATAATGAACCTATAATTATCCCGCTCCTAATGCTGCTTTCGTCTCATTCTCTCTCAGTTTGTTTTACGGAAGGTTTCACTTCTATCGAGTCTAACCGTTAGACTGGTATTTTTTTTATTAATATAATATTTATTTCAAAATATAATTCTATACTTTGCTTATACATTAGCATTTGCCATGTGTATTTCAATCAGTTCAATGCTCGTCAATGAATTTCTCTACCCGTCTTTATTTTATTTCGTTAGTAAAACTACTTAGTTCGTTAATTTATGTAGTCACTCTTTTATTGTTTTCTAATTTACTTTGTTTAGTTAACTAATTAATTTAATATTAAATAAAATTTTGTATACATAAAATTCAAGCCGAATAAGCGTGCAACAGTCAACCTAAAACTATATACAGCAACAAGCACATAGACTGTGATCTTTTTTTTCCAAAGAAGAATATATAAATGAGAGCAAACAATTTCACTAGAGGAGCAGTAGATGCAGAGCTAAAATAACTACCAATATCCCATTTACGCTTTGCAAACAAATTCAGAAATATTATATATGTATGTATGTATATGCATGTAGATAGCTTAAAGATGGTACTCATATCTAACCCAACATTTAAGCATAAATTAACAATCGGAAAATTGTATATGAATATATGTACATATGTATGTATAAGACTTCTGTTAGCCAACGTTAATTGTTTCAATGCTCTGCATAAGGTATGGATTCAATATAATAGGCTATATTTGGTTCGCTTGAAGTGTGTATGAATACGTTAATAAAATTATCAACGACCACACCACGCTGAAAACATCGGTTCTCGTCCGATCACCGAAATTAAGCAGCGTCGGGCGCGGTTAGTACTTGGATGGGGGACCGCTTGGGAACACCGCGTGTTGTTGACATCCAGCAACAATTTTTTTTCTTCATTTTATTTTGCACTTTTTATTAATATAATATAATATTTATTTCAAAATATAAGTCTATACTTTGCTTATACATTAACATTTGCTATGTGTATTTCAACCAGTTCAATGCTCATCAATGAATTTCTCTACCCGTCTTTACTTTATTTCGTTAGTAAAACTACTAAGTTCGTTAATTTATGTAGTCACTCTTTTATTGTTTGCTAATTTACTTTGTTTAGTTAACTAATTAATTTAATATTAAATAAAATTTTGTATACATAAAATTCAAGCCGAATAAGCGTGCAACAGTCAACCTAAAACTATATACAGCAACAAGCACATAGACTGTGATCTTTTTTTCCCAAAGAAGAATATATAAATGACAGCAGACAATTTCACTAGAGGAGCAGTAGATGCAGAGCTAAAATAACTACCAATATCCCATTTACGCTTTGCAAACAAATTCAGAAATATTATATATGTATGTACAGTGCACTCGGGAAAACGTCAACACTAGTTTACGTCAACATCCCAAAACGTCAACCCTTAATTTTTTACATTGTCTACTCTAAAACGTCAACCAAACCACAAAGCTCTAAAACGTCAACTTTAAATAAATCAAAATTTTGAATTAAGCAACAGTTAAAATACACAGTTTTGATCACACACACACATTTATTTCATGAAATTAGTTCAGAATTCGGGTATTCCCCTTATATTTAAGTACATACATATTTATGTATATAGAATAGAAAAAAAATTCCATCTCAATGCGTTGTCTTTTTATATTCAGTTGATTTTTCGTTCTCGTAAGTGCCACATTACCAAAATGTGTTTAAAACAACCGAAAGTGCTTAAATTACAAGAAAAGGTAAATATTTTGGATTTATTAGAAAAGGGTGCAAGTGCGGTAGCTTTGGCAAAACAATATGGTATCTCAAAATCAACAATTAGCAAGATAAAAATGAAAAAAAATAAAATTTTTGACTGTGTCAATAATACGCTTTCCGGCCAGAGAAAAAGAAAGACATTAAGAGCACCAGAGTTGCCGAAAATGGAAAAGCGCCTGTATCAATGGTTTGTAAAGCAGAGAGAAAAGCATTATCCGGTTAATGCATTAGCGCTCAAACAAAAGGCTAAAGAGATTCATCTAAAAATAAAAGAAAACGAATGTTCTTTTAACGCAAGTGATGGATGGTTGCAAGGTTTTAAAAAAAGATATGGAGTTCGCCTGCTTAAAATAACTGGAGAAAAACTATCTTCACAGCCTTTGCTGGTCGAACCATTTAAAATCAAACTTAAACAAAAAATTGAAGAAATGGGTCTTTGCCATGATCAATTGTACAATGCTGATGAGTCTGGCTTATTTTGGAAAATTTTGCCAGAAAAGTCTGAAAAGAAAAAACTGCTCCGGGCGTAAAGACAGAAAAACAACGCGTTACTTTTTTATATTGTGCTAATGCTTCCGGAAATCATAAGCTTAGATTGTTGGTGATTGGGAAGGCAAAAAATCCACGCATTTTCAAAAATTTTAACTGCACAACTGAGTACAAGAGTTCCAAGTCCTCATCGATGACATCAGCTATTTTCTACGATTGGTTTCACAAATCCTTTGTGCCACAGGTTAATATTTGTTCTGCTACAGAAAAATATCGCTTTTAATAGCTAAGATTTTCTAATTTTAGGTAACAGATTTTCTTTTAAAAAAGACAATAAAACCAAACGACGCTGTCGAAATATTTAACCGGGCTTTGGATTGGGCTCAATGCGAGAATGTTGAGCAAAATGACCTAAATGTATTAAGACGTTTACGAGAGAAAGCTCTCCTCCAAGTATTGGAAAGGAAAAAACAACAGAAAAAAATAACCGATTTTTTTTAGATGCATAAGTATGTATGTGAAATGTGATCTCTTTTGAAATGCGTTCCTTTAGTTTTAGTTAGGCTGAAAGCCTTTTTTGTTCTTTTTTTGTATTTGTTTATGTTTAGTTTAAGGTTATAGTCAATAAAAACGTTTAAAGCACACTATCAATATGTTTTTTTATTACAAGTTTCTACATTCATAAACGTCAACAATTTGTTAAACGTCAACACTCGTGGTTTTAATTAGTTGACGTTTTCCCGAGCGCACTGTATGTATATGCATGTAGATAGCTTAAAGATGGTACTCATATCTAACCCAACATTTAAGCATAAATTAACAATCGGAAAATTGTATATGAATATATGTACATATGTATGTATAAGACTTCTGTTAGCCAACGTTAATTGTTTCAATGCTCTGCATAAGGTATGGATTCAATATAATAGGCTATATTTGGTTCGCTTGAAGTGTGTATGAATACGTTAATAAAATAGTCAACGACCATACCACGCTGAAAACATCGGTTCTCGTCCGATCACCGAAATTAAGCAGCGTCGGGCGCGGTTAGTACTTGGATGGGGGACCGCTTGGGAACACCGCGTGTTGTTGTTGACATCCAGCACCAATTTTTTTTCTTCATTTTATTTTGCACTTTTTATTAATATAATATAATATTTATTTCAAAATATAAGTCTATACTTTGCTTATACATTAACATTTGCTATGTGTATTTCAACCAGTTCAATGCTCATCAATGAATTTCTCTACCCGTCTTTACTTTATTTCGTTAGTAAAACTACTAAGTTCGTTAATTTATGTAGTCACTCTTTTATTGTTTGCTAATTTACTTTGTTTAGTTAACTAATTAATTTAATATTAAATAAAATTTTGTATACATAAAATTCAAGCCGAATAAGCGTGCAACAGTCAACCTAAAACTATATACAGCAACAAGCACATAGACTGTGATCTTTTTTTTCCAAAGAAGAATATATAAATGAGAGCAGACAATTTCACTAGAGGAGCAGTAGATGCAGAGCTAAAATAACTACCAATATCCCATTTACGCTTTGCAAACAAATTCAGAAATATTATATATGTATGTACAGTGCACTCGGGAAAACGTCAACACTAGTTTACGTCAACATCCCAAAACGTCAACCCTTAATTTTTTACATTGTCTACTCTAAAACGTCAACCAAACCACAAAGCTCTAAAACGTCAACTTTAAATAAATCAAAATTTTGAATTAAGCAACAGTTAAAATACACAGTTTTGATCACACACACACATTTATTTCATGAAATTAGTTCAGAATTCGGGTATTCCCCTTATATTTAAGTACATACATATTTATGTATATAGAATAGAAAAAAAATTCCATCTCAATGTGTTGTCTTTTTATATTCAGTTGATTTTTCGTTCTCGTAAGTGCCACATTACCAAAATGTGTTCAAAACAACCGAAAGTGCTTAAATTACAAGAAAAGGTAAATATTTTGGATTTATTAGAAAAGGGTGCAAGTGCGGTAGCTTTAGCAAAACAATATGGTATCTCAAAATCAACAATTAGCAAGATAAAAATGAAAAAAAATAAAATTTTTGACTGTGTCAATAATACGCTTTCCGGCCAGAGAAAAAGAAAGACATTAAGAGCATCAGAGTTGCCGAAAATGGAAAAGCGCCTGTATCAATGGTTTGTAAAGCAGAGAGAAAAGCATTATCCGGTTAATGCATTAGCGCTCAAACAAAAGGCTAAAGAGATTCATCTAAAAATAAAAGAAAAGGAATGTTCTTTTAACGCAAGTGATGGACGGTTGCAAGGTTTTAAAAAAAGATATGGAGTTCGCCTGCTTAAAATAACTGGAGAAAAACTATCTTCACAGCCTTTGCTGGTCGAACCATTTAAAATCAAACTTAAACAAAAAATTGAAGAAATGGGTCGTTGCCATGATCAATTGTACAATGCTGATGAGTCTGGCTTATTTTGGAAAATTTTGCCAGAAAAGTCTGAAAAGAAAAAACTGCTCCGGGCGTAAAGACAGAAAAACAACGCGTTACTTTTTTATGTTGTGCTAATGCTTCCGGAAATCATAAGCTTAGATTGTTGGTGATTGGGAAGGCAAAAAATCCACGCATTTCCAAAAATTTTAACTGCCCAACTGAGTACAAGAGTTCCAAGTCCTCATCGATGACATCAGCTATTTTCTACGATTGGTTTCACAAGTCCTTTGTGCCACAGGTTAATATTTGTTCTGCTACAGAAAAATATCGCTTTCAATAGCTAAGATTTTCTAATTTTAGGTAACAGATTTTCTTTTAAAAAAGACAATAAAACCAAACGAAGCTGTCGAAATATTTAACCGGGCTTTGGATTGGGCTCAATGCGAGAACGTTGAGCAAAATGACCTAAATGTATTAAGACGTTTACGAGAGAAAGCTCTCCTCCAAGTATTGGAAAGGAAAAAACAACAGAAAAAAATAACCGATTTTTTTTAGATGCATAAGTATGTATGTGAAATGTGATCTCTTTTGAAATGCGTTCCTTTAGTTTTAGTTAGGCTGAAAGCCTTTTTTGTTCTTTTTTTGTATTTGTTTATGTTTAGTTTAAGGTTATAGTCAATAAAAACGTTTAAAGCACACTATCAATATGTTTTTTTATTACAAGTTTCTACATTCATAAACGTCAACAATTTATTAGAGTAACTGCGGGTATTGTGGTATACCCATTTTATTTTCGTCTATAAAATCGTTAAATTTTATTTGATTTGAATGAAAATTTATCAATAATATGCTACCGTTATTAAGTTCAAATAAACCTAGCTTCAAAAGCCTTAGAGCCGCGAGTTTCAGAAATATTTAAGAAAGTACTGCAAAAGACGGAAACAAGCCCTTGAAAAAATTGGCAGGTAATGTGGTATACCTTATTCTGGTAATGTGGTATAGTATACCACATTACCCGCATATGATGCCTTTAATAATAAGTCAGTTACTTTTGATTGATAACTAAAATTTTATTGCGAACCATTTAAAAAAGGAATATGAACTGAATTAAAACATATTGAACAAAAATATTTTAAGCTTCAATTGACAAAAAACGCAACAATAAAATTCATAGCACTTGTAAGAGTATTACTTACAATATTACTTACAAGAATCGCAAAGAAAAATAGCACTTCGATTGGGAATACACTTTTCGTGGGCCCAAATTTGTTCGCATTGCAGACAAGAGGTCCAAGGCTTCATTATTATATCCTGCCCATAAATTTTGCCACAGTAGTTGCAAGACGATTCTTTTGTTGGTGGAACATCTGGAAACTCCTCTTCACTGTCACTTGAATGCGAGTCAACAAACGATTTGGTAGAAATATTTTTTTTATTAGAGGGTTTTGGGGATGGATTAATGTTGAAAGCAACAACAAATTACACTTATAAGGTAACAAATTACACTTATAAGGCGAAGTTGTTAAAACAGTTGCCTTTGTTTTCCGGCCTTTCCGATTAGGTGGTGGATCTCGTAGCTTTGGTGGTGGAGATATTTCCCAGGGAGTAACGAGTCTTCGGCTTGTGCTTGCTTCTATAAACAAATTAAATAGCGTTCCTAAAATTTCCATAGATTTTATTTCGAAACTTACGAATTTCAGGCTCAATTTACATGGCTGATGCGCTTGGGGTTTCTTCTGTCGTTGAATTTATAGTTTCAACTGGATCCTCTGAGAAGACAATATATCTAGCAAGATTTTTTATATTTAAAACTGAATTGTACCTGATGATGATGAGTTCCCAGCTATAAAATCTGCATCTGTGAAAATATGTTTATCAAACGGACAAATTCCCGTGGCTTTAAAACCATTTATTGCAATTTGTCCAGTTTGAACCCTCAAATAAGCCTTAGTAAATAGTCCTGCGATATGAAAATGTGTAACTTTTCTGCCCTGTTCACGCATAAATCGTCTTATTTCGTCATTATAGTACTTCTTAAAAGGTCCTATAAAAGCCTGAGCCAACGGTTGAAGTTTGTGTGTTGAATGGGGCACAGAGAAAGTATATTCACATTGTGTTCGCGAGCTAGATCAATAACTTCTATATTACGTGTGTGGCTATAATGCCCATCTAATATAAGAAGCAGAGGTTCAGACGGAGATGGTTTCGTTACGCTTAAAAAATGCCTGAACCATTTCGTGAAGATGGGAATTTGAACCCATCCAGACAAATGGCACGCCGAGCTTGAGCCAGGGGGAGCGTCTTTCATTAGAAGAGGGTTATGGTTTTTTCGTGGAAAGATGAAAAATGGTGGTACGAAACCACCTCCTGCGCTCATGCAAGTGATGACTGTAACAAGCGATCCTCGCTCAGCTGAAGTCATTGTTCCAATCTGTTTTTTTCCTTTCCGAGCGATTATTTGTGCCTGTTGCGAAGGAACTACTGATATTCCGGTTTCGTCAACGTTCCAGATACGAGAAGGCGGAAAATTATGTTTTGCGTTTTCTTCTTCCAGCAATTTGAAAAATATATCAACATTTTCTCGAAAAAAACCACGTGCACGGTCGACGCTTGTTCCAGTTGGCTTTCGAAAACTCAGAACATTTCGGTGTCGGTTACAGAAGCCTTTTAGCCAATCCTTGCCAGTGCACTCTTTAATAACGGAGAACTTATTGGGAATGTTGTTTTTTGTGGCAATTTGATAACACAATGACCGCACGTCTGCGCGTGTTAGTCCCCAGTACCTTGACTCCATTTCTAGTATATATTTAACTAAGTCATTCTCAATTTCCGCTGTTAAAATCGGAGCCCGGCCAAGTTTAGTTGTCAACAGCTCCTCGATGGATTTCTCGCTTCTTGCCATGCGCTGCAGAGTGGTATGGGGGACACTAAATGTCTTGGAAGCCAAGAGAATACCCATTTCACCTTTTCTAACCGCTTGGATAGCTTTTTTCATATCCTCTGCTTTCCATTTTGGTATTTCACCTTTCTTCGGCATTTTTTTGATCGAGAGGGTAATATGGTACACTATACCACTTTAGCCGCCTTTACCTATCCCACAATAGCCGCATTAGAGTTTGAACAAATTAATTTTGAATAATTAAATATCGACCAAATATACAAAAATATTGCTTATATGCTTCACTAGTATTAAACTCACTTATTACTTCCCGATGGATAAATGCAGTTTAAAGCACAGGATTTTAATTTGCCAGAAATTTTCCACTGAGCACAAAAAAATGTCAACCACACGACCACGCGATTTTTTTACAACTGACTCATTGTATGCCTTGCAAAACACAAATCAAATCACGCGTTCTTAAGATTCTGAGAATGCCGAAATATCTAACTTGGTCCCGTTATTTCCACGACTTTAGTTTTCGAATAAAGCTGCTATACCACATTACCCGCCTATACCACAATACCCGCAGTTACCCTAAACGTCAACACTCGTGGTTTTAATTAGTTGACGTTTTCCCGAGCGCACTGTATGTATATGCATGTAGATAGCTTAAAGATGGTACTCATATCTAATCCAACATTTAAGCATAAATTAACAATCGGAAAATTGTATATGAATATATGTACATACGTATGTATAAGACTTCTGTTAGCCAACGTTAATTGTTTCAATGCTGTGCATAAGGTATGGATTCAATATAATAGGCTATATTTGGTTCGCTTGAAGTGTGTATGAATACGTTAATAAAATTATCAACGACCATACCACGCTGAAAACATCGGTTCTCGTCCGATCACCGAAATTAAGCAGCGTCGGGCGCGGTTAGTACTTGGATGGGGGACCGCTTGGGAACACCGCGTGTTGTTGACATCCAGCAACAATTTTTTTTCTTCATTTTATTTTGCACTTTTTATTAATATAATATAATATTTATTTCAAAATATAATTCTATGCTTTGCTATGTGTATTTCAATCAGTGCAATGCTCATCAATGAATTTCTCTACCCGTCTTTACTTTATTTCGCTAGTAAAACTACTAAGTTCGTTTATTTATGTAGTCACTCTTTTATTGTTTGCTAATTTACTTTGTTTAGTTAACTAATTAATTTAATATTAAATAAAATTTTGTATACATAAAATTCAAGCCGAATAAGCGTGCAACAGTCAAGCAAAAACTATATACAGCAACAAGCACATAGACTGTGATCTTTTTTTTCCAAAGAAGAATATATAGATGACAGCAGACAATTTCACTAGAGGAGCAGTAGATGCAGAGCTAAAATAACTACCAATATCCCATTTACGCATTGCAGACGAATTCAGAAATATTATATATGTATGTATGTATATGCATGTAGATAGCTTAAAGATGGTACTCATATCTAACCCAACATTTAAGCATAAATTAACAATCGGAAAATTGTATATGAATATATGTACATATGTATGTATAAGACTTCTGTTAGCCAACGTTAATTGTTTCAATGCTCTGCATAAGGTATGGATTCAATATAATAGGCTATATTTGGTTCGCTTGAAGTGTGTATGAATACGTTAATAAAATAGTCAACGACCATACCACGCTGAAAACATCGGTTCTCGTCCGATCACCGAAATTAAGCAGCGTCGGGCGCGGTTAGTACTTGGATGGGGGACCGCTTGGGAACACCGCGTGTTGTTGACATCCAGCAACAATTTTTTTTCTTCATTTTATTTTGCACTTTTTATTAATATAATATAATATTTATTTCAAAATATAAGTCTATACTTTGCTTATACATTAACATTTGCTATGTGTATTTCAACCAGTTCAATGCTCATCAATGAATTTCTCTACCCGTCTTTACTTTATTTCGTTAGTAAAACTACTAAGTTCGTTAATTTATGTAGTCACTCTTTTATTGTTTGCTAATTTACTTTGTTTAGTTAACTAATTAATTTAATATTAAATAAAATTTTGTATACATAAAATTCAAGCCGAATAAGCGTGCAACAGTCAACCTAAAACTATATACAGCAACAAGCACATAGACTGTGATCTTTTTTTCCAAAGAAGAATATATAAATGAGAGCAGACAATTTCACTAGAGGAGCAGTAGATGCAGAGCTAAAATAACTACCAATATCCCATTTACGCTTTGCAAACAAATTCAGAAATATTATATATGTATGTACAGTGCACTCGGGAAAACGTCAACACTAGTTTACGTCAACATCCCAAAACGTCAACCCTTAATTTTTTACATTGTCTACTCTAAAACGTCAACCAAACCACAAAGCTCTAAAACGTCAACTTTAAATAAATCAAAATTTTGAATTAAGCAACAGTTAAAATACACAGTTTTGATCACACACACACATTTATTTTATGAAATTAGTTCAGAATTCGGGTATTCCCCTTATATTTAAGTACATACATATTTATGTATATAGAATAGAAAAAAAATTCCATCTCAATGTGTTGTCTTTTTATATTCAGTTGATTTTTCGTTCTCGTAAGTGCCACATTACCAAAATGTGTTTAAAACAACCGAAAGTGCTTAAATTACAAGAAAAGGTAAATATTTTGGATTTATTAGAAAAGGGTGCAAGTGCGGTAGCTTTGGCAAAACAATATGGTATCTCAATATCAACAATTAGCAAGATAAAAATGAAAAAAAATAAAATTTTTGACTGTGTCAATAATACGCTTTCCGGCCAGAGAAAAAGAAAGACATTAAGAGCATCAGAGTTGCCGAAAATGGAAAAGCGCCTGTATCAATGGTTTGTAAAGCAGAGAGAAAAGCATTATCCGGTTAATGCATTAGCGCTCAAACAAAAGGCTAAAGAGATTCATCTAAAAATAAAAGAAAAGGAATGTTCTTTTAACGCAAGTGATGGATGGTTGCAAGGTTTTAAAAAAAGATATGGAGTTCGCCTGCTTAAAATAACTGGAGAAAAACTATCTTCACAGCCTTTGCTGGTCGAACCATTTAAAATCAAACTTAAACAAAAAATTGAAGAAATGGGTCGTTGCCATGATCAATTGTACAATGCTGATGAGTCTGGCTTATTTTGGAAAATTTTGCCAGAAAAGTCTGAAAAGAAAAAACTGCTCCGGGCGTAAAGACAGAAAAACAACGCGTTACTTTTTTATGTTGTGCTAATGCTTCCGGAAATCATAAGCTTAGATTGTTGGTGATTGGGAAGGCAAAAAATCCACGCATTTTCAAAAATTTTAACTGCCCAACTGAGTACAAGAGTTCCAAGTCCTCATCGATGACATCAGCTATTTTCTACGATTGGTTTCACAAATCCTTTGTGCCACAGGTTAATATTTGTTCTGCTACAGAAAAATATCGCTTTCAATAGCTAAGATTTTCTAATTTTAGGTAACAGATTTTCTTTTAAAAAAGACAATAAAACCAAACGAAGCTGTCGAAATATTTAACCGGGCTTTGGATTGGGCTCAATGCGAGAACGTTGAGCAAAATGACCTAAATGTATTAAGACGTTTACGAGAGAAAGCTCTCCTCCAAGTATTGGAAAGGAAAAAACAACAGAAAAAAATAACCGATTTTTTTTAGATGCATAAGTATATTATGTATGTGAAATGTGATCTCTTTTGAAATGCGTTCCTTTAGTTTTAGTTAGGCTGAAAGCCTTTTTTGTTCTTTTTTTGTATTTGTTTATGTTTAGTTTAAGGTTATAGTCAATAAAAACGTTTAAAGCACACTATCAATATGTTTTTTTATTACAAGTTTCTACATTCATAAACGTCAACAATTTATTAGAGTAACTGCGGGTATTGTGGTATACCCATTTTATTTTCGTCTATAAAATCGTTAAATTTTATTTGATTTGAATGAAAATTTATCAATAATATGCTACCGTTATTAAGTTCAAATAAACCTAGCTTCAAAAGCCTTAGAGCCGCGAGTTTCAGAAATATTTAAGAAAGTACTGCAAAAGACGGAAACAAGCCCTTGAAAAAATTGGCGGGTAATGTGGTATACCTTATTCTGGTAATGTGGTATAGTATACCACATTACCCGCATATGATGCCTTTAATAATAAGTCAGTTACTTTTGATTGATAACTAAAATTTTATTGCGAACCATTTAAAAAAGGAATATGAACTGAATTAAAACATATTGAACAAAAATATTTTAAGCTTCAATTGACAAAAAACGCAACAATAAAATTCATAGCACTTGTAAGAGTATTACTTACAATATTACTTACAAGAATCGCAAAGAAAAATAGCACTTCGATTGGGAATACACTTTTCGTGGGCCCAAATTTGTTCGCATTGCAGACAAGAGGTCCAAGGCTTCATTATTATATCCTGCCCATAAATTTTGCCACAGTAGTTGCAAGACGATTCTTTTGTTGGTGGAACATCTGGAAACTCCTCTTCACTGTCACTTGAATGCGAGTCAACAAACGATTTGGTAGAAATATTTTTTTTATTAGAGGGTTTTGGGGATGGATTAATGTTGAAAGCAACAACAAATTACACTTATAAGGTAACAAATTACACTTATAAGGCGAAGTTGTTAAAACAGTTGCCTTTGTTTTCCGGCCTTTCCGATTAGGTGGTGGATCTCGTAGCTTTGGTGGTGGAGATATTTCCCAGGGAGTAACGAGTCTTCGGCTTGTGCTTGCTTCTATAAACAAATTAAATAGCGTTCCTAAAATTTCCATAGATTTTATTTCGAAACTTACGAATTTCAGGCTCAATTTACATGGCTGATGCGCTTGGGGTTTCTTCTGTCGTTGAATTTATAGTTTCAACTGGATCCTCTGAGAAGACAATATATCTAGCAAGATTTTTTATATTTAAAACTGAATTGTACCTGATGATGATGAGTTCCCAGCTATAAAATCTGCATCTGTGAAAATATGTTTATCAAACGGACAAATTCCCGTGGCTTTAAAACCATTTATTGCAATTTGTCCAGTTTGAACCCTCAAATAAGCCTTAGTAAATAGTCCTGCGATATGAAAATGTGTAACTTTTCTGCCCTGTTCACGCATAAATCGTCTTATTTCGTCATTATAGTACTTCTTAAAAGGTCCTATAAAAGCCTGAGCCAACGGTTGAAGTTTGTGTGTTGAATGGGGCACAAAGAAAGTATATTCACATTGTGTTCGCGAGCTAGATCAATAACTTCTATATTACGTGTGTGGCTATAATGCCCATCTAATATAAGAAGCAGAGGTTCAGACGGAGATGGTTTCGTTACGCTTAAAAAATGCCTGAACCATTTCGTGAAGATGGGAATTTGAACCCATCCAGACAAATGGCACGCCGAGCTTGAGCCAGGGGGAGCGTCTTTCATTAGAAGAGGGTTATGGTTTTTTCGTGGAAAGATGAAAAATGGTGGTACGAAACCACCTCCTGCGCTCATGCAAGTGATGACTGTAACAAGCGATCCTCGCTCAGCTGAAGTCATTGTTCCAATCTGTTTTTTTCCTTTCCGAGCGATTATTTGTGCCTGTTGCGAAGGAACTACTGATATTCCGGTTTCGTCAACGTTCCAGATACGAGAAGGCGGAAAATTATGTTTTGCGTTTTCTTCTTCCAGCAATTTGAAAAATATATCAACATTTTCTCGAAAAAAACCACGTGCACGGTCGACGCTTGTTCCAGTTGGCTTTCGAAAACTCAGAACATTTCGGTGTCGGTTACAGAAGCCTTTTAGCCAATCCTTGCCAGTGCACTCTTTAATAACGGAGAACTTATTGGGAATGTTGTTTTTTGTGGCAATTTGATAACACAATGACCGCACGTCTGCGCGTGTTAGTCCCCAGTACCTTGACTCCATTTCTAGTATATATTTAACTAAGTCATTCTCAATTTCCGCTGTTAAAATCGGAGCCCGGCCAAGTTTAGTTGTCAACAGCTCCTCGATGGATTTCTCGCTTCTTGCCATGCGCTGCAGAGTGGTATGGGGGACACTAAATGTCTTGGAAGCCAAGAGAATACCCATTTCACCTTTTCTAACCGCTTGGATAGCTTTTTTCATATCCTCTGCTTTCCATTTTGGTATTTCACCTTTCTTCGGCATTTTTTTGATCGAGAGGGTAATATGGTACACTATACCACTTTAGCTGCCTTTACCTATCCCACAATAGCCGCATTAGAGTTTGAACAAATTAATTTTGAATAATTAAATATCGACCAAATATACAAAAATATTGCTTATATGCTTCACTAGTATTAAACTCACTTATTACTTCCCGATGGATAAATGCAGTTTAAAGCACAGGATTTTAATTTGCCAGAAATTTTCCACTGAGCACAAAAAAATGTCAACCACACGACCACGCGATTTTTTTACAACTGACTCATTGTATGCCTTGCAAAACACAAATCAAATCACGCGTTCTTAAGATTCTGAGAATGCCGAAATATCTAACTTGGTCCCGTTATTTCCACGACTTTAGTTTTCGAATAAAGCTGCTATACCACATTACCCGCCTATACCACAATACCCGCAGTTACCCTAAACGTCAACACTCGTGGTTTTAATTAGTTGACGTTTTCCCGAGCGCACTGTATGTATATGCATGTAGATAGCTTAAAGATGGTACTCATATCTAACCCAACATTTAAGCATAAATTAACAATCGGAAAATTGTATATGAATATATGTACATATGTATGTATAAGACTTCTATTAGCCAACGTTAATTGTTTCAATGCTCTGCATAAGGTATGGATTCAATATAATAGGCTATATTTGGTTCGCTTGAAGTGTGTATGAATACGTTAATAAAATAGTCAACGACCATACCACGCTGAAAACATCGGTTCTCGTCCGATCACCGAAATTAAGCAGCGTCGGGCGCGGTTAGTACTTGGATGGGGGACCGCTTGGGAACACCGCGTGTTGTTGACATCCAGCAACAATTTTTTTTCTTCATTTTATTTTGCACTTTTTATTAATATAATATTTATTTCAAAATATAATTCTATGCTTTGCTATGTGTATTTCAATCAGTGCAATGCTCATCAATGAATTTCTCTACCCGTCTTTACTTTATTTCGCTAGTAAAACTACTAAGTTCGTTTATTTATGTAGTCACTCTTTTATTGTTTGCTAATTTACTTTGTTTAGTTAACTAATTAATTTAATATTAAATAAAATTTTGTATACATAAAATTCAAGCCGAATAAGCGTGCAACAGTCAAGCAAAAACTATATACAGCAACAAGCACATAGACTGTGATATTTTTTTTCCAAAGAAGAATATATAGATGACAGCAGACAATTTCACTAGAGGAGCAGTAGATGCAGAGCTGAAATAACTACCAATATCCCATTTACGCATTGCAAACGAATTCAGAAATATTATATATGTATGTATGTATATGCATGTAGATAGCTTAAAGATGGTACTCATATCTAACCCAACATTTAAGCATAAATTAACAATCGGAAAATTGTATATGAATATATGTACATATGTATGTATAAGACTTCTGTTAGCCAACGTTAATTGTTTCAATGCTCTGCATAAGGTATGGATTCAATATAATAGGCTATATTTGGTTCGCTTGAAGTGTGTATGAATACGTTAACAAAATTATCAACGACCATACCACGCTGAAAACATCGGTTCTCGTCCGATCACCGAAATTAAGCAGCGTCGGGCGCGGTTAGTACTTGGATGGGGGACCGCTTGGGAACACCGCGTGTTGTTGACATCCAGCAACAATTTTTTTTCTTCATTTTATTTTGCACTTTTTATTAATATAATATAATATTTATTTCAAAATATAAGTCTATACTTTGCTTATACATTAACATTTGCTATGTGTATTTCAACCAGTTCAATGCTCATCAATGAATTTCTCTACCCGTCTTTACTTTATTTCGTTAGTAAAACTACTTAGTTCGTTAATTTATGTAGTCACTCTTTTATTGTTTTCTAATTTACTTTGTTTAGTTAACTAATTAATTTAATATTAAATAAAATGTTTTATCCATAAAATTCAAGCCGAATAAATTAAGCTTGCAACAACCAACCTAAAACTATATACAGCAACAAGCACATAGACTGTGATCTTTTTTTTTCCAAAGAAGAATATATAAATGACAGCAGACAATTTCACTAGAGGAGCAGTAGATGCAGAGCTAAAATAACTACCAATATCCCATTTACGCTTTGCAAACAAATTCAGAAATATTATATATGTATGTACATATGTATATGCATGTAGATAGCTTAAAGATGGTACTCATATCTAACCCAACATTTAAGCATAAATTAACAATCGGAAAATTGTATATGAATATATGTACATATGTATGTATAAGACTTCTGTTAGCCAACGTTAATTGTTTCAATGCTCTGCATAAGGTATGGATTCAATATAATAGGCTATATTTGGTTCGCTTGAAGTGTGTATGAATACGTTAGTAAAATTATCAACGACCATACCACGCTGAAAACATCGGTTCTCGTCCGATCACCGAAATTAAGCAGCGTCGGGCGCGGTTAGTACTTGGATGGGGGACCGCTTGGGAACACCGCGTGTTGTTGACATCCAGCAACAATTTTTTTTCTTCATTTTATTTTGCACTTTTTATTAATATAATATAATATTTATTTCAAAATATAAGTCTATACTTTGCTTATACATTAACATTTGCTATGTGTATTTCAACCAGTTCAATGCTCATCAATGAATTTCTCTACCCGTCTTTACTTTATTTCGTTAGTAAAACTACTAAGTTCGTTAATTTATGTAGTCACTCTTTTATTGTTTGCTAATTTACTTTGTTTAGTTAACTAATTAATTTAATATTAAATAAAATTTTGTATACATAAAATTCAAGCCGAATAAGCGTGCAACAGTCAACCTAAAACTATATACAGCAACAAGCACATAGACTGTGATCTTTTTTTCCAAAGAAGAATATATAAATGACAGCAGACAATGTCACTAGTGGAGCAGTAGATGCAGAGCTAAAATAACTACCAATATCCCATTTACGCTTTGCAAACAAATTCAGAAATATTATATATGTATGTACAGTGCACTCGGGAAAACGTCAACACTAGTTTACGTCAACATCCCAAAACGTCAACCCTTAATTTTTTACATTGTCTACTCTAAAACGTCAACCAAACCACAAAGCTCTAAAACGTCAACTTTAAATAAATCAAAATTTTGAATTAAGCAACAGTTAAAATACACAGTTTTGATCACACACAGACATTTATTTCATGAAATTAGTTCAGAATTCGGGTATTCCCCTTATATTTAAGTACATACATATTTATGTACATAGAATAGAAAAAAAATTCCATCTCAATGTGTTGTCTTTTTATATTCAGTTGATTTTTCGTTCTCGTAAGTGCCACATTACCAAAATGTGTTCAAAACAACCGAAAGTGCTTAAATTACAAGAAAAGGTAAATATTTTGGATTTATTAGAAAAGGGTGCAAGTGCGGTAGCTTTGGCAAAACAATATGGTATCTCAATATCAACAATTAGCAAGATAAAAATGAAAAAAAATAAAATTTTTGACTGTGTCAATAATACGCTTTCCGGCCAGAGAAAAAGAAAGACATTAAGAGCATCAGAGTTGCCGAAAATGGAAAAGCGCCTGTATCAATGGTTTGTAAAGCAGAGAGAAAAGCATTATCCGGTTAATGCATTAGCGCTCAAACAAAAGGCTAAAGAGATTCATCTAAAAATAAAAGAAAAGGAATGTTCTTTTAACGCAAGTGATGGATGGTTGCAAGGTTTTAAAAAAAGATATGGAGTTCGCCTGCTTAAAATAACTGGAGAAAAACTATCTTCACAGCCTTTGCTGGTCGAACCATTTAAAATCAAACTTAAACAAAAAATTGAAGAAATGGGTCGTTGCCATGATCAATTGTACAATGCTGATGAGTCTGGCTTATTTTGGAAAATTTTGCCAGAAAAGTCTGAAAAGAAAAAACTGCTCCGGGCGTAAAGACAGAAAAACAACGCGTTACTTTTTTATGTTGTGCTAATGCTTCCGGAAATCATAAGCTTAGATTGTTGGTGATTGGGAAGGCAAAAAATCCACGCATTTTCAAAAATTTTAACTGCCCAACTGAGTACAAGAGTTCCAAGTCCTCATCGATGACATCAGCTATTTTCTACGATTGGTTTCACAAATCCTTTGTGCCACAGGTTAATATTTGTTCTGCTACAGAAAAATATCGCTTTTAATAGCTAAGATTTTCTAATTTTAGGTAACAGATTTTCTTTTAAAAAAGACAATAAAACCAAACGAAGCTGTCGAAATATTTAACCGGGCTTTGGATTGGGCTCAATGCGAGAATGTTGAGCAAAATGACCTAAATGTATTAAGACGTTTACGAGAGAAAGCTCTCCTCCAAGTATTGGAAAGGAAAAAACAACAGAAAAAAATAACCGATTTTTTTTAGATGCATAAGTATGTATGTGAAATGTGATTTCTTTTGAAATGCGTTCCTTTAGTTTTAGTTAGGCTGAAAGCCTTTTTTGTTCTTTTTTGTATTTGTTTATGTTTAGTTTAAGGTTATAGTCAATAAAAACGTTTAAAGCACACTATCAATATGTTTTTTTATTACAAGTTTCTACATTCATAAACGTCAACAATTTGTTAAACGTCAACACTCGTGGTTTTAATTAGTTGACGTTTTCCCGAGCGCACTGTATGTATATGCATGTAGATAGCTTAAAGATGGTACTCATATCTAACCCAACATTTAAGCATAAATTAACAATCGGAAAATTGTATATGAATATATGTACATATGTATGTATAAGACTTCTGTTAGCCAACGTTAATTGTTTCAATGCTCTGCATAAGGTATGGATTCAATATAATAGGCTATATTTGGATCGCTTGAAGTGTGTATGAATACGTTAATAAAATTGTCAACGACCATACCACGCTGAAAACATCGGTTCTCGTCCGATCACCGAAATTAAGCAGCGTCGGGCGCGGTTAGTACTTGGATGGGGGACCGCTTGGGAACACCGCGTGTTGTTGACATCCAGCAACAATTTTTTTTCTTCATTTTATTTTGCACTTTTTATTAATATAATATAATATTTATTTCAAAATATAAGTCTATACTTTGCTTATACATTAACATTTGCTATGTGTATTTCAACCAGTTCAATGCTCATCAATGAATTTCTCTACCCGTCTTTACTTTATTTCGTTAGTAAAACTACTTAGTTCGTTAATTTACGAAGTCACTCTTTTATTGTTTTCTAATTTACTTTGTTTAGTTAACTAATTAATTTAATATTAAATAAAATGTTTTATCCATAAAATTCAAGCCGAATAAAATAAGCTTGCAACAACCAACCTAAAACTATATACAGCAACAAGCACATAGACTGTGATCTTTTTTTTTTCCAAAGAAGAATATATGTATAAGTGACAGCAGACAATTTCACTAGAGGAGCAGTAGATGCAGAGCTAAAATAACTACCAATATCCCATTTACGCTTTGCAAACAAATTCAGAAATATTATATATGTATGTACAGTGCACTCGGGAAAACGTCAACACTAGTTTACGTCAACATCCCAAAACGTCAACCCTTAATTTTTTACATTGTCTACTCTAAAACGTCAACCAAACCACAAAGCTCTAAAACGTCAACTTTAAATAAATCAAAATTTTGAATTAAGCAACAGTTAAAATACACAGTTTTGATCACACACACACATTTATTTCATGAAATTAGTTCAGAATTCGGGTATTCCCCTTATATTTAAGTACATACATATTTATGTATATAGAATAGAAAAAAAATTCCATCTCAATGTGTTGTCTTTTTATATTCAGTTGATTTTTCGTTCTCGTAAGTGCCACATTACCAAAATGTGTTCAAAACAACCGAAAGTGCTTAAATTACAAGAAAAGGTAAATATTTTGGATTTATTAGAAAAGGGTGCAAGTGCGGTAGCTTTAGCAAAACAATATGGTATCTCAAAATCAACAATTAGCAAGATAAAAATGAAAAAAAATAAAATTTTTGACTGTGTCAATAATACGCTTTCCGGCCAGAGAAAAAGAAAGACATTAAGAGCATCAGAGTTGCCGAAAATGGAAAAGCGCCTGTATCAATGGTTTGTAAAGCAGAGAGAAAAGCATTATCCGGTTAATGCATTAGCGCTCAAACAAAAGGCTAAAGAGATTCATCTAAAAATAAAAGAAAAGGAATGTTCTTTTAACGCAAGTGATGGATGGTTGCAAGGTTTTAAAAAAAGATATGGAGTTCGCCTGCTTAAAATAACTGGAGAAAAACTATCTTCACAGCCTTTGCTGGTCGAACCATTTAAAATCAAACTTAAACAAAAAATTGAAGAAATGGGTCTTTGCCATGATCAATTGTACAATGCTGATGAGTCTGGCTTATTTTGGAAAATTTTGCCAGAAAAGTCTGAAAAGAAAAAACTGCTCCGGGCGTAAAGACAGAAAAACAACGCGTTACTTTTTTATGTTGTGCTAATGCTTCCGGAAATCATAAGCTTAGATTGTTGGTGATTGGGAAGGCAAAAAATCCACGCATTTCCAAAAATTTTAACTGCCCAACTGAGTACAAGAGTTCCAAGTCCTCATCGATGACATCAGCTATTTTCTACGATTGGTTTCACAAATCCTTTGTGCCACAGGTTAATATTTGTTCTGCTACAGAAAAATATCGCTTTCAATAGCTAAGATTTTCTAATTTTAGGTAACAGATTTTCTTTTAAAAAAGACAATAAAACCAAACGAAGCTGTCGAAATATTTAACCGGGCTTTGGATTGGGCTCAATGCGAGAATGTTGAGCAAAATGACCTAAATGTATTAAGACGTTTACGAGAGAAAGCTCTCCTCCAAGTATTGGAAAGGAAAAAACAACAGAAAAAAATAACCGATTTTTTTTAGATGCATAAGTATGTATGTGAAATGTGATCTCTTTTGAAATGCGTTCCTTTAGTTTTAGTTAGGCTGAAAGCCTTTTTTGTTCTTTTTTTGTATTTGTTTATGTTTAGTTTAAGGTTATAGTCAATAAAAACGTTTAAAGCACACTATCAATATGTTTTTTTATTACAAGTTTCTACATTCATAAACGTCAACAATTTGTTAAACGTCAACACTCGTGGTTTTAATTAGTTGACGTTTTCCCGAGCGCACTGTATGTATATGCATGTAGATAGCTTAAAGATGGTACTCATATCTAACCCAACATTTAAGCATAAATTAACAATCGGAAAATTGTATATGAATATATGTACATATGTATGTATAAGACTTCTGTTAGCCAACGTTAATTGTTTCAATGCTGTGCATAAGGTATGGATTCAATATAATAGGCTATATTTGGTTCGCTTGAAGTGTGTATGAATACGTTAATAAAATAGTCAACGACCATACCACGCTGAAAACATCGGTTCTCGTCCGATCACCGAAATTAAGCAGCGTCGGGCGCGGTTAGTACTTGGATGGGGGACCGCTTGGGAACACCGCGTGTTGTTGACATCCAGCAACAATTTTTTTTCTTCATTTTATTTTGCACTTTTTATTAATATAATATAATATTTATTTCAAAATATAAGTCTATACTTTGCTTATACATTAACATTTGCTATGTGTATTTCAACCAGTTCAATGCTCATCAATGAATTTCTCTACCCGTCTTTACTTTATTTCGTTAGTAAAACTACTTAGTTCGTTAATTTATGAAGTCACTCTTTTATTGTTTTCTAATTTACTTTGTTTAGTTAACTAATTAATTTAATATTAAATAAAATGTTTTATCCATAAAATTCAAGCCGAATAAAATAAGCTTGCAACAACCAACCTAAAACTATATACAGCAACAAGCACATAGACTGTGATCTTTTTTTTTTCCAAAGAAGAATATATGTATAAGTGACAGCAGACAATTTCACTAGAGGAGCAGTAGATGCAGAGCTAAAATAACTACCAATATCCCATTTACGCTTTGCAAACAAATTCAGAAATATTATATATGTATGTACAGTGCACTCGGGAAAACGTCAACACTAGTTTACGTCAACATCCCAAAACGTCAACCCTTAATTTTTTACATTGTCTACTCTAAAACGTCAACCAAACCACAAAGCTCTAAAACGTCAACTTTAAATAAATCAAAATTTTGAATTAAGCAACAGTTAAAATACACAGTTTTGATCACACACACACATTTATTTCATGAAATTAGTTCAGAATTCGGGTATTCCCCTTATATTTAAGTACATACATATTTATGTATATAGAATAGAAAAAAAATTCCATCTCAATGTGTTGTCTTTTTATATTCAGTTGATTTTTCGTTCTCGTAAGTGCCACATTACCAAAATGTGTTCAAAACAACCGAAAGTGCTTAAATTACAAGAAAAGGTAAATATTTTGGATTTATTAGAAAAGGGTGCAAGTGCGGTAGCTTTAGCAAAACAATATGGTATCTCAAAATCAACAATTAGCAAGATAAAAATGAAAAAAAATAAAATTTTTGACTGTGTCAATAATACGCTTTCCGGCCAGAGAAAAAGAAAGACATTAAGAGCATCAGAGTTGCCGAAAATGGAAAAGCGCCTGTATCAATGGTTTGTAAAGCAGAGAGAAAAGCATTATCCGGTTAATGCATTAGCGCTCAAACAAAAGGCTAAAGAGATTCATCTAAAAATAAAAGAAAAGGAATGTTCTTTTAACGCAAGTGATGGATGGTTGCAAGGTTTTAAAAAAAGATATGGAGTTCGCCTGCTTAAAATAACTGGAGAAAAACTATCTTCACAGCCTTTGCTGGTCGAACCATTTAAAATCAAACTTAAACAAAAAATTGAAGAAATGGGTCTTTGCCATGATCAATTGTACAATGCTGATGAGTCTGGCTTATTTTGGAAAATTTTGCCAGAAAAGTCTGAAAAGAAAAAACTGCTCCGGGCGTAAAGACAGAAAAACAACGCGTTACTTTTTTATGTTGTGCTAATGCTTCCGGAAATCATAAGCTTAGATTGTTGGTGATTGGGAAGGCAAAAAATCCACGCATTTTCAAAAATTTTAACTGCCCAACTGAGTACAAGAGTTCCAAGTCCTCATCGATGACATCAGCTATTTTCTACGATTGGTTTCACAAATCCTTTGTGCCACAGGTTAATATTTGTTCTGCTACAGAAAAATATCGCTTTTAATAGCTAAGATTTTCTAATTTTAGGTAACAGATTTTCTTTTAAAAAAGACAATAAAACCAAACGAAGCTGTCGAAATATTTAACCGGGCTTTGGATTGGGCTCAATGCGAGAATGTTGAGCAAAATGACCTAAATGTATTAAGACGTTTACGAGAGAAAGCTCTCCTCCAAGTATTGGAAAGGAAAAAACAACAGAAAAAAATAACCGATTTTTTTTAGATGCATAAGTATGTATGTGAAATGTGATCTCTTTTGAAATGCGTTCCTTTAGTTTTAGTTAGGCTGAAAGCCTTTTTTGTTCTTTTTTTGTATTTGTTTATGTTTAGTTTAAGGTTATAGTCAATAAAAACGTTTAAAGCACACTATCAATATGTTTTTTTATTACAAGTTTCTACATTCATAAACGTCAACAATTTGTTAAACGTCAACACTCGTGGTTTTAATTAGTTGACGTTTTCCCGAGCGCACTGTATGTATATGCATGTAGATAGCTTAAAGATGGTACTCATATCTAACCCAACATTTAAGCATAAATTAACAATCGGAAAATTGTATATGAATATATGTACATATGTATGTATAAGACTTCTGTTAGCCAACGTTAATTGTTTCAATGCTGTGCATAAGGTATGGATTCAATATAATAGGCTATATTTGGTTCGCTTGAAGTGTGTATGAATACGTTAATAAAATAGTCAACGACCATACCACGCTGAAAACATCGGTTCTCGTCCGATCACCGAAATTAAGCAGCGTCGGGCGCGGTTAGTACTTGGATGGGGGACCGCTTGGGAACACCGCGTGTTGTTGACATCCAGCAACAATTTTTTTTCTTCATTTTATTTTGCACTTTTTATTAATATAATATAATATTTATTTCAAAATATAAGTCTATACTTTGCTTATACATTAACATTTGCTATGTGTATTTCAACCAGTTCAATGCTCATCAATGAATTTCTCTACCCGTCTTTACTTTATTTCGTTAGTAAAACTACTTAGTTCGTTAATTTACGAAGTCACTCTTTTATTGTTTTCTAATTTACTTTGTTTAGTTAACTAATTAATTTAATATTAAATAAAATGTTTTATCCATAAAATTCAAGCCGAATAAAATAAGCTTGCAACAACCAACCTAAAACTATATACAGCAACAAGCACATAGACTGTGATCTTTTTTTTTTCCAAAGAAGAATATATGTATAAGTGACAGCAGACAATTTCACTAGAGGAGCAGTAGATGCAGAGCTAAAATAACTACCAATATCCCATTTACGCTTTGCAAACAAATTCAGAAATATTATATATGTATGTACAGTGCACTCGGGAAAACGTCAACACTAGTTTACGTCAACATCCCAAAACGTCAACCCTTAATTTTTTACATTGTCTACTCTAAAACGTCAACCAAACCACAAAGCTCTAAAACGTCAACTTTAAATAAATCAAAATTTTGAATTAAGCAACAGTTAAAATACACAGTTTTGATCACACACACACATTTATTTCATGAAATTAGTTCAGAATTCGGGTATTCCCCTTATATTTAAGTACATACATATTTATGTATATAGAATAGAAAAAAAATTCCATCTCAATGCGTTGTCTTTTTATATTCAGTTGATTTTTCGTTCTCGTAAGTGCCACATTACCAAAATGTGTTTAAAACAACCGAAAGTGCTTAAATTACAAGAAAAGGTAAATATTTTGGATTTATTAGAAAAGGGTGCAAGTGCGGTAGCTTTGGCAAAACAATATGGTATCTCAAAATCAACAATTAGCAAGATAAAAATGAAAAAAAATAAAATTTTTGACTGTGTCAATAATACGCTTTCCGGCCAGAGAAAAAGAAAGACATTAAGAGCACCAGAGTTGCCGAAAATGGAAAAGCGCCTGTATCAATGGTTTGTAAAGCAGAGAGAAAAGCATTATCCGGTTAATGCATTAGCGCTCAAACAAAAGGCTAAAGAGATTCATCTAAAAATAAAAGAAAAGGAATGTTCTTTTAACGCAAGTGATGGATGGTTGCAAGGTTTTAAAAAAAGATATGGAGTTCGCCTGCTTAAAATAACTGGAGAAAAACTATCTTCACAGCCTTTGCTGGTCGAACCATTTAAAATCAAACTTAAACAAAAAATTGAAGAAATGGGTCTTTGCCATGATCAATTGTACAATGCTGATGAGTCTGGCTTATTTTGGAAAATTTTGCCAGAAAAGTCTGAAAAGAAAAAACTGCTCCGGGCGTAAAGACAGAAAAACAACGCGTTACTTTTTTATGTTGTGCTAATGCTTCCGGAAATCATAAGCTTAGATTGTTGGTGATTGGGAAGGCAAAAAATCCACGCATTTTCAAAAATTTTAACTGCCCAACTGAGTACAAGAGTTCCAAGTCCTCATCGATGACATCAGCTATTTTCTACGATTGGTTTCACAAGTCCTTTGTGCCACAGGTTAATATTTGTTCTGCTACAGAAAAATATCGCTTTCAATAGCTAAGATTTTCTAATTTTAGGTAACAGATTTTCTTTTAAAAAAGACAATAAAACCAAACGAAGCTGTCGAAATATTTAACCGGGCTTTGGATTGGGCTCAATGCGAGAACGTTGAGCAAAATGACCTAAATGTATTAAGACGTTTACGAGAGAAAGCTCTCCTCCAAGTATTGGAAAGGAAAAAACAACAGAAAAAAATAACCGATTTTTTTTAGATGCATAAGTATGTATGTGAAATGTGATCTCTTTTGAAATGCGTTCCTTTAGTTTTAGTTAGGCTGAAAGCCTTTTTTGTTCTTTTTTTGTATTTGTTTATGTTTAGTTTAAGGTTATAGTCAATAAAAACGTTTAAAGCACACTATCAATATGTTTTTTTATTACAAGTTTCTACATTCATAAACGTCAACAATTTATTAGAGTAACTGCGGGTATTGTGGTATACCCATTTTATTTTCGTCTATAAAATCGTTAAATTTTATTTGATTTGAATGAAAATTTATCAATAATATGCTACCGTTATTAAGTTCAAATAAACCTAGCTTCAAAAGCCTTAGAGCCGCGAGTTTCAGAAATATTTAAGAAAGTACTGCAAAAGACGGAAACAAGCCCTTGAAAAAATTGGCAGGTAATGTGGTATACCTTATTCTGGTAATGTGGTATAGTATACCACATTACCCGCATATGATGCCTTTAATAATAAGTCAGTTACTTTTGATTGATAACTAAAATTTTATTGCGAACCATTTAAAAAAGGAATATGAACTGAATTAAAACATATTGAACAAAAATATTTTAAGCTTCAATTGACAAAAAACGCAACAATAAAATTCATAGCACTTGTAAGAGTATTACTTACAATATTACTTACAAGAATCGCAAAGAAAAATAGCACTTCGATTGGGAATACACTTTTCGTGGGCCCAAATTTGTTCGCATTGCAGACAAGAGGTCCAAGGCTTCATTATTATATCCTGCCCATAAATTTTGCCACAGTAGTTGCAAGACGATTCTTTTGTTGGTGGAACATCTGGAAACTCCTCTTCACTGTCACTTGAATGCGAGTCAACAAACGATTTGGTAGAAATATTTTTTTTATTAGAGGGTTTTGGGGATGGATTAATGTTGAAAGCAACAACAAATTACACTTATAAGGTAACAAATTACACTTATAAGGCGAAGTTGTTAAAACAGTTGCCTTTGTTTTCCGGCCTTTCCGATTAGGTGGTGGATCTCGTAGCTTTGGTGGTGGAGATATTTCCCAGGGAGTAACGAGTCTTCGGCTTGTGCTTGCTTCTATAAACAAATTAAATAGCGTTCCTAAAATTTCCATAGATTTTATTTCGAAACTTACGAATTTCAGGCTCAATTTACATGGCTGATGCGCTTGGGGTTTCTTCTGTCGTTGAATTTATAGTTTCAACTGGATCCTCTGAGAAGACAATATATCTAGCAAGATTTTTTATATTTAAAACTGAATTGTACCTGATGATGATGAGTTCCCAGCTATAAAATCTGCATCTGTGAAAATATGTTTATCAAACGGACAAATTCCCGTGGCTTTAAAACCATTTATTGCAATTTGTCCAGTTTGAACCCTCAAATAAGCCTTAGTAAATAGTCCTGCGATATGAAAATGTGCAACTTTTCTGCCCTGTTCACGCATAAATCGTCTTATTTCGTCATTATAGTACTTCTTAAAAGGTCCTATAAAAGCCTGAGCCAACGGTTGAAGTTTGTGTGTTGAATGGGGCACAAAGAAAGTATATTCACATTGTGTTCGCGAGCTAGATCAATAACTTCTATATTACGTGTGTGGCTATAATGCCCATCTAATATAAGAAGCAGAGGTTCAGACGGAGATGGTTTCGTTACGCTTAAAAAATGCCTGAACCATTTCGTGAAGATGGGAATTTGAACCCATCCAGACAAATGGCACGCCGAGCTTGAGCCAGGGGGAGCGTCTTTCATTAGAAGAGGGTTATGGTTTTTTCGTGGAAAGATGAAAAATGGTGGTACGAAACCACCTCCTGCGCTCATGCAAGTGATGACTGTAACAAGCGATCCTCGCTCAGCTGAAGTCATTGTTCCAATCTGTTTTTTTCCTTTCCGAGCGATTATTTGTGCCTGTTGCGAAGGAACTACTGATATTCCGGTTTCGTCAACGTTCCAGATACGAGAAGGCGGAAAATTATGTTTTGCGTTTTCTTCTTCCAGCAATTTGAAAAATATATCAACATTTTCTCGAGAAAAACCACGTGCACGGTCGACGCTTGTTCCAGTTGGCTTTCGAAAACTCAGAACATTTCGGTGTCGGTTACAGAAGCCTTTTAGCCAATCCTTGCCAGTGCACTCTTTAATAACGGAGAACTTATTGGGAATGTTGTTTTTTGTGGCAATTTGATAACACAATGACCGCACGTCTGCGCGTGTTAGTCCCCAGTACCTTGACTCCATTTCTAGTATATATTTAACTAAGTCATTCTCAATTTCCGCTGTTAAAATCGGAGCCCGGCCAAGTTTAGTTGTCAACAGCTCCTCGATGGATTTCTCGCTTCTTGCCATGCGCTGCAGAGTGGTATGGGGGACACTAAATGTCTTGGAAGCCAAGAGAATACCCATTTCACCTTTTCTAACCGCTTGGATAGCTTTTTTCATATCCTCTGCTTTCCATTTTGGTATTTCACCTTTCTTCGGCATTTTTTTGATCGAGAGGGTAATATGGTACACTATACCACTTTAGCCGCCTTTACCTATCCCACAATAGCCGCATTAGAGTTTGAACAAATTAATTTTGAATAATTAAATATCGACCAAATATACAAAAATATTGCTTATATGCTTCACTAGTATTAAACTCACTTATTACTTCCCGATGGATAAATGCAGTTTAAAGCACAGGATTTTAATTTGCCAGAAATTTTCCACTGAGCACAAAAAAATGTCAACCACACGACCACGCGATTTTTTTACAACTGACTCATTGTATGCCTTGCAAAACACAAATCAAATCACGCGTTCTTAAGATTCTGAGAATGCCGAAATATCTAACTTGGTCCCGTTATTTCCACGACTTTAGTTTTCGAATAAAGCTGCTATACCACATTACCCGCCTATACCACAATACCCGCAGTTACCCTAAACGTCAACACTCGTGGTTTTAATTAGTTGACGTTTTCCCGAGCGCACTGTATGTATATGCATGTAGATAGCTTAAAGATGGTACTCATATCTAACCCAACATTTAAGCATAAATTAACAATCGGAAAATTGTATATGAATATATGTACATACGTATGTATAAGACTTCTGTTAGCCAACGTTAATTGTTTCAATGCTGTGCATAAGGTATGGATTCAATATAATAGGCTATATTTGGTTCGCTTGAAGTGTGTATGAATACGTTAATAAAATTATCAACGACCATACCACGCTGAAAACATCGGTTCTCGTCCGATCACCGAAATTAAGCAGCGTCGGGCGCGGTTAGTACTTGGATGGGGGACCGCTTGGGAACACCGCGTGTTGTTGACATCCAGCAACAATTTTTTTTCTTCATTTTATTTTGCACTTTTTATTAATATAATATAATATTTATTTCAAAATATAATTCTATGCTTTGCTATGTGTATTTCAATCAGTGCAATGCTCATCAATGAATTTCTCTACCCGTCTTTACTTTATTTCGCTAGTAAAACTACTAAGTTCGTTTATTTATGTAGTCACTCTTTTATTGTTTGCTAATTTACTTTGTTTAGTTAACTAATTAATTTAATATTAAATACAATTTTGTATACATAAAATTCAAGCCGAATAAGCGTGCAACAGTCAAGCAAAAACTATATACAGCAACAAGCACATAGACTGTGATCTTTTTTTTCCAAAGAAGAATATATAGATGACAGCAGACAATTTCACTAGAGGAGCAGTAGATGCAGAGCTAAAATAACTACCAATATCCCATTTACGCATTGCAGACGAATTCAGAAATATTATATATGTATGTATGTATATGCATGTAGATAGCTTAAAGATGGTACTCATATCTAACCCAACATTTAAGCATAAATTAACAATCGGAAAATTGTATATGAATATATGTACATATGTATGTATAAGACTTCTGTTAGCCAACGTTAATTGTTTCAATGCTCTGCATAAGGTATGGATTCAATATAATAGGCTATATTTGGTTCGCTTGAAGTGTGTATGAATACGTTAATAAAATTGTCAACGACCATACCACGCTGAAAACATCGGTTCTCGTCCGATCACCGAAATTAAGCAGCGTCGGGCGCGGTTAGTACTTGGATGGGGGACCGCTTGGGAACACCGCGTGTTGTTGACATCCAGCAACAATTTTTTTTCTTCATTTTATTTTGCACTTTTTATTAATATAATATAATATTTATTTCAAAATATAAGTCTATACTTTGCTTATACATTAACATTTGCTATGTGTATTTCAACCAGTTCAATGCTCATCAATGAATTTCTCTACCCGTCTTTACTTTATTTCGTTAGTAAAACTACTAAGTTCGTTAATTTATGTAGTCACTCTTTTATTGTTTGCTAATTTACTTTGTTTAGTTAACTAATTAATTTAATATTAAATAAAATTTTGTATACATAAAATTCAAGCCGAATAAGCGTGCAACAGTCAACCTAAAACTATATACAGCAACAAGCACATAGACTGTGATCTTTTTTTTCCAAAGAAGAATATATAAATGAGAGCAGACAATTTCACTAGAGGAGCAGTAGATGCAGAGCTAAAATAACTACCAATATCCCATTTACGCTTTGCAAACAAATTCAGAAATATTATATATGTATGTACAGTGCACTCGGGAAAACGTCAACACTAGTTTACGTCAACATCCCAAAACGTCAACCCTTAATTTTTTACATTGTCTACTCTAAAACGTCAACCAAACCACAAAGCTCTAAAACGTCAACTTTAAATAAATCAAAATTTTGAATTAAGCAACAGTTAAAATACACAGTTTTGATCACACACACACATTTATTTTATGAAATTAGTTCAGAATTCGGGTATTCCCCTTATATTTAAGTACATACATATTTATGTATATAGAATAGAAAAAAAATTCCATCTCAATGTGTTGTCTTTTTATATTCAGTTGATTTTTCGTTCTCGTAAGTGCCACATTACCAAAATGTGTTTAAAACAACCGAAAGTGCTTAAATTACAAGAAAAGGTAAATATTTTGGATTTATTAGAAAAGGGTGCAAGTGCGGTAGCTTTGGCAAAACAATATGGTATCTCAATATCAACAATTAGCAAGATAAAAATGAAAAAAAATAAAATTTTTGACTGTGTCAATAATACGCTTTCCGGCCAGAGAAAAAGAAAGACATTAAGAGCATCAGAGTTGCCGAAAATGGAAAAGCGCCTGTATCAATGGTTTGTAAAGCAGAGAGAAAAGCATTATCCGGTTAATGCATTAGCGCTCAAACAAAAGGCTAAAGAGATTCATCTAAAAATAAAAGAAAAGGAATGTTCTTTTAACGCAAGTGATGGATGGTTGCAAGGTTTTAAAAAAAGATATGGAGTTCGCCTGCTTAAAATAACTGGAGAAAAACTATCTTCACAGCCTTTGCTGGTCGAACCATTTAAAATCAAACTTAAACAAAAAATTGAAGAAATGGGTCTTTGCCATGATCAATTGTACAATGCTGATGAGTCTGGCTTATTTTGGAAAATTTTGCCAGAAAAGTCTGAAAAGAAAAAACTGCTCCGGGCGTAAAGACAGAAAAACAACGCGTTACTTTTTTATGTTGTGCTAATGCTTCCGGAAATCATAAGCTTAGATTGTTGGTGATTGGGAAGGCAAAAAATCCACGCATTTTCAAAAATTTTAACTGCCCAACTGAGTACAAGAGTTCCAAGTCCTCATCGATGACATCAGCTATTTTCTACGATTGGTTTCACAAGTCCTTTGTGCCACAGGTTAATATTTGTTCTGCTACAGAAAAATATCGCTTTCAATAGCTAAGATTTTCTAATTTTAGGTAACAGATTTTCTTTTAAAAAAGACAATAAAACCAAACGAAGCTGTCGAAATATTTAACCGGGCTTTGGATTGGGCTCAATGCGAGAACGTTGAGCAAAATGACCTAAATGTATTAAGACGTTTACGAGAGAAAGCTCTCCTCCAAGTATTGGAAAGGAAAAAACAACAGAAAAAAATAACCGATTTTTTTTAGATGCATAAGTATGTATGTGAAATGTGATCTCTTTTGAAATGCGTTCCTTTAGTTTTAGTTAGGCTGAAAGCCTTTTTTGTTCTTTTTTTGTATTTGTTTATGTTTAGTTTAAGGTTATAGTCAATAAAAACGTTTAAAGCACACTATCAATATGTTTTTTTATTACAAGTTTCTACATTCATAAACGTCAACAATTTATTAGAGTAACTGCGGGTATTGTGGTATACCCATTTTATTTTCGTCTATAAAATCGTTAAATTTTATTTGATTTGAATGAAAATTTATCAATAATATGCTACCGTTATTAAGTTCAAATAAACCTAGCTTCAAAAGCCTTAGAGCCGCGAGTTTCAGAAATATTTAAGAAAGTACTGCAAAAGACGGAAACAAGCCCTTGAAAAAATTGGCGGGTAATGTGGTATACCTTATTCTGGTAATGTGGTATAGTATACCACATTACCCGCATATGATGCCTTTAATAATAAGTCAGTTACTTTTGATTGATAACTAAAATTTTATTGCGAACCATTTAAAAAAGGAATATGAACTGAATTAAAACATATTGAACAAAAATATTTTAAGCTTCAATTGACAAAAAACGCAACAATAAAATTCATAGCACTTGTAAGAGTATTACTTACAATATTACTTACAAGAATCGCAAAGAAAAATAGCACTTCGATTGGGAATACACTTTTCGTGGGCCCAAATTTGTTCGCATTGCAGACAAGAGGTCCAAGGCTTCATTATTATATCCTGCCCATAAATTTTGCCACAGTAGTTGCAAGACGATTCTTTTGTTGGTGGAACATCTGGAAACTCCTCTTCACTGTCACTTGAATGCGAGTCAACAAACGATTTGGTAGAAATATTTTTTTTATTAGAGGGTTTTGGGGATGGATTAATGTTGAAAGCAACAACAAATTACACTTATAAGGTAACAAATTACACTTATAAGGCGAAGTTGTTAAAACAGTTGCCTTTGTTTTCCGGCCTTTCCGATTAGGTGGTGGATCTCGTAGCTTTGGTGGTGGAGATATTTCCCAGGGAGTAACGAGTCTTCGGCTTGTGCTTGCTTCTATAAACAAATTAAATAGCGTTCCTAAAATTTCCATAGATTTTATTTCGAAACTTACGAATTTCAGGCTCAATTTACATGGCTGATGCGCTTGGGGTTTCTTCTGTCGTTGAATTTATAGTTTCAACTGGATCCTCTGAGAAGACAATATATCTAGCAAGATTTTTTATATTTAAAACTGAATTGTACCTGATGATGATGAGTTCCCAGCTATAAAATCTGCATCTGTGAAAATATGTTTATCAAACGGACAAATTCCCGTGGCTTTAAAACCATTTATTGCAATTTGTCCAGTTTGAACCCTCAAATAAGCCTTAGTAAATAGTCCTGCGATATGAAAATGTGTAACTTTTCTGCCCTGTTCACGCATAAATCGTCTTATTTCGTCATTATAGTACTTCTTAAAAGGTCCTATAAAAGCCTGAGCCAACGGTTGAAGTTTGTGTGTTGAATGGGGCACAAAGAAAGTATATTCACATTGTGTTCGCGAGCTAGATCAATAACTTCTATATTACGTGTGTGGCTATAATGCCCATCTAATATAAGAAGCAGAGGTTCAGACGGAGATGGTTTCGTTACGCTTAAAAAATGCCTGAACCATTTCGTGAAGATGGGAATTTGAACCCATCCAGACAAATGGCACGCCGAGCTTGAGCCAGGGGGAGCGTCTTTCATTAGAAGAGGGTTATGGTTTTTTCGTGGAAAGATGAAAAATGGTGGTACGAAACCACCTCCTGCGCTCATGCAAGTGATGACTGTAACAAGCGATCCTCGCTCAGCTGAAGTCATTGTTCCAATCTGTTTTTTTCCTTTCCGAGCGATTATTTGTGCCTGTTGCGAAGGAACTACTGATATTCCGGTTTCGTCAACGTTCCAGATACGAGAAGGCGGAAAATTATGTTTTGCGTTTTCTTCTTCCAGCAATTTGAAAAATATATCAACATTTTCTCGAAAAAAACCACGTGCACGGTCGACGCTTGTTCCAGTTGGCTTTCGAAAACTCAGAACATTTCGGTGTCGGTTACAGAAGCCTTTTAGCCAATCCTTGCCAGTGCACTCTTTAATAACGGAGAACTTATTGGGAATGTTGTTTTTTGTGGCAATTTGATAACACAATGACCGCACGTCTGCGCGTGTTAGTCCCCAGTACCTTGACTCCATTTCTAGTATATATTTAACTAAGTCATTCTCAATTTCCGCTGTTAAAATCGGAGCCCGGCCAAGTTTAGTTGTCAACAGCTCCTCGATGGATTTCTCGCTTCTTGCCATGCGCTGCAGAGTGGTATGGGGGACACTAAATGTCTTGGAAGCCAAGAGAATACCCATTTCACCTTTTCTAACCGCTTGGATAGCTTTTTTCATATCCTCTGCTTTCCATTTTGGTATTTCACCTTTCTTCGGCATTTTTTTGATCGAGAGGGTAATATGGTACACTATACCACTTTAGCTGCCTTTACCTATCCCACAATAGCCGCATTAGAGTTTGAACAAATTAATTTTGAATAATTAAATATCGACCAAATATACAAAAATATTGCTTATATGCTTCACTAGTATTAAACTCACTTATTACTTCCCGATGGATAAATGCAGTTTAAAGCACAGGATTTTAATTTGCCAGAAATTTTCCACTGAGCACAAAAAAATGTCAACCACACGACCACGCGATTTTTTTACAACTGACTCATTGTATGCCTTGCAAAACACAAATCAAATCACGCGTTCTTAAGATTCTGAGAATGCCGAAATATCTAACTTGGTCCCGTTATTTCCACGACTTTAGTTTTCGAATAAAGCTGCTATACCACATTACCCGCCTATACCACAATACCCGCAGTTACCCTAAACGTCAACACTCGTGGTTTTAATTAGTTGACGTTTTCCCGAGCGCACTGTATGTATATGCATGTAGATAGCTTAAAGATGGTACTCATATCTAACCCAACATTTAAGCATAAATTAACAATCGGAAAATTGTATATGAATATATGTACATATGTATGTATAAGACTTCTATTAGCCAACGTTAATTGTTTCAATGCTCTGCATAAGGTATGGATTCAATATAATAGGCTATATTTGGTTCGCTTGAAGTGTGTATGAATACGTTAATAAAATTGTCAACGACCATACCACGCTGAAAACATCGGTTCTCGTCCGATCACCGAAATTAAGCAGCGTCGGGCGCGGTTAGTACTTGGATGGGGGACCGCTTGGGAACACCGCGTGTTGTTGACATCCAGCAACAATTTTTTTTCTTCATTTTATTTTGCACTTTTTATTAATATAATATTTATTTCAAAATATAATTCTATGCTTTGCTATGTGTATTTCAATCAGTGCAATGCTCATCAATGAATTTCTCTACCCGTCTTTACTTTATTTCGCTAGTAAAACTACTAAGTTCGTTTATTTATGTAGTCACTCTTTTATTGTTTGCTAATTTACTTTGTTTAGTTAACTAATTAATTTAATATTAAATAAAATTTTGTATACATAAAATTCAAGCCGAATAAGCGTGCAACAGTCAAGCAAAAACTATATACAGCAACAAGCACATAGACTGTGATCTTTTTTTTCCAAAGAAGAATATATAGATGACAGCAGACAATTTCACTAGAGGAGCAGTAGATGCAGAGCTGAAATAACTACCAATATCCCATTTACGCATTGCAAACGAATTCAGAAATATTATATATGTATGTATGTATATGCATGTAGATAGCTTAAAGATGGTACTCATATCTAACCCAACATTTAAGCATAAATTAACAATCGGAAAATTGTATATGAATATATGTACATATGTATGTATAAGACTTCTGTTAGCCAACGTTAATTGTTTCAATGCTCTGCATAAGGTATGGATTCAATATAATAGGCTATATTTGGTTCGCTTGAAGTGTGTATGAATACGTTAATAAAATTGTCAACGACCATACCACGCTGAAAACATCGGTTCTCGTCCGATCACCGAAATTAAGCAGCGTCGGGCGCGGTTAGTACTTGGATGGGGGACCGCTTGGGAACACCGCGTGTTGTTGACATCCAGCAACAATTTTTTTTCTTCATTTTATTTTGCACTTTTTATTAATATAATATAATATTTATTTCAAAATATAAGTCTATACTTTGCTTATACATTAACATTTGCTATGTGTATTTCAACCAGTTCAATGCTCATCAATGAATTTCTCTACCCGTCTTTACTTTATTTCGTTAGTAAAACTACTTAGTTCGTTAATTTATGTAGTCACTCTTTTATTGTTTTCTAATTTACTTTGTTTAGTTAACTAATTAATTTAATATTAAATAAAATGTTTTATCCATAAAATTCAAGCCGAATAAATTAAGCTTGCAACAACCAACCTAAAACTATATACAGCAACAAGCACATAGACTGTGATCTTTTTTTTTCCAAAGAAGAATATATAAATGACAGCAGACAATTTCACTAGAGGAGCAGTAGATGCAGAGCTAAAATAACTACCAATATCCCATTTACGCTTTGCAAACAAATTCAGAAATATTATATATGTATGTACATATGTATATGCATGTAGATAGCTTAAAGATGGTACTCATATCTAACCCAACATTTAAGCATAAATTAACAATCGGAAAATTGTATATGAATATATGTACATATGTATGTATAAGACTTCTGTTAGCCAACGTTAATTGTTTCAATGCTCTGCATAAGGTATGGATTCAATATAATAGGCTATATTTGGTTCGCTTGAAGTGTGTATGAATACGTTAATAAAATTATTAACGACCATACCACGCTGAAAACATCGGTTCTCGTCCGATCACCGAAATTAAGCAGCGTCGGGCGCGGTTAGTACTTGGATGGGGGACCGCTTGGGAACACCGCGTGTTGTTGACATCCAGCAACAATTTTTTTTCTTCATTTTATTTTGCACTTTTTATTAATATAATATAATATTTATTTCAAAATATAAGTCTATACTTTGCTTATACATTAACATTTGCTATGTGTATTTCAACCAGTTCAATGCTCATCAATGAATTTCTCTACCCGTCTTTACTTTATTTCGTTAGTAAAACTACTAAGTTCGTTAATTTATGTAGTCACTCTTTTATTGTTTGCTAATTTACTTTGTTTAGTTAACTAATTAATTTAATATTAAATAAAATTTTGTATACATAAAATTCAAGCCGAATAAGCGTGCAACAGTCAACCTAAAACTATATACAGCAACAAGCACATAGACTGTGATCTTTTTTTCCAAAGAAGAATATATAAATGACAGCAGACAATGTCACTAGTGGAGCAGTAGATGCAGAGCTAAAATAACTACCAATATCCCATTTACGCTTTGCAAACAAATTCAGAAATATTATATATGTATGTACAGTGCACTCGGGAAAACGTCAACACTAGTTTACGTCAACATCCCAAAACGTCAACCCTTAATTTTTTACATTGTCTACTCTAAAACGTCAACCAAACCACAAAGCTCTAAAACGTCAACTTTAAATAAATCAAAATTTTGAATTAAGCAACAGTTAAAATACACAGTTTTGATCACACACAGACATTTATTTCATGAAATTAGTTCAGAATTCGGGTATTCCCCTTATATTTAAGTACATACATATTTATGTACATAGAATAGAAAAAAAATTCCATCTCAATGTGTTGTCTTTTTATATTCAGTTGATTTTTCGTTCTCGTAAGTGCCACATTACCAAAATGTGTTCAAAACAACCGAAAGTGCTTAAATTACAAGAAAAGGTAAATATTTTGGATTTATTAGAAAAGGGTGCAAGTGCGGTAGCTTTGGCAAAACAATATGGTATCTCAATATCAACAATTAGCAAGATAAAAATGAAAAAAAATAAAATTTTTGACTGTGTCAATAATACGCTTTCCGGCCAGAGAAAAAGAAAGACATTAAGAGCATCAGAGTTGCCGAAAATGGAAAAGCGCCTGTATCAATGGTTTGTAAAGCAGAGAGAAAAGCATTATCCGGTTAATGCATTAGCGCTCAAACAAAAGGCTAAAGAGATTCATCTAAAAATAAAAGAAAAGGAATGTTCTTTTAACGCAAGTGATGGATGGTTGCAAGGTTTTAAAAAAAGATATGGAGTTCGCCTGCTTAAAATAACTGGAGAAAAACTATCTTCACAGCCTTTGCTGGTCGAACCATTTAAAATCAAACTTAAACAAAAAATTGAAGAAATGGGTCGTTGCCATGATCAATTGTACAATGCTGATGAGTCTGGCTTATTTTGGAAAATTTTGCCAGAAAAGTCTGAAAAGAAAAAACTGCTCCGGGCGTAAAGACAGAAAAACAACGCGTTACTTTTTTATGTTGTGCTAATGCTTCCGGAAATCATAAGCTTAGATTGTTGGTGATTGGGAAGGCAAAAAATCCACGCATTTTCAAAAATTTTAACTGCCCAACTGAGTACAAGAGTTCCAAGTCCTCATCGATGACATCAGCTATTTTCTACGATTGGTTTCACAAATCCTTTGTGCCACAGGTTAATATTTGTTCTGCTACAGAAAAATATCGCTTTTAATAGCTAAGATTTTCTAATTTTAGGTAACAGATTTTCTTTTAAAAAAGACAATAAAACCAAACGAAGCTGTCGAAATATTTAACCGGGCTTTGGATTGGGCTCAATGCGAGAATGTTGAGCAAAATGACCTAAATGTATTAAGACGTTTACGAGAGAAAGCTCTCCTCCAAGTATTGGAAAGGAAAAAACAACAGAAAAAAATAACCGATTTTTTTTAGATGCATAAGTATGTATGTGAAATGTGATTTCTTTTGAAATGCGTTCCTTTAGTTTTAGTTAGGCTGAAAGCCTTTTTTGTTCTTTTTTGTATTTGTTTATGTTTAGTTTAAGGTTATAGTCAATAAAAACGTTTAAAGCACACTATCAATATGTTTTTTTATTACAAGTTTCTACATTCATAAACGTCAACAATTTGTTAAACGTCAACACTCGTGGTTTTAATTAGTTGACGTTTTCCCGAGCGCACTGTATGTATATGCATGTAGATAGCTTAAAGATGGTACTCATATCTAACCCAACATTTAAGCATAAATTAACAATCGGAAAATTGTATATGAATATATGTACATATGTATGTATAAGACTTCTGTTAGCCAACGTTAATTGTTTCAATGCTCTGCATAAGGTATGGATTCAATATAATAGGCTATATTTGGATCGCTTGAAGTGTGTATGAATACGTTAATAAAATTGTCAACGACCATACCACGCTGAAAACATCGGTTCTCGTCCGATCACCGAAATTAAGCAGCGTCGGGCGCGGTTAGTACTTGGATGGGGGACCGCTTGGGAACACCGCGTGTTGTTGACATCCAGCAACAATTTTTTTTCTTCATTTTATTTTGCACTTTTTATTAATATAATATAATATTTATTTCAAAATATAAGTCTATACTTTGCTTATACATTAACATTTGCTATGTGTATTTCAACCAGTTCAATGCTCATCAATGAATTTCTCTACCCGTCTTTACTTTATTTCGTTAGTAAAACTACTTAGTTCGTTAATTTACGAAGTCACTCTTTTATTGTTTTCTAATTTACTTTGTTTAGTTAACTAATTAATTTAATATTAAATAAAATGTTTTATCCATAAAATTCAAGCCGAATAAAATAAGCTTGCAACAACCAACCTAAAACTATATACAGCAACAAGCACATAGACTGTGATCTTTTTTTTTTCCAAAGAAGAATATATGTATAAGTGACAGCAGACAATTTCACTAGAGGAGCAGTAGATGCAGAGCTAAAATAACTACCAATATCCCATTTACGCTTTGCAAACAAATTCAGAAATATTATATATGTATGTACAGTGCACTCGGGAAAACGTCAACACTAGTTTACGTCAACATCCCAAAACGTCAACCCTTAATTTTTTACATTGTCTACTCTAAAACGTCAACCAAACCACAAAGCTCTAAAACGTCAACTTTAAATAAATCAAAATTTTGAATTAAGCAACAGTTAAAATACACAGTTTTGATCACACACACACATTTATTTCATGAAATTAGTTCAGAATTCGGGTATTCCCCTTATATTTAAGTACATACATATTTATGTATATAGAATAGAAAAAAAATTCCATCTCAATGTGTTGTCTTTTTATATTCAGTTGATTTTTCGTTCTCGTAAGTGCCACATTACCAAAATGTGTTCAAAACAACCGAAAGTGCTTAAATTACAAGAAAAGGTAAATATTTTGGATTTATTAGAAAAGGGTGCAAGTGCGGTAGCTTTAGCAAAACAATATGGTATCTCAAAATCAACAATTAGCAAGATAAAAATGAAAAAAAATAAAATTTTTGACTGTGTCAATAATACGCTTTCCGGCCAGAGAAAAAGAAAGACATTAAGAGCATCAGAGTTGCCGAAAATGGAAAAGCGCCTGTATCAATGGTTTGTAAAGCAGAGAGAAAAGCATTATCCGGTTAATGCATTAGCGCTCAAACAAAAGGCTAAAGAGATTCATCTAAAAATAAAAGAAAAGGAATGTTCTTTTAACGCAAGTGATGGATGGTTGCAAGGTTTTAAAAAAAGATATGGAGTTCGCCTGCTTAAAATAACTGGAGAAAAACTATCTTCACAGCCTTTGCTGGTCGAACCATTTAAAATCAAACTTAAACAAAAAATTGAAGAAATGGGTCTTTGCCATGATCAATTGTACAATGCTGATGAGTCTGGCTTATTTTGGAAAATTTTGCCAGAAAAGTCTGAAAAGAAAAAACTGCTCCGGGCGTAAAGACAGAAAAACAACGCGTTACTTTTTTATGTTGTGCTAATGCTTCCGGAAATCATAAGCTTAGATTGTTGGTGATTGGGAAGGCAAAAAATCCACGCATTTCCAAAAATTTTAACTGCCCAACTGAGTACAAGAGTTCCAAGTCCTCATCGATGACATCAGCTATTTTCTACGATTGGTTTCACAAATCCTTTGTGCCACAGGTTAATATTTGTTCTGCTACAGAAAAATATCGCTTTCAATAGCTAAGATTTTCTAATTTTAGGTAACAGATTTTCTTTTAAAAAAGACAATAAAACCAAACGAAGCTGTCGAAATATTTAACCGGGCTTTGGATTGGGCTCAATGCGAGAATGTTGAGCAAAATGACCTAAATGTATTAAGACGTTTACGAGAGAAAGCTCTCCTCCAAGTATTGGAAAGGAAAAAACAACAGAAAAAAATAACCGATTTTTTTTAGATGCATAAGTATGTATGTGAAATGTGATCTCTTTTGAAATGCGTTCCTTTAGTTTTAGTTAGGCTGAAAGCCTTTTTTGTTCTTTTTTTGTATTTGTTTATGTTTAGTTTAAGGTTATAGTCAATAAAAACGTTTAAAGCACACTATCAATATGTTTTTTTATTACAAGTTTCTACATTCATAAACGTCAACAATTTGTTAAACGTCAACACTCGTGGTTTTAATTAGTTGACGTTTTCCCGAGCGCACTGTATGTATATGCATGTAGATAGCTTAAAGATGGTACTCATATCTAACCCAACATTTAAGCATAAATTAACAATCGGAAAATTGTATATGAATATATGTACATATGTATGTATAAGACTTCTGTTAGCCAACGTTAATTGTTTCAATGCTGTGCATAAGGTATGGATTCAATATAATAGGCTATATTTGGTTCGCTTGAAGTGTGTATGAATACGTTAATAAAATTGTCAACGACCATACCACGCTGAAAACATCGGTTCTCGTCCGATCACCGAAATTAAGCAGCGTCGGGCGCGGTTAGTACTTGGATGGGGGACCGCTTGGGAACACCGCGTGTTGTTGACATCCAGCAACAATTTTTTTTCTTCATTTTATTTTGCACTTTTTATTAATATAATATAATATTTATTTCAAAATATAAGTCTATACTTTGCTTATACATTAACATTTGCTATGTGTATTTCAACCAGTTCAATGCTCATCAATGAATTTCTCTACCCGTCTTTACTTTATTTCGTTAGTAAAACTACTTAGTTCGTTAATTTATGAAGTCACTCTTTTATTGTTTTCTAATTTACTTTGTTTAGTTAACTAATTAATTTAATATTAAATAAAATGTTTTATCCATAAAATTCAAGCCGAATAAAATAAGCTTGCAACAACCAACCTAAAACTATATACAGCAACAAGCACATAGACTGTGATCTTTTTTTTTTCCAAAGAAGAATATATGTATAAGTGACAGCAGACAATTTCACTAGAGGAGCAGTAGATGCAGAGCTAAAATAACTACCAATATCCCATTTACGCTTTGCAAACAAATTCAGAAATATTATATATGTATGTACAGTGCACTCGGGAAAACGTCAACACTAGTTTACGTCAACATCCCAAAACGTCAACCCTTAATTTTTTACATTGTCTACTCTAAAACGTCAACCAAACCACAAAGCTCTAAAACGTCAACTTTAAATAAATCAAAATTTTGAATTAAGCAACAGTTAAAATACACAGTTTTGATCACACACACACATTTATTTCATGAAATTAGTTCAGAATTCGGGTATTCCCCTTATATTTAAGTACATACATATTTATGTATATAGAATAGAAAAAAAATTCCATCTCAATGTGTTGTCTTTTTATATTCAGTTGATTTTTCGTTCTCGTAAGTGCCACATTACCAAAATGTGTTCAAAACAACCGAAAGTGCTTAAATTACAAGAAAAGGTAAATATTTTGGATTTATTAGAAAAGGGTGCAAGTGCGGTAGCTTTAGCAAAACAATATGGTATCTCAAAATCAACAATTAGCAAGATAAAAATGAAAAAAAATAAAATTTTTGACTGTGTCAATAATACGCTTTCCGGCCAGAGAAAAAGAAAGACATTAAGAGCATCAGAGTTGCCGAAAATGGAAAAGCGCCTGTATCAATGGTTTGTAAAGCAGAGAGAAAAGCATTATCCGGTTAATGCATTAGCGCTCAAACAAAAGGCTAAAGAGATTCATCTAAAAATAAAAGAAAAGGAATGTTCTTTTAACGCAAGTGATGGATGGTTGCAAGGTTTTAAAAAAAGATATGGAGTTCGCCTGCTTAAAATAACTGGAGAAAAACTATCTTCACAGCCTTTGCTGGTCGAACCATTTAAAATCAAACTTAAACAAAAAATTGAAGAAATGGGTCTTTGCCATGATCAATTGTACAATGCTGATGAGTCTGGCTTATTTTGGAAAATTTTGCCAGAAAAGTCTGAAAAGAAAAAACTGCTCCGGGCGTAAAGACAGAAAAACAACGCGTTACTTTTTTATGTTGTGCTAATGCTTCCGGAAATCATAAGCTTAGATTGTTGGTGATTGGGAAGGCAAAAAATCCACGCATTTCCAAAAATTTTAACTGCCCAACTGAGTACAAGAGTTCCAAGTCCTCATCGATGACATCAGCTATTTTCTACGATTGGTTTCACAAATCCTTTGTGCCACAGGTTAATATTTGTTCTGCTACAGAAAAATATCGCTTTTAATAGCTAAGATTTTCTAATTTTAGGTAACAGATTTTCTTTTAAAAAAGACAATAAAACCAAACGAAGCTGTCGAAATATTTAACCGGGCTTTGGATTGGGCTCAATGCGAGAATGTTGAGCAAAATGACCTAAATGTATTAAGACGTTTACGAGAGAAAGCTCTCCTCCAAGTATTGGAAAGGAAAAAACAACAGAAAAAAATAACCGATTTTTTTTAGATGCATAAGTATGTATGTGAAATGTGATCTCTTTTGAAATGCGTTCCTTTAGTTTTAGTTAGGCTGAAAGCCTTTTTTGTTCTTTTTTTGTATTTGTTTATGTTTAGTTTAAGGTTATAGTCAATAAAAACGTTTAAAGCACACTATCAATATGTTTTTTTATTACAAGTTTCTACATTCATAAACGTCAACAATTTGTTAAACGTCAACACTCGTGGTTTTAATTAGTTGACGTTTTCCCGAGCGCACTGTATGTATATGCATGTAGATAGCTTAAAGATGGTACTCATATCTAACCCAACATTTAAGCATAAATTAACAATCGGAAAATTGTATATGAATATATGTACATATGTATGTATAAGGCTTCTGTTAGCCAACGTTAATTGTTTCAATGCTGTGCATAAGGTATGGATTCAATATAATAGGCTATATTTGGTTCGCTTGAAGTGTGTATGAATACGTTAATAAAATTGTCAACGACCATACCACGCTGAAAACATCGGTTCTCGTCCGATCACCGAAATTAAGCAGCGTCGGGCGCGGTTAGTACTTGGATGGGGGACCGCTTGGGAACACCGCGTGTTGTTGACATCCAGCAACAATTTTTTTTCTTCATTTTATTTTGCACTTTTTATTAATATAATATAATATTTATTTCAAAATATAAGTCTATACTTTGCTTATACATTAACATTTGCTATGTGTATTTCAACCAGTTCAATGCTCATCAATGAATTTCTCTACCCGTCTTTACTTTATTTCGTTAGTAAAACTACTTAGTTCGTTAATTTACGAAGTCACTCTTTTATTGTTTTCTAATTTACTTTGTTTAGTTAACTAATTAATTTAATATTAAATAAAATGTTTTATCCATAAAATTCAAGCCGAATAAAATAAGCTTGCAACAACCAACCTAAAACTATATACAGCAACAAGCACATAGACTGTGATCTTTTTTTTTTCCAAAGAAGAATATATGTATAAGTGACAGCAGACAATTTCACTAGAGGAGCAGTAGATGCAGAGCTAAAATAACTACCAATATCCCATTTACGCTTTGCAAACAAATTCAGAAATATTATATATGTATGTACAGTGCACTCGGGAAAACGTCAACACTAGTTTACGTCAACATCCCAAAACGTCAACCCTTAATTTTTTACATTGTCTACTCTAAAACGTCAACCAAACCACAAAGCTCTAAAACGTCAACTTTAAATAAATCAAAATTTTGAATTAAGCAACAGTTAAAATACACAGTTTTGATCACACACACACATTTATTTCATGAAATTAGTTCAGAATTCGGGTATTCCCCTTATATTTAAGTACATACATATTTATGTATATAGAATAGAAAAAAAATTCCATCTCAATGCGTTGTCTTTTTATATTCAGTTGATTTTTCGTTCTCGTAAGTGCCACATTACCAAAATGTGTTTAAAACAACCGAAAGTGCTTAAATTACAAGAAAAGGTAAATATTTTGGATTTATTAGAAAAGGGTGCAAGTGCGGTAGCTTTGGCAAAACAATATGGTATCTCAAAATCAACAATTAGCAAGATAAAAATGAAAAAAAATAAAATTTTTGACTGTGTCAATAATACGCTTTCCGGCCAGAGAAAAAGAAAGACATTAAGAGCACCAGAGTTGCCGAAAATGGAAAAGCGCCTGTATCAATGGTTTGTAAAGCAGAGAGAAAAGCATTATCCGGTTAATGCATTAGCGCTCAAACAAAAGGCTAAAGAGATTCATCTAAAAATAAAAGAAAAGGAATGTTCTTTTAACGCAAGTGATGGATGGTTGCAAGGTTTTAAAAAAAGATATGGAGTTCGCCTGCTTAAAATAACTGGAGAAAAACTATCTTCACAGCCTTTGCTGGTCGAACCATTTAAAATCAAACTTAAACAAAAAATTGAAGAAATGGGTCTTTGCCATGATCAATTGTACAATGCTGATGAGTCTGGCTTATTTTGGAAAATTTTGCCAGAAAAGTCTGAAAAGAAAAAACTGCTCCGGGCGTAAAGACAGAAAAACAACGCGTTACTTTTTTATGTTGTGCTAATGCTTCCGGAAATCATAAGCTTAGATTGTTGGTGATTGGGAAGGCAAAAAATCCACGCATTTTCAAAAATTTTAACTGCCCAACTGAGTACAAGAGTTCCAAGTCCTCATCGATGACATCAGCTATTTTCTACGATTGGTTTCACAAGTCCTTTGTGCCACAGGTTAATATTTGTTCTGCTACAGAAAAATATCGCTTTCAATAGCTAAGATTTTCTAATTTTAGGTAACAGATTTTCTTTTAAAAAAGACAATAAAACCAAACGAAGCTGTCGAAATATTTAACCGGGCTTTGGATTGGGCTCAATGCGAGAACGTTGAGCAAAATGACCTAAATGTATTAAGACGTTTACGAGAGAAAGCTCTCCTCCAAGTATTGGAAAGGAAAAAACAACAGAAAAAAATAACCGATTTTTTTTAGATGCATAAGTATGTATGTGAAATGTGATCTCTTTTGAAATGCGTTCCTTTAGTTTTAGTTAGGCTGAAAGCCTTTTTTGTTCTTTTTTTGTATTTGTTTATGTTTAGTTTAAGGTTATAGTCAATAAAAACGTTTAAAGCACACTATCAATATGTTTTTTTATTACAAGTTTCTACATTCATAAACGTCAACAATTTATTAGAGTAACTGCGGGTATTGTGGTATACCCATTTTATTTTCGTCTATAAAATCGTTAAATTTTATTTGATTTGAATGAAAATTTATCAATAATATGCTACCGTTATTAAGTTCAAATAAACCTAGCTTCAAAAGCCTTAGAGCCGCGAGTTTCAGAAATATTTAAGAAAGTACTGCAAAAGACGGAAACAAGCCCTTGAAAAAATTGGCAGGTAATGTGGTATACCTTATTCTGGTAATGTGGTATAGTATACCACATTACCCGCATATGATGCCTTTAATAATAAGTCAGTTACTTTTGATTGATAACTAAAATTTTATTGCGAACCATTTAAAAAAGGAATATGAACTGAATTAAAACATATTGAACAAAAATATTTTAAGCTTCAATTGACAAAAAACGCAACAATAAAATTCATAGCACTTGTAAGAGTATTACTTACAATATTACTTACAAGAATCGCAAAGAAAAATAGCACTTCGATTGGGAATACACTTTTCGTGGGCCCAAATTTGTTCGCATTGCAGACAAGAGGTCCAAGGCTTCATTATTATATCCTGCCCATAAATTTTGCCACAGTAGTTGCAAGACGATTCTTTTGTTGGTGGAACATCTGGAAACTCCTCTTCACTGTCACTTGAATGCGAGTCAACAAACGATTTGGTAGAAATATTTTTTTTATTAGAGGGTTTTGGGGATGGATTAATGTTGAAAGCAACAACAAATTACACTTATAAGGTAACAAATTACACTTATAAGGCGAAGTTGTTAAAACAGTTGCCTTTGTTTTCCGGCCTTTCCGATTAGGTGGTGGATCTCGTAGCTTTGGTGGTGGAGATATTTCCCAGGGAGTAACGAGTCTTCGGCTTGTGCTTGCTTCTATAAACAAATTAAATAGCGTTCCTAAAATTTCCATAGATTTTATTTCGAAACTTACGAATTTCAGGCTCAATTTACATGGCTGATGCGCTTGGGGTTTCTTCTGTCGTTGAATTTATAGTTTCAACTGGATCCTCTGAGAAGACAATATATCTAGCAAGATTTTTTATATTTAAAACTGAATTGTACCTGATGATGATGAGTTCCCAGCTATAAAATCTGCATCTGTGAAAATATGTTTATCAAACGGACAAATTCCCGTGGCTTTAAAACCATTTATTGCAATTTGTCCAGTTTGAACCCTCAAATAAGCCTTAGTAAATAGTCCTGCGATATGAAAATGTGCAACTTTTCTGCCCTGTTCACGCATAAATCGTCTTATTTCGTCATTATAGTACTTCTTAAAAGGTCCTATAAAAGCCTGAGCCAACGGTTGAAGTTTGTGTGTTGAATGGGGCACAAAGAAAGTATATTCACATTGTGTTCGCGAGCTAGATCAATAACTTCTATATTACGTGTGTGGCTATAATGCCCATCTAATATAAGAAGCAGAGGTTCAGACGGAGATGGTTTCGTTACGCTTAAAAAATGCCTGAACCATTTCGTGAAGATGGGAATTTGAACCCATCCAGACAAATGGCACGCCGAGCTTGAGCCAGGGGGAGCGTCTTTCATTAGAAGAGGGTTATGGTTTTTTCGTGGAAAGATGAAAAATGGTGGTACGAAACCACCTCCTGCGCTCATGCAAGTGATGACTGTAACAAGCGATCCTCGCTCAGCTGAAGTCATTGTTCCAATCTGTTTTTTTCCTTTCCGAGCGATTATTTGTGCCTGTTGCGAAGGAACTACTGATATTCCGGTTTCGTCAACGTTCCAGATACGAGAAGGCGGAAAATTATGTTTTGCGTTTTCTTCTTCCAGCAATTTGAAAAATATATCAACATTTTCTCGAGAAAAACCACGTGCACGGTCGACGCTTGTTCCAGTTGGCTTTCGAAAACTCAGAACATTTCGGTGTCGGTTACAGAAGCCTTTTAGCCAATCCTTGCCAGTGCACTCTTTAATAACGGAGAACTTATTGGGAATGTTGTTTTTTGTGGCAATTTGATAACACAATGACCGCACGTCTGCGCGTGTTAGTCCCCAGTACCTTGACTCCATTTCTAGTATATATTTAACTAAGTCATTCTCAATTTCCGCTGTTAAAATCGGAGCCCGGCCAAGTTTAGTTGTCAACAGCTCCTCGATGGATTTCTCGCTTCTTGCCATGCGCTGCAGAGTGGTATGGGGGACACTAAATGTCTTGGAAGCCAAGAGAATACCCATTTCACCTTTTCTAACCGCTTGGATAGCTTTTTTCATATCCTCTGCTTTCCATTTTGGTATTTCACCTTTCTTCGGCATTTTTTTGATCGAGAGGGTAATATGGTACACTATACCACTTTAGCTGCCTTTACCTATCCCACAATAGCCGCATTAGAGTTTGAACAAATTAATTTTGAATAATTAAATATCGACCAAATATACAAAAATATTGCTTATATGCTTCACTAGTATTAAACTCACTTATTACTTCCCGATGGATAAATGCAGTTTAAAGCACAGGATTTTAATTTGCCAGAAATTTTCCACTGAGCACAAAAAAATGTCAACCACACGACCACGCGATTTTTTTACAACTGACTCATTGTATGCCTTGCAAAACACAAATCAAATCACGCGTTCTTAAGATTCTGAGAATGCCGAAATATCTAACTTGGTCCCGTTATTTCCACGACTTTAGTTTTCGAATAAAGCTGCTATACCACATTACCCGCCTATACCACAATACCCGCAGTTACCCTAAACGTCAACACTCGTGGTTTTAATTAGTTGACGTTTTCCCGAGCGCACTGTATGTATATGCATGTAGATAGCTTAAAGATGGTACTCATATCTAACCCAACATTTAAGCATAAATTAACAATCGGAAAATTGTATATGAATATATGTACATACGTATGTATAAGACTTCTGTTAGCCAACGTTAATTGTTTCAATGCTCTGCATAAGGTATGGATTCAATATAATAGGCTATATTTGGTTCGCTTGAAGTGTGTATGAATACGTTAATAAAATTGTCAACGACCATACCACGCTGAAAACATCGGTTCTCGTCCGATCACCGAAATTAAGCAGCGTCGGGCGCGGTTAGTACTTGGATGGGGGACCGCTTGGGAACACCGCGTGTTGTTGTTGACATCCAGCAACAATTTTTTTTCTTCATTTTATTTTGCACTTTTTATTAATATAATATTTATTTCAAAATATAATTCTATGCTTTGCTATGTGTATTTCAATCAGTGCAATGCTCATCAATGAATTTCTCTACCCGTCTTTACTTTATTTCGCTAGTAAAACTACTAAGTTCGTTTATTTATGTAGTCACTCTTTTATTGTTTGCTAATTTACTTTGTTTAGTTAACTAATTAATTTAATATTAAATAAAATTTTGTATACATAAAATTCAAGCCGAATAAGCGTGCAACAGTCAAGCAAAAACTATATACAGCAACAAGCACATAGACTGTGATCTTTTTTTTCCAAAGAAGAATATATAGATGACAGCAGACAATTTCACTAGAGGAGCAGTAGATGCAGAGCTAAAATAACTACCAATATCCCATTTACGCATTGCAAACGAATTCAGAAATATTATATATGTATGTATGTATATGCATGTAGATAGCTTAAAGATGGTACTCATATCTAACCCAACATTTAAGCATAAATTAACAATCGGAAAATTGTATATGAATATATGTACATATGTATGTATAAGACTTCTGTTAGCCAACGTTAATTGTTTCAATGCTCTGCATAAGGTATGGATTCAATATAATAGGCTATATTTGGTTCGCTTGAAGTGTGTATGAATACGTTAATAAAATTGTCAACGACCATACCACGCTGAAAACATCGGTTCTCGTCCGATCACCGAAATTAAGCAGCGTCGGGCGCGGTTAGTACTTGGATGGGGGACCGCTTGGGAACACCGCGTGTTGTTGACATCCAGCAACAATTTTTTTTCTTCATTTTATTTTGCACTTTTTATTAATATAATATAATATTTATTTCAAAATATAAGTCTATACTTTGCTTATACATTAACATTTGCTATGTGTATTTCAACCAGTTCAATGCTCATCAATGAATTTCTCTACCCGTCTTTACTTTATTTCGTTAGTAAAACTACTTAGTTCGTTAATTTATGTAGTCACTCTTTTATTGTTTTCTAATTTACTTTGTTTAGTTAACTAATTAATTTAATATTAAATAAAATGTTTTATCCATAAAATTCAAGCCGAATAAATTAAGCTTGCAACAACCAACCTAAAACTATATACAGCAACAAGCACATAGACTGTGATCTTTTTTTTTCCAAAGAAGAATATATAAATGACAGCAGACAATTTCACTAGAGGAGCAGTAGATGCAGAGCTAAAATAACTACCAATATCCCATTTACGCTTTGCAAACAAATTCAGAAATATTATATATGTATGTACATATGTATATGCATGTAGATAGCTTAAAGATGGTACTCATATCTAACCCAACATTTAAGCATAAATTAACAATCGGAAAATTGTATATGAATATATGTACATATGTATGTATAAGACTTCTGTTAGCCAACGTTAATTGTTTCAATGCTCTGCATAAGGTATGGATTCAATATAATAGGCTATATTTGGTTCGCTTGAAGTGTGTATGAATACGTTAATAAAATTATCAACGACCATACCACGCTGAAAACATCGGTTCTCGTCCGATCACCGAAATTAAGCAGCGTCGGGCGCGGTTAGTACTTGGATGGGGGACCGCTTGGGAACACCGCGTGTTGTTGACATCCAGCAACAATTTTTTTTCTTCATTTTATTTTGCACTTTTTATTAATATAATATAATATTTATTTCAAAATATAAGTCTATACTTTGCTTATACATTAACATTTGCTATGTGTATTTCAACCAGTTCAATGCTCATCAATGAATTTCTCTACCCGTCTTTACTTTATTTCGTTAGTAAAACTACTAAGTTCGTTAATTTATGTAGTCACTCTTTTATTGTTTGCTAATTTACTTTGTTTAGTTAACTAATTAATTTAATATTAAATAAAATTTTGTATACATAAAATTCAAGCCGAATAAGCGTGCAACAGTCAACCTAAAACTATATACAGCAACAAGCACATAGACTGTGATCTTTTTTTCCAAAGAAGAATATATAAATGACAGCAGACAATGTCACTAGTGGAGCAGTAGATGCAGAGCTAAAATAACTACCAATATCCCATTTACGCTTTGCAAACAAATTCAGAAATATTATATATGTATGTACAGTGCACTCGGGAAAACGTCAACACTAGTTTACGTCAACATCCCAAAACGTCAACCCTTAATTTTTTACATTGTCTACTCTAAAACGTCAACCAAACCACAAAGCTCTAAAACGTCAACTTTAAATAAATCAAAATTTTGAATTAAGCAACAGTTAAAATATACAGTTTTGATCACACACAGACATTTATTTCATGAAATTAGTTCAGAATTCGGGTATTCCCCTTATATTTAAGTACATACATATTTATGTACATAGAATAGAAAAAAAATTCCATCTCAATGTGTTGTCTTTTTATATTCAGTTGATTTTTCGTTCTCGTAAGTGCCACATTACCAAAATGTGTTCAAAACAACCGAAAGTGCTTAAATTACAAGAAAAGGTAAATATTTTGGATTTATTAGAAAAGGGTGCAAGTGCGGTAGCTTTGGCAAAACAATATGGTATCTCAATATCAACAATTAGCAAGATAAAAATGAAAAAAAATAAAATTTTTGACTGTGTCAATAATACGCTTTCCGGCCAGAGAAAAAGAAAGACATTAAGAGCATCAGAGTTGCCGAAAATGGAAAAGCGCCTGTATCAATGGTTTGTAAAGCAGAGAGAAAAGCATTATCCGGTTAATGCATTAGCGCTCAAACAAAAGGCTAAAGAGATTCATCTAAAAATAAAAGAAAAGGAATGTTCTTTTAACGCAAGTGATGGACGGTTGCAAGGTTTTAAAAAAAGATATGGAGTTCGCCTGCTTAAAATAACTGGAGAAAAACTATCTTCACAGCCTTTGCTGGTCGAACCATTTAAAATCAAACTTAAACAAAAAATTGAAGAAATGGGTCTTTGCCATGATCAATTGTACAATGCTGATGAGTCTGGCTTATTTTGGAAAATTTTGCCAGAAAAGTCTGAAAAGAAAAAACTGCTCCGGGCGTAAAGACAGAAAAACAACGCGTTACTTTTTTATGTTGTGCTAATGCTTCCGGAAATCATAAGCTTAGATTGTTGGTGATTGGGAAGGCAAAAAATCCACGCATTTTCAAAAATTTTAACTGCCCAACTGAGTACAAGAGTTCCAAGTCCTCATCGATGACATCAGCTATTTTCTACGATTGGTTTCACAAATCCTTTGTGCCACAGGTTAATATTTGTTCTGCTACAGAAAAATATCGCTTTTAATAGCTAAGATTTTCTAATTTTAGGTAACAGATTTTCTTTTAAAAAAGGCAATAAAACCAAACGAAGCTGTCGAAATATTTAACCGGGCTTTGGATTGGGCTCAATGCGAGAATGTTGAGCAAAATGACCTAAATGTATTAAGACGTTTACGAGAGAAAGCTCTCCTCCAAGTATTGGAAAGGAAAAAACAACAGAAAAAAATAACCGATTTTTTTTAGATGCATAAGTATGTATGTGAAATGTGATCTCTTTTGAAATGCGTTCCTTTAGTTTTAGTTAGGCTGAAAGCCTTTTTTGTTCTTTTTTGTATTTGTTTATGTTTAGTTTAAGGTTATAGTCAATAAAAACGTTTAAAGCACACTATCAATATGTTTTTTTATTACAAGTTTCTACATTCATAAACGTCAACAATTTGTTAAACGTCAACACTCGTGGTTTTAATTAGTTGACGTTTTCCCGAGCGCACTGTATGTATATGCATGTAGATAGCTTAAAGATGGTACTCATATCTAACCCAACATTTAAGCATAAATTAACAATCGGAAAATTGTATATGAATATATGTACATATGTATGTATAAGACTTCTGTTAGCCAACGTTAATTGTTTCAATGCTGTGCATAAGGTATGGATTCAATATAATAGGCTATATTTGGTTCGCTTGAAGTGTGTATGAATACGTTAATAAAATTATCAGCGACCATACCACGCTGAAAACATCGGTTCTCGTCCGATCACCGAAATTAAGCAGCGTCGGGCGCGGTTAGTACTTGGATGGGGGACCGCTTGGGAACACCGCGAGTTGTTGACATCCAGCAACAATTTTTTTTCTTCATTTTATTTTGCACTTTTTATTAATATAATATAATATTTATTTCAAAATATAAGTCTATACTTTGCTTATACATTAACATTTGCTATGTGTATTTCAACCAGTTCAATGCTCATCAATGAATTTCTCTACCCGTCTTTACTTTATTTCGTTAGTAAAACTACTTAGTTCGTTAATTTATGAAGTCACTCTTTTATTGTTTTCTAATTTACTTTGTTTAGTTAACTAATTAATTTAATATTAAATAAAATGTTTTATCCATAAAATTCAAGCCGAATAAAATAAGCTTGCAACAACCAACCTAAAACTATATACAGCAACAAGCACATAGACTGTGATCTTTTTTTTTTCCAAAGAAGAATATATGTATAAGTGACAGCAGACAATTTCACTAGAGGAGCAGTAGATGCAGAGCTAAAATAACTACCAATATCCCATTTACGCTTTGCAAACAAATTCAGAAATATTATATATGTATGTACAGTGCACTCGGGAAAACGTCAACACTAGTTTACGTCAACATCCCAAAACGTCAACCCTTAATTTTTTACATTGTCTACTCTAAAACGTCAACCAAACCACAAAGCTCTAAAACGTCAACTTTAAATAAATCAAAATTTTGAATTAAGCAACAGTTAAAATACACAGTTTTGATCACACACACACATTTATTTCATGAAATTAGTTCAGAATTCGGGTATTCCCCTTATATTTAAGTACATACATATTTATGTATATAGAATAGAAAAAAAATTCCATCTCAATGTGTTGTCTTTTTATATTCAGTTGATTTTTCGTTCTCGTAAGTGCCACATTACCAAAATGTGTTCAAAACAACCGAAAGTGCTTAAATTACAAGAAAAGGTAAATATTTTGGATTTATTAGAAAAGGGTGCAAGTGCGGTAGCTTTAGCAAAACAATATGGTATCTCAAAATCAACAATTAGCAAGATAAAAATGAAAAAAAATAAAATTTTTGACTGTGTCAATAATACGCTTTCCGGCCAGAGAAAAAGAAAGACATTAAGAGCATCAGAGTTGCCGAAAATGGAAAAGCGCCTGTATCAATGGTTTGTAAAGCAGAGAGAAAAGCATTATCCGGTTAATGCATTAGCGCTCAAACAAAAGGCTAAAGAGATTCATCTAAAAATAAAAGAAAAGGAATGTTCTTTTAACGCAAGTGATGGATGGTTGCAAGGTTTTAAAAAAAGATATGGAGTTCGCCTGCTTAAAATAACTGGAGAAAAACTATCTTCACAGCCTTTGCTGGTCGAACCATTTAAAATCAAACTTAAACAAAAAATTGAAGAAATGGGTCTTTGCCATGATCAATTGTACAATGCTGATGAGTCTGGCTTATTTTGGAAAATTTTGCCAGAAAAGTCTGAAAAGAAAAAACTGCTCCGGGCGTAAAGACAGAAAAACAACGCGTTACTTTTTTATGTTGTGCTAATGCTTCCGGAAATCATAAGCTTAGATTGTTGGTGATTGGGAAGGCAAAAAATCCACGCATTTCCAAAAATTTTAACTGCCCAACTGAGTACAAGAGTTCCAAGTCCTCATCGATGACATCAGCTATTTTCTACGATTGGTTTCACAAATCCTTTGTGCCACAGGTTAATATTTGTTCTGCTACAGAAAAATATCGCTTTTAATAGCTAAGATTTTCTAATTTTAGGTAACAGATTTTCTTTTAAAAAAGACAATAAAACCAAACGAAGCTGTCGAAATATTTAACCGGGCTTTGGATTGGGCTCAATGCGAGAATGTTGAGCAAAATGACCTAAATGTATTAAGACGTTTACGAGAGAAAGCTCTCCTCCAAGTATTGGAAAGGAAAAAACAACAGAAAAAAATAACCGATTTTTTTTAGATGCATAAGTATGTATGTGAAATGTGATCTCTTTTGAAATGCGTTCCTTTAGTTTTAGTTAGGCTGAAAGCCTTTTTTGTTCTTTTTTTGTATTTGTTTATGTTTAGTTTAAGGTTATAGTCAATAAAAACGTTTAAAGCACACTATCAATATGTTTTTTTATTACAAGTTTCTACATTCATAAACGTCAACAATTTGTTAAACGTCAACACTCGTGGTTTTAATTAGTTGACGTTTTCCCGAGCGCACTGTATGTATATGCATGTAGATAGCTTAAAGATGGTACTCATATCTAACCCAACATTTAAGCATAAATTAACAATCGGAAAATTGTATATGAATATATGTACATATGTATGTATAAGACTTCTGTTAGCCAACGTTAATTGTTTCAATGCTGTGCATAAGGTAAGGATTCAATATAATAGGCTATATTTGGTTCGCTTGAAGTGTGTATGAATACGTTAATAAAATTATCAACGACCATACCACGCTGAAAACATCGGTTCTCGTCCGATCACCGAAATTAAGCAGCGTCGGGCGCGGTTAGTACTTGGATGGGGGACCGCTTGGGAACACCGCGTGTTGTTGACATCCAGCAACAATTTTTTTTCTTCATTTTATTTTGCACTTTTTATTAATATAATATAATATTTATTTCAAAATATAAGTCTATACTTTGCTTATACATTAACATTTGCTATGTGTATTTCAACCAGTTCAATGCTCATCAATGAATTTCTCTACCCGTCTTTACTTTATTTCGTTAGTAAAACTACTAAGTTCGTTAATTTATGAAGTCACTCTTTTATTGTTTTCTAATTTACTTTGTTTAGTTAACTAATTAATTTAATATTAAATAAAATTTTGTATACATAAAATTCAAGCCGAATAAGCGTGCAACAGTCAACCTAAAACTATATACAGCAACAAGCACATAGACTGTGATCTTTTTTTTCCAAAGAAGAATATATAAATGACAGCAGACAATGTCACTAGTGGAGCAGTAGATGCAGAGCTAAAATAACTACCAATATCCCATTTACGCTTTGCAAACAAATTCAGAAATATTATATATGTATGTACAGTGCACTCGGGAAAACGTCAACACTAGTTTACGTCAACATCCCAAAACGTCAACCCTTAATTTTTTACATTGTCTACTCTAAAACGTCAACCAAACCACAAAGCTCTAAAACGTCAACTTTAAATAAATCAAAATTTTGAATTAAGCAACAGTTAAAATACACAGTTTTGATCACACACAGACATTTATTTCATGAAATTAGTTCAGAATTCGGGTATTCCCCTTATATTTAAGTACATACATATTTATGTACATAGAATAGAAAAAAAATTCCATCTCAATGTGTTGTCTTTTTATATTCAGTTGATTTTTCGTTCTCGTAAGTGACACATTACCAAAATGTGTTCAAAACAACCGAAAGTGCTTAAATTACAAGAAAAGGTAAATATTTTGGATTTATTAGAAAAGGGTGCAAGTGCGGTAGCTTTAGCAAAACAATATGGTATCTCAAAATCAACAATTAGCAAGATAAAAATGAAAAAAAATAAAAATTTTGACTGTGTCAATAATACGCTTTCCGGCCAGAGAAAAAGAAAGACATTAAGAGCATCAGAGTTGCCGAAAATGGAAAAGCGCCTGTATCAATGGTTTGTAAAGCAGAGAGAAAAGCATTATCCGGTTAATGCATTAGCGCTCAAACAAAAGGCTAAAGAGATTCATCTAAAAATAAAAGAAAAGGAATGTTCTTTTAACGCAAGTGATGGATGGTTGCAAGGTTTTAAAAAAAGATATGGAGTTCGCCTGCTTAAAATAACTGGAGAAAAACTATCTTCACAGCCTTTGCTGGTCGAACCATTTAAAATCAAACTTAAACAAAAAATTGAAGAAATGGGTCTTTGCCATGATCAATTGTACAATGCTGATGAGTCTGGCTTATTTTGGAAAATTTTGCCAGAAAAGTCTGAAAAGAAAAAACTGCTCCGGGCGTAAAGACAGAAAAACAACGCGTTACTTTTTTATGTTGTGCTAATGCTTCCGGAAATCATAAGCTTAGATTGTTGGTGATTGGGAAGGCAAAAAATCCACGCATTTTCAAAAATTTTAACTGCCCAACTGAGTACAAGAGTTCCAAGTCCTCATCGATGACATCAGCTATTTTCTACGATTGGTTTCACAAATCCTTTGTGCCACAGGTTAATATTTGTTCTGCTACAGAAAAATATCGCTTTTAATAGCTAAGATTTTCTAATTTTAGGTAACAGATTTTCTTTTAAAAAAGGCAATAAAACCAAACGAAGCTGTCGAAATATTTAACCGGGCTTTGGATTGGGCTCAATGCGAGAATGTTGAGCAAAATGACCTAAATGTATTAAGACGTTTACGAGAGAAAGCTCTCCTCCAAGTATTGGAAAGGAAAAAACAACAGAAAAAAATAACCGATTTTTTTTAGATGCATAAGTATGTATGTGAAATGTGATCTCTTTTGAAATGCGTTCCTTTAGTTTTAGTTAGGCTGAAAGCCTTTTTTGTTCTTTTTTTGTATTTGTTTATGTTTAGTTTAAGGTTATAGTCAATAAAAACGTTTAAAGCACACTATCAATATGTTTTTTTATTACAAGTTTCTACATTCATAAACGTCAACAATTTGTTAAACGTCAACACTCGTGGTTTTAATTAGTTGACGTTTTCCCGAGCGCACTGTATGTATATGCATGTAGATAGCTTAAAGATGGTACTCATATCTAACCCAACATTTAAGCATAAATTAACAATCGGAAAATTGTATATGAATATATGTACATATGTATGTATAAGACTTCTGTTAGCCAACGTTAATTGTTTCAATGCTGTGCATAAGGTATGGATTCAATATAATAGGCTATATTTGGATCGCTTGAAGTGTGTATGAATACGTTAATAAAATTGTCAACGACCATACCACGCTGAAAACATCGGTTCTCGTCCGATCACCGAAATTAAACAGCGTCGGGCGCGGTTAGTACTTGGATGGGGGACCGCTTGGGAACACCGCGTGTTGTTGACATCCAGCAACAATTTTTTTTCTTCATTTTATTTTGCACTTTTTATTAATATAATATAATATTTATTTCAAAATATAAGTCTATACTTTGCTTATACATTAACATTTGCTATGTGTATTTCAACCAGTTCAATGCTCATCAATGAATTTCTCTACCCGTCTTTACTTTATTTCGTTAGTAAAACTACTAAGTTCGTTAATTTATGTAGTCACTCTTTTATTGTTTTCTAATTTACTTTGTTTAGTTAACTAATTAATTTAATATTAAATAAAATTTTGTATACATAAAATTCAAGCCGAATAAGCGTGCAACAGTCAACCTAAAACTATATACAGCAACAAGCACATAGACTGTGATCTTTTTTTTTTCCAAAGAAGAATATATGTATAAGTGACAGCAGACAATTTCACTAGAGGAGCAGTAGATGCAGAGCTAAAATAACTACCAATATCCCATTTACGCTTTGCAAACAAATTCAGAAATATTATATATGTATGTACAGTGCACTCGGGAAAACGTCAACACTAGTTTACGTCAACATCCCAAAACGTCAACCCTTAATTTTTTACATTGTCTACTCTAAAACGTCAACCAAACCACAAAGCTCTAAAACGTCAACTTTAAATAAATCAAAATTTTGAATTAAGCAACAGTTTTGATCACACACACACATTTATTTCATGAAATTAGTTCAGAATTCGGGTATTCCCCTTATATTTAAGTACATACATATTTATGTATATAGAATAGAAAAAAAATTCCATCTCAATGTGTTGTCTTTTTATATTCAGTTGATTTTTCGTTCTCGTAAGTGCCACATTACCAAAATGTGTTCAAAACAACCGAAAGTGCTTAAATTACAAGAAAAGGTAAATATTTTGGATTTATTAGAAAAGGGTGCAAGTGCGGTAGCTTTAGCAAAACAATATGGTATCTCAAAATCAACAATTAGCAAGATAAAAATGAAAAAAAATAAAATTTTTGACTGTGTCAATAATACGCTTTCCGGCCAGAGAAAAAGAAAGACATTAAGAGCATCAGAGTTGCCGAAAATGGAAAAGCGCCTGTATCAATGGTTTGTAAAGCAGAGAGAAAAGCATTATCCGGTTAATGCATTAGCGCTCAAACAAAAGGCTAAAGAGATTCATCTAAAAATAAAAGAAAAGGAATGTTCTTTTAACGCAAGTGATGGATGGTTGCAAGGTTTTAAAAAAAGATATGGAGTTCGCCTGCTTAAAATAACTGGAGAAAAACTATCTTCACAGCCTTTGCTGGTCGAACCATTTAAAATCAAACTTAAACAAAAAATTGAAGAAATGGGTCTTTGCCATGATCAATTGTACAATGCTGATGAGTCTGGCTTATTTTGGAAAATTTTGCCAGAAAAGTCTGAAAAGAAAAAACTGCTCCGGGCGTAAAGACAGAAAAACAACGCGTTACTTTTTTATGTTGTGCTAATGCTTCCGGAAATCATAAGCTTAGATTGTTGGTGATTGGGAAGGCAAAAAATCAACGCATTTTCAAAAATTTTAACTGCCCAACTGAGTACAAGAGTTCCAAGTCCTCATCGATGACATCAGCTATTTTCTACGATTGGTTTCACAAATCCTTTGTGCCACAGGTTAATATTTGTTCTGCTACAGAAAAATATCGCTTTTAATAGCTAAGATTTTCTAATTTTAGGTAACAGATTTTCTTTTAAAAAAGACAATAAAACCAAACGAAGCTGTCGAAATATTTAACCGGGCTTTGGATTGGGCTCAATGCGAGAATGTTGAGCAAAATGACCTAAATGTATTAAGACGTTTACGAGAGAAAGCTCTCCTCCAAGTATTGGAAAGGAAAAAACAACAGAAAAAAATAACCGATTTTTTTTTGGATGCATAAGTATGTATGTGAAATGTGATCTCTTTTGAAATGCGTTCCTTTAGTTTTAGTTAGGCTGAAAGCCTTTTTTGTTCTTTTTTTGTATTTGTTTATGTTTAGTTTAAGGTTATAGTCAATAAAAACGTTTAAAGCACACTATCAATATGTTTTTTTATTACAAGTTTCTACATTCATAAACGTCAACAATTTGTTAAACGTCAACACTCGTGGTTTTAATTAGTTGACGTTTTCCCGAGCGCACTGTATGTATATGCATGTAGATAGCTTAAAGATGGTACTCATATCTAACCCAACATTTAAGCATAAATTAACAATCGGAAAATTGTATATGAATATATGTACATATGTATGTATAAGACTTCTGTTAGCCAACGTTAATTGTTTCAATGCTCTGCATAAGGTATGGATTCAATATAATAGGCTATATTTGGTTCGCTTGAAGTGTGTATGAATACGTTAATAAAATTATCAGCGACCATACCACGCTGAAAACATCGGTTCTCGTCCGATCACCGAAATTAAGCAGCGTCGGGCGCGGTTAGTACTTGGATGGGGGACCGCTTGGGAACACCGCGAGTTGTTGACATCCAGCAACAATTTTTTTTCTTCATTTTATTTTGCACTTTTTATTAATATAATATAATATTTATTTCAAAATATAAGTCTATACTTTGCTTATACATTAACATTTGCTATGTGTATTTCAACCAGTTCAATGCTCATCAATGAATTTCTCTACCCGTCTTTACTTTATTTCGTTAGTAAAACTACTTAGTTCGTTAATTTATGAAGTCACTCTTTTATTGTTTTCTAATTTACTTTGTTTAGTTAACTAATTAATTTAATATTAAATAAAATGTTTTATCCATAAAATTCAAGCCGAATAAAATAAGCTTGCAACAACCAACCTAAAACTATATACAGCAACAAGCACATAGACTGTGATCTTTTTTTTTCCAAAGAAGAATATATGTATAAGTGACAGCAGATAATTTCACTAGAGGAGCAGTAGATGCAGAGCTAAAATAACTACCAATATCCCATTTACGCTTTGCAAACAAATTCAGAAATATTATATATGTATGTACAGTGCACTCGGGAAAACGTCAACACTAGTTTACGTCAACATCCCAAAACGTCAACCCTTAATTTTTTACATTGTCTACTCTAAAACGTCAACCAAACCACAAAGCTCTAAAACGTCAACTTTAAATAAATCAAAATTTTGAATTAAGCAACAGTTAAAATACACAGTTTTGATCACACACACACATTTATTTCATGAAATTAGTTCAGAATTCGGGTATTCCCCTTATATTTAAGTACATACATATTTATGTATATAGAATAGAAAAAAAATTCCATCTCAATGTGTTGTCTTTTTATATTCAGTTGATTTTTCGTTCTCGTAAGTGCCACATTACCAAAATGTGTTCAAAACAACCGAAAGTGCTTAAATTACAAGAAAAGGTAAATATTTTGGATTTATTAGAAAAGGGTGCAAGTGCGGTAGCTTTAGCAAAACAATATGGTATCTCAAAATCAACAATTAGCAAGATAAAAATGAAAAAAAATAAAATTTTTGACTGTGTCAAAAATACGCTTTCCGGCCAGAGAAAAAGAAAGACATTAAGAGCATCAGAGTTGCCGAAAATGGAAAAGCGCCTGTATCAATGGTTTGTAAAGCAGAGAGAAAAGCATTATCCGGTTAATGCATTAGCGCTCAAACAAAAGGCTAAAGAGATTCATCTAAAAATAAAAGAAAAGGAATGTTCTTTTAACGCAAGTGATGGATGGTTGCAAGGTTTTAAAAAAAGATATGGAGTTCGCCTGCTTAAAATAACTGGAGAAAAACTATCTTCACAGCCTTTGCTGGTCGAACCATTTAAAATCAAACTTAAACAAAAAATTGAAGAAATGGGTCTTTGCCATGATCAATTGTACAATGCTGATGAGTCTGGCTTATTTTGGAAAATTTTGCCAGAAAAGTCTGAAAAGAAAAAACTGCTCCGGGCGTAAAGACAGAAAAACAACGCGTTACTTTTTTATGTTGTGCTAATGCTTCCGGAAATCATAAGCTTAGATTGTTGGTGATTGGGAAGGCAAAAAATCCACGCATTTTCAAAAATTTTAACTGCCTAACTGAGTACAAGAGTTCCAAGTCCTCATCGATGACATCAGCTATTTTCTACGATTGGTTTCACAAATCCTTTGTGCCACAGGTTAATATTTGTTCTGCTACAGAAAAATATCGCTTTTAATAGCTAAGATTTTCTAATTTTAGGTAACAGATTTTCTTTTAAAAAAGACAATAAAACCAAACGAAGCTGTCGAAATATTTAACCGGGCTTTGGATTGGGCTCAATGCGAGAATGTTGAGCAAAATGACCTAAATGTATTAAGACGTTTACGAGAGAAAGCTCTCCTCCAAGTATTGGAAAGGAAAAAACAACAGAAAAAAATAACCGATTTTTTTTTGGATGCATAAGTATGTATGTGAAATGTGATCTCTTTTGAAATGCGTTCCTTTAGTTTTAGTTAGGCTGAAAGCCTTTTTTGTTCTTTTTTTGTATTTGTTTATGTTTAGTTTAAGGTTATAGTCAATAAAAACGTTTAAAGCACACTATCAATATGTTTTTTTATTACAAGTTTCTACATTCATAAACGTCAACAATTTGTTAAACGTCAACACTCGTGGTTTTAATTAGTTGACGTTTTCCCGAGCGCACTGTATGTATATGCATGTAGATAGCTTAAAGATGGTACTCATATCTAACCCAACATTTAAGCATAAATTAACAATCGGAAAATTGTATATGAATATATGTACATATGTATGTATAAGACTTCTGTTAGCCAACGTTAATTGTTTCAATGCTGTGCATAAGGTATGGATTCAATATAATAGGCTATATTTGGTTCGCTTGAAGTGTGTATGAATACGTTAATAAAATTGTCAACGACCATACCACGCTGAAAACATCGGTTCTCGTCCGATCACCGAAATTAAGCAGCGTCGGGCGCGGTTAGTACTTGGATGGGGGACCGCTTGGGAACACCGCGAGTTGTTGACATCCAGCAACAATTTTTTTTCTTCATTTTATTTTGCACTTTTTATTAATATAATATAATATTTATTTCAAAATATAAGTCTATACTTTGCTTATACATTAACATTTGCTATGTGTATTTCAACCAGTTCAATGCTCATCAATGAATTTCTCTACCCGTCTTTACTTTATTTCGTTAGTAAAACTACTTAGTTCGTTAATTTATGAAGTCACTCTTTTATTGTTTTCTAATTTACTTTGTTTAGTTAACTAATTAATTTAATATTAAATAAAATGTTTTATCCATAAAATTCAAGCCGAATAAAATAAGCTTGCAACAACCAACCTAAAACTATATACAGCAACAAGCACATAGACTGTGATCTTTTTTTTTCCAAAGAAGAATATATGTATAAGTGACAGCAGACAATTTCACTAGAGGAGCAGTAGATGCAGAGCTAAAATAACTACCAATATCCCATTTACGCTTTGCAAACAAATTCAGAAATATTATATATGTATGTACAGTGCACTCGGGAAAACGTCAACACTAGTTTACGTCAACATCCCAAAACGTCAACCCTTAATTTTTTACATTGTCTACTCTAAAACGTGAACTTTAAATAAATCAAAATTTTGAATTAAGCAACAGTTAAAATACACAGTTTTGATCACACACACACATTTATTTCATGAAATTAGTTCAGAATTCGGGTATTCCCCTTATATTTAAGTACATACATATTTATGTACATATATAGAATAGAAAAAAAATTCCATCTCAATGTGTTGTCTTTTTATATTCAGCTGATTTTTCGTTCTCGTAAGTGCCACATTACCAAAATGTGTTCAAAACAACCGAAAGTGCTTAAATTACAAGAAAAGGTAAATATTTTGGATTTATTAGAAAAGGGTGCAAGTGCGGTAGCTTTAGCAAAACAATATGGTATCTCAAAATCAACAATTAGCAAGATAAAAATGAAAAAAAATAAAATTTTTGACTGTGTCAATAATACGCTTTCCGGCCAGAGAAAAAGAAAGACATTAAGAGCATCAGAGTTGCCGAAAATGGAAAAGCGCCTGTATCAATAGTTTGTAAAGCAGAGAGAAAAGCATTATCCGGTTAATGCATTAGCGCTCAAACAAAAGGCTAAAGAGATTCATCTAAAAATAAAAGAAAAGGAATGTTCTTTTAACGCAAGTGATGGATGGTTGCAAGGTTTTAAAAAAAGATATGGAGTTCGCCTGCTTAAAATAACTGGAGAAAAACTATCTTCACAGCCTTTGCTGGTCGAACCATTTAAAATCAAACTTAAACAAAAAATTGAAGAAATGGGTCTTTGCCATGATCAATTGTACAATGCTGATGAGTCTGGCTTATTTTGGAAAATTTTGCCAGAAAAGTCTGAAAAGAAAAAACTGCTCCGGGCGTAAAGACAGAAAAACAACGCGTTACTTTTTTAGCTTAGATTGTTGGTGATTGGGAAGGCAAAAAATCCACGCATTTTCAAAAATTTTAACTGCCCAACTGAGTACAAGAGTTCCAAGTCCTCATCGATGACATCAGCTATTTTCTACGATTGGTTTCACAAATCCTTTGTGCCACAGGTTAATATTTGTTCTGCTACAGAAAAATATCGCTTTTAATAGCTAAGATTTTCTAATTTTAGGTAACAGATTTTCTTTTAAAAAAGACAATAAAACCAAACGAAGCTGTCGAAATATTTAACCGGGCTTTGGATTGGGCTCAATGCGAGAATGTTGAGCAAAATGACCTAAATGTATTAAGACGTTTACGAGAGAAAGCTCTCCTCCAAGTATTGGAAAGGAAAAAACAACAGAAAAAAATAACCGATTTTTTTTAGATGCATAAGTATGTATGTGAAATGTGATCTCTTTTGAAATGCGTTCCTTTAGTTTTAGTTAGGCTGAAAGCCTTTTTTGTTCTTTTTTTATATTTGTTTATGTTTAGTTTAAGGTTATAGTCAATAAAAACGTTTAAAGCACACTATCAATATGTTTTTTTATTACAAGTTTCTACATTCATAAACGTCAACAATTTGTTAAACGTCAACACTCGTGGTTTTAATTAGTTGACGTTTTCCCGAGCGCACTGTATGTATATGCATGTAGATAGCTTAAAGATGGTACTCATATCTAACCCAACATTTAAGCATAAATTAACAATCGGAAAATTGTATATGAATATATGTACATATGTATGTATAAGACTTCTGTTAGCCAACGTTAATTGTTTCAATGCTGTGCATAAGGTATGGATTCAATATAATAGGCTATATTTGGTTCGCTTGAAGTGTGTATGAATACGTTAATAAAATTGTCAACGACCATACCACGCTGAAAACATCGGTTCTCGTCCGATCACCGAAATTAAGCAGCGTCGGGCGCGGTTAGTACTTGGATGGGGGACCGCTTGGGAACACCGCGTGTTGTTGACATCCAGCAACAATTTTTTTTCTTCATTTTATTTTGCACTTTTTATTAATATAATATAATATTTATTTCAAAATATAAGTCTATACTTTGCTTATACATTAACATTTGCTATGTGTATTTCAACCAGTTCAATTCTCATCAATGAATTTCTCTACCCGTCTTTACTTTATTTCGTTAGTAAAACTACTTAGTTCGTTAATTTATGAAGTCACTCTTTTATTGTTTTCTAATTTACTTTGTTTAGTTAACTAATTAATTTAATATTAAATAAAATGTTTTATCCATAAAATTCAAGCCGAATAAAATAAGCTTGCAACAACCAACCTAAAACTATATACAGCAACAAGCACATAGACTGTGATCTTTTTTTTTCCAAAGAAGAATATATGTATAAGTGACAGCAGACAATTTCACTAGAGGAGCAGTAGATGCAGAGCTAAAATAACTACCAATATCCCATTTACGCTTTGCAAACAAATTCAGAAATATTATATATGTATGTACAGTGCACTCGGGAAAACGTCAACACTAGTTTACGTCAACATCCCAAAACGTCAACCCTTAATTTTTTACATTGTCTACTCTAAAACGTCAACCAAACCACAAAGCTCTAAAACGTCAACTTTAAATAAATCAAAATTTTGAATTAAGCAACAGTTAAAATACACAGTTTTGATCACACACACACATTTATTTCATGAAATTAGTTCAGAATTCGGGTATTCCCCTTATATTTAAGTACATACATATTTATGTATATAGAATAGAAAAAAAATTCCATCTCAATGTGTTGTCTTTTTATATTCAGTTGATTTTTCGTTCTCGTAAGTGCCACATTACCAAAATGTGTTCAAAACAACCGAAAGTGCTTAAATTACAAGAAAAGGTAAATATTTTGGATTTATTAGAAAAGGGTGCAAGTGCGGTAGTTTTGGCAAAACAATATGGTATCTCAAAATCAACAATTAGCAAGATAAAAATGAAAAAAAATAAAATTTTTGACTGTGTCAATAATACGCTTTCCGGCCAGAGGAAAAGAAAGACATTAAGAGCATCAGAGTTGCCGAAAATGGAAAAGCGCCTGTATCAATGGTTTGTAAAGCAGAGAGAAAAGCATTATCCGGTTAATGCATTAGCGCTCAAACAAAAGGCTAAAGAGATTCATCTAAAAATAAAAGAAAAGGAATGTTCTTTTAACGCAAGTGATGGATGGTTGCAAGGTTTTAAAAAAAGATATGGAGTTCGCCTGCTTAAAATAACTGGAGAAAAACTATCTTCACAGCCTTTGCTGGTCGAACCATTTAAAATCAAACTTAAACAAAAAATTGAAGAAATGGGTCTTTGCCATGATCAATTGTACAATGCTGATGAGTCTGGCTTATTTTGGAAAATTTTGCCAGAAAAGTCTGAAAAGAAAAAACTGCTCCGGGCGTAAAGACAGAAAAACAACGCGTTACTTTTTTATGTTGTGCTAATGCTTCCGGAAATCATAAGCTTAGATTGTTGGTGATTGGGAAGGCAAAAAATCCACGCATTTTCAAAAATTTTAACTGCCCAACTGAGTACAAGAGTTCCAAGTCCTCATCGATGACATCAGCTATTTTCTACGATTGGTTTCACAAATCCTTTGTGCCACAGGTTAATACTTGTTCTGCTACAGAAAAATATCGCTTTTAATAGCTAAGATTTTCTAATTTTAGGTAACAGATTTTCTTTTAAAAAAGACAATAAAACCAAACGAAGCTGTCGAAATATTTAACCGGGCTTTGGATTGGGCTCAATGCGAGAATGTTGAGCAAAATGACCTAAATGTATTAAGACGTTTACGAGAGAAAGCTCTCCTCCAAGTATTGGAAAGGAAAAAACAACAGAAAAAAATAACCGATTTTTTTTAGATGCATAAGTATGTATGTGAAATGTGATCTCTTTTGAAATGCGTTCCTTTAGTTTTAGTTAGGCTGAAAGCCTTTTTTGTTCTTTTTTTGTATTTGTTTATGTTTAGTTTAAGGTTATAGTCAATAAAAACGTTTAAAGCACACTATCAATATGTTTTTTTATTACAAGTTTCTACATTCATAAACGTCAACAATTTGTTAAACGTCAACACTCGTGGTTTTAATTAGTTGACGTTTTCCCGAGCGCACTGTATGTATATGCATGTAGATAGCTTAAAGATGGTACTCATATCTAACCCAACATTTAAGCATAAATTAACAATCGGAAAATTGTATATGAATATATGTACATATGTATGTATAAGACTTCTGTTAGCCAACGTTAATTGTTTCAATGCTGTGCATAAGGTATGGATTCAATATAATAGGCTATATTTGGTTCGCTTGAAGTGTGTATGAATACGTTAATAAAATTGTCAACGACCATACCACGCTGAAAACATCGGTTCTCGTCCGATCACCGAAATTAAGCAGCGTCGGGCGCGGTTAGTACTTGGATGGGGGACCGCTTGGGAACACCGCGTGTTGTTGACATCCAGCAACAATTTTTTTTCTTCATTTTATTTTGCACTTTTTATTAATATAATATAATATTTATTTCAAAATATAAGTCTATACTTTGCTTATACATTAACATTTGCTATGTGTATTTCAACCAGTTCAATGCTCATCAATGAATTTCTCTACCCGTCTTTACTTTATTTCGTTAGTAAAACTACTTAGTTCGTTAATTTATGAAGTCACTCTTTTATTGTTTTCTAATTTACTTTGTTTAGTTAACTAATTAATTTAATATTAAATAAAATGTTTTATCCATAAAATTCAAGCCGAATAAAATAAGCTTGCAACAACCAACCTAAAACTATATACAGCAACAAGCACATAGACTGTGATCTTTTTTTTTCCAAAGAAGAATATATGTATAAGTGACAGCAGACAATTTCACTAGAGGAGCAGTAGATGCAGAGCTAAAATAACTACCAATATCCCATTTACGCTTTGCAAACAAATTCAGAAATATTATATATGTATGTACAGTGCACTCGGGAAAACGTCAACACTAGTTTACGTCAACATCCCAAAACGTCAACCCTTAATTTTTTACATTGTCTACTCTAAAACGTCAACCAAACCACAAAGCTCTAAAACGTCAACTTTAAATAAATCAAAATTTTGAATTAAGCAACAGTTAAAATACACAGTTTTGATCACACACACACATTTATTTCATGAAATTAGTTCAGAATTCGGGTATTCCCCTTATATTTAAGTACATACATATTTATGTATATAGAATAGAAAAAAAATTCCATCTCAATGTGTTGTCTTTTTATATTCAGTTGATTTTTCGTTCTCGTAAGTGCCACATTACCAAAATGTGTTCAAAACAACCGAAAGTGCTTAAATTACAAGAAAAGGTAAATATTTTGGATTTATTAGAAAAGGGTGCAAGTGCGGTAGCTTTGGCAAAACAATATGGTATCTCAAAATCAACAATTAGCAAGATAAAAATGAAAAAAAATAAAATTTTTGACTGTGTCAATAATACGCTTTCCGGCCAGAGGAAAAGAAAGACATTAAGAGCATCAGAGTTGCCGAAAATGGAAAAGCGCCTGTATCAATGGTTTGTAAAGCAGAGAGAAAAGCATTATCCGGTTAATGCATTAGCGCTCAAACAAAAGGCTAAAGAGATTCATCTAAAAATAAAAGAAAAGGAATGTTCTTTTAACGCAAGTGATGGATGGTTGCAAGGTTTTAAAAAAAGATATGGAGTTCGCCTGCTTAAAATAACTGGAGAAAAACTATCTTCACAGCCTTTGCTGGTCGAACCATTTAAAATCAAACTTAAACAAAAAATTGAAGAAATGGGTCTTTGCCATGATCAATTGTACAATGCTGATGAGTCTGGCTTATTTTGGAAAATTTTGCCAGAAAAGTCTGAAAAGAAAAAACTGCTCCGGGCGTAAAGACAGAAAAACAACGCGTTACTTTTTTATGTTGTGCTAATGCTTCCGGAAATCATAAGCTTAGATTGTTGGTGATTGGGAAGGCAAAAAATCCACGCATTTTCAAAAATTTTAACTGCCCAACTGAGTACAAGAGTTCCAAGTCCTCATCGATGACATCAGCTATTTTCTACGATTGGTTTCACAAATCCTTTGTGCCACAGGTTAATACTTGTTCTGCTACAGAAAAATATCGCTTTTAATAGCTAAGATTTTCTAATTTTAGGTAACAGATTTTCTTTTAAAAAAGACAATAAAACCAAACGAAGCTGTCGAAATATTTAACCGGGCTTTGGATTGGGCTCAATGCGAGAATGTTGAGCAAAATGACCTAAATGTATTAAGACGTTTACGAGAGAAAGCTCTCCTCCAAGTATTGGAAAGGAAAAAACAACAGAAAAAAATAACCGATTTTTTTTAGATGCATAAGTATGTATGTGAAATGTGATCTCTTTTGAAATGCGTTCCTTTAGTTTTAGTTAGGCTGAAAGCCTTTTTTGTTCTTTTTTTGTATTTGTTTATGTTTAGTTTAAGGTTATAGTCAATAAAAACGTTTAAAGCACACTATCAATATGTTTTTTTATTACAAGTTTCTACATTCATAAACGTCAACAATTTGTTAAACGTCAACACTCGTGGTTTTAATTAGTTGACGTTTTCCCGAGCGCACTGTATGTATATGCATGTAGATAGCTTAAAGATGGTACTCATATCTAACCCAACATTTAAGCATAAATTAACAATCGGAAAATTGTATATGAATATATGTACATATGTATGTATAAGACTTCTGTTAGCCAACGTTAATTGTTTCAATGCTGTGCATAAGGTATGGATTCAATATAATAGGCTATATTTGGTTCGCTTGAAGTGTGTATGAATACGTTAATAAAATTGTCAACGACCATACCACGCTGAAAACATCGGTTCTCGTCCGATCACCGAAATTAAGCAGCGTCGGGCGCGGTTAGTACTTGGATGGGGGACCGCTTGGGAACACCGCGTGTTGTTGACATCCAGCAACAATTTTTTTTCTTCATTTTATTTTGCACTTTTTATTAATATAATATAATATTTATTTCAAAATATAAGTCTATACTTTGCTTATACATTAACATTTGCTATGTGTATTTCAACCAGTTCAATGCTCATCAATGAATTTCTCTACCCGTCTTTACTTTATTTCGTTAGTAAAACTACTTAGTTCGTTAATTTATGAAGTCACTCTTTTATTGTTTTCTAATTTACTTTGTTTAGTTAACTAATTAATTTAATATTAAATAAAATGTTTTATCCATAAAATTCAAGCCGAATAAAATAAGCTTGCAACAACCAACCTAAAACTATATACAGCAACAAGCACATAGACTGTGATCTTTTTTTTTCCAAAGAAGAATATATGTATAAGTGACAGCAGACAATTTCACTAGAGGAGCAGTAGATGCAGAGCTAAAATAACTACCAATATCCCATTTACGCTTTGCAAACAAATTCAGAAATATTATATATGTATGTACAGTGCACTCGGGAAAACGTCAACACTAGTTTACGTCAACATCCCAAAACGTCAACCCTTAATTTTTTACATTGTCTACTCTAAAACGTCAACCAAACCACAAAGCTCTAAAACGTCAACTTTAAATAAATCAAAATTTTGAATTAAGCAACAGTTAAAATACACAGTTTTGATCACACACACACATTTATTTCATGAAATTAGTTCAGAATTCGGGTATTCCCCTTATATTTAAGTACATACATATTTATGTATATAGAATAGAAAAAAAATTCCATCTCAATGTGTTGTCTTTTTATATTCAGTTGATTTTCCGTTCTCGTAAGTGCCACATTACCAAAATGTGTTCAAAACAACCGAAAGTGCTTAAATTACAAGAAAAGGTAAATATTTTGGATTTATTAGAAAAGGGTGCAAGTGCGGTAGCTTTGGCAAAACAATATGGTATCTCAAAATCAACAATTAGCAAGATAAAAATGAAAAAAAATAAAATTTTTGACTGTGTCAATAATACGCTTTCCGGCCAGAGAAAAAGAAAGACATTAAGAGCATCAGAGTTGCCGAAAATGGAAAAGCGCCTGTATCAATGGTTTGTAAAGCAGAGAGAAAAGCATTATCCGGTTAATGCATTAGCGCTCAAACAAAAGGCTAAAGAGATTCATCTAAAAATAAAAGAAAAGGAATGTTCTTTTAACGCAAGTGATGGATGGTTGCAAGGTTTTAAAAAAAGATATGGAGTTCGCCTGCTTAAAATAACTGGAGAAAAACTATCTTCACAGCCTTTGCTGGTCGAACCATTTAAAATCAAACTTAAACAAAAAATTGAAGAAATGGGTCTTTGCCATGATCAATTGTACAATGCTGATGAGTCTGGCTTATTTTGGAAAATTTTGCCAGAAAAGTCTGAAAAGAAAAAACTGCTCCGGGCGTAAAGACAGAAAAACAACGCGTTACTTTTTTATGTTGTGCTAATGCTTCCGGAAATCATAAGCTTAGATTGTTGGTGATTGGGAAGGCAAAAAATCCACGCATTTTCAAAAATTTTAACTGCCCAACTGAGTACAAGAGTTCCAAGTCCTCATCGATGACATCAGCTATTTTCTACGATTGGTTTCACAAATCCTTTGTGCCACAGGTTAATACTTGTTCTGCTACAGAAAAATATCGCTTTTAATAGCTAAGATTTTCTAATTTTAGGTAACAGATTTTCTTTTAAAAAAGACAATAAAACCAAACGAAGCTGTCGAAATATTTAACCGGGCTTTGGATTGGGCTCAATGCGAGAATGTTGAGCAAAATGACCTAAATGTATTAAGACGTTTACGAGAGAAAGCTCTCCTCCAAGTATTGGAAAGGAAAAAACAACAGAAAAAAATAACCGATTTTTTTTAGATGCATAAGTATGTATGTGAAATGTGATCTCTTTTGAAATGCGTTCCTTTAGTTTTAGTTAGGCTGAAAGCCTTTTTTGTTCTTTTTTTGTATTTGTTTATGTTTAGTTTAAGGTTATAGTCAATAAAAACGTTTAAAGCACACTATCAATATGTTTTTTTATTACAAGTTTCTACATTCATAAACGTCAACAATTTGTTAAACGTCAACACTCGTGGTTTTAATTAGTTGACGTTTTCCCGAGCGCACTGTATGTATATGCATGTAGATAGCTTAAAGATGGTACTCATATCTAACCCAACATTTAAGCATAAATTAACAATCGGAAAATTGTATATGAATATATGTACATATGTATGTATAAGACTTCTGTTAGCCAACGTTAATTGTTTCAATGCTGTGCATAAGGTATGGATTCAATATAATAGGCTATATTTGGTTCGCTTGAAGTGTGTATGAATACGTTAATAAAATTGTCAACGACCATACCACGCTGAAAACATCGGTTCTCGTCCGATCACCGAAATTAAGCAGCGTCGGGCGCGGTTAGTACTTGGATGGGGGACCGCTTGGGAACACCGCGTGTTGTTGACATCCAGCAACAATTTTTTTTCTTCATTTTATTTTGCACTTTTTATTAATATAATATAATATTTATTTCAAAATATAAGTCTATACTTTGCTTATACATTAACATTTGCTATGTGTATTTCAACCAGTTCAATGCTCATCAATGAATTTCTCTACCCGTCTTTACTTTATTTCGTTAGTAAAACTACTTAGTTCGTTAATTTATGAAGTCACTCTTTTATTGTTTTCTAATTTACTTTGTTTAGTTAACTAATTAATTTAATATTAAATAAAATGTTTTATCCATAAAATTCAAGCCGAATAAAATAAGCTTGCAACAACCAACCTAAAACTATATACAGCAACAAGCACATAGACTGTGATCTTTTTTTTTTCCAAAGAAGAATATATGTATAAGTGACAGCAGACAATTTCACTAGAGGAGCAGTAGATGCAGAGCTAAAATAACTACCAATATCCCATTTACGCTTTGCAAACAAATTCAGAAATATTATATATGTATGTACAGTGCACTCGGGAAAACGTCAACACTAGTTTACGTCAACATCCCAAAACGTCAACCCTTAATTTTTTACATTGTCTACTCTAAAACGTCAACCAAACCACAAAGCTCTAAAACGTCAACTTTAAATAAATCAAAATTTTGAATTAAGCAACAGTTAAAATACACAGTTTTGATCACACACACACATTTATTTCATGAAATTAGTTCAGAATTCGGGTATTCCCCTTATATTTAAGTACATACATATTTATGTATATAGAATAGAAAAAAAATTCCATCTCAATGTGTTGTCTTTTTATATTCAGTTGATTTTTCGTTCTCGTAAGTGCCACATTACCAAAATGTGTTCAAAACAACCGAAAGTGCTTAAATTACAAGAAAAGGTAAATATTTTGGATTTATTAGAAAAGGGTGCAAGTGCGGTAGCTTTGGCAAAACAATATGGTATCTCAAAATCAACAATTAGCAAGATAAAAATGAAAAAAAATAAAATTTTTGACTGTGTCAATAATACGCTTTCCGGCCAGAGAAAAAGAAAGACATTAAGAGCATCAGAGTTGCCGAAAATGGAAAAGCGCCTGTATCAATGGTTTGTAAAGCAGAGAGAAAAGCATTATCCGGTTAATGCATTAGCGCTCAAACAAAAGGCTAAAGAGATTCATCTAAAAATAAAAGAAAAGGAATGTTCTTTTAACGCAAGTGATGGATGGTTGCAAGGTTTTAAAAAAAGATATGGAGTTCGCCTGCTTAAAATAACTGGAGAAAAACTATCTTCACAGCCTTTGCTGGTCGAACCATTTAAAATCAAACTTAAACAAAAAATTGAAGAAATGGGTCTTTGCCATGATCAATTGTACAATGCTGATGAGTCTGGCTTATTTTGGAAAATTTTGCCAGAAAAGTCTGAAAAGAAAAAACTGCTCCGGGCGTAAAGACAGAAAAACAACGCGTTACTTTTTTATGTTGTGCTAATGCTTCCGGAAATCATAAGCTTAGATTGTTGGTGATTGGGAAGGCAAAAAATCCACGCATTTTCAAAAATTTTAACTGCCCAACTGAGTACAAGAGTTCCAAGTCCTCATCGATGACATCAGCTATTTTCTACGATTGGTTTCACAAATCCTTTGTGCCACAGGTTAATATTTGTTCTGCTACAGAAAAATATCGCTTTTAATAGCTAAGATTTTCTAATTTTAGGTAACAGATTTTCTTTTAAAAAAGACAATAAAACCAAACGAAGCTGTCGAAATATTTAACCGGGCTTTGGATTGGGCTCAATGCGAGAATGTTGAGCAAAATGACCTAAATGTATTAAGACGTTTACGAGAGAAAGCTCTCCTCCAAGTATTGGAAAGGAAAAAACAACAGAAAAAAATAACCGATTTTTTTTAGATGCATAAGTATGTATGTGAAATGTGATCTCTTTTGAAATGCGTTCCTTTAGTTTTAGTTAGGCTGAAAGCCTTTTTTGTTCTTTTTTTGTATTTGTTTATGTTTAGTTTAAGGTTATAGTCAATAAAAACGTTTAAAGCACACTATCAATATGTTTTTTTATTACAAGTTTCTACATTCATAAACGTCAACAATTTGTTAAACGTCAACACTCGTGGTTTTAATTAGTTGACGTTTTCCCGAGCGCACTGTATGTATATGCATGTAGATAGCTTAAAGATGGTACTCATATCTAACCCAACATTTAAGCATAAATTAACAATCGGAAAATTGTATATGAATATATGTACATATGTATGTATAAGACTTCTGTTAGCCAACGTTAATTGTTTCAATGCTGTGCATAAGGTATGGATTCAATATAATAGGCTATATTTGGTTCGCTTGAAGTGTGTATGAATACGTTAATAAAATTGTCAACGACCATACCACGCTGAAAACATCGGTTCTCGTCCGTTCACCGAAATTAAGCAGCGTCGGGCGCGGTTAGTACTTGGATGGGGGACCGCTTGGGAACACCGCGTGTTGTGTTGACATCCAGCAACAATTTTTTTTCTTCATTTTATTTTGCACTTTTTATTAATATAATATAATATTTATTTCAAAATATAAGTCTATACTTTGCTTATACATTAACATTTGCTATGTGTATTTCAACCAGTTCAATGCTCATCAATGAATTTCTCTACCCGTCTTTACTTTATTTCGTTAGTAAAACTACTTAGTTCGTTAATTTATGAAGTCACTCTTTTATTGTTTTCTAATTTACTTTGTTTAGTTAACTAATTAATTTAATATTAAATAAAATGTTTTATCCATAAAATTCAAGCCGAATAAAATAAGCTTGCAACAACCAACCTAAAACTATATACAGCAACAAGCACATAGACTGTGATCTTTTTTTTTTCCAAAGAAGAATATATGTATAAGTGACAGCAGACAATTTCACTAGAGGAGCAGTAGATGCAGAGCTGAAATAACTACCAATATCCCATTTACGCTTTGCAAACAAATTCAGAAATATTATATATGTATGTACAGTGCACTCGGGAAAACGTCAACACTAGTTTACGTCAACATCCCAAAACGTCAACCCTTAATTTTTTACATTGTCTACTCTAAAACGTCAACCAAACCACAAAGCTCTAAAACGTCAACTTTAAATAAATCAAAATTTTGAATTAAGCAACAGTTAAAATACACAGTTTTGATCACACACACACATTTATTTCATGAAATTAGTTCAGAATTCGGGTATTCCCCTTATATTTAAGTACATACATATTTATGTATATAGAATAGAAAAAAAATTCCATCTCAATGTGTTGTCTTTTTATATTCAGTTGATTTTTCGTTCTCGTAAGTGCCACATTACCAAAATGTGTTCAAAACAACCGAAAGTGCTTAAATTACAAGAAAAGGTAAATATTTTGGATTTATTAGAAAAGGGTGCAAGTGCGGTAGCTTTGGCAAAACAATATGGTATCTCAAAATCAACAATTAGCAAGATAAAAATGAAAAAAAATAAAATTTTTGACTGTGTCAATAATACGCTTTCCGGCCAGAGAAAAAGAAAGACATTAAGAGCATCAGAGTTGCCGAAAATGGAAAAGCGCCTGTATCAATGGTTTGTAAAGCAGAGAGAAAAGCATTATCCGGTTAATGCATTAGCGCTCAAACAAAAGGCTAAAGAGATTCATCTAAAAATAAAAGAAAAGGAATGTTCTTTTAACGCAAGTGATGGATGGTTGCAAGGTTTTAAAAAAAGATATGGAGTTCGCCTGCTTAAAATAACTGGAGAAAAACTATCTTCACAGCCTTTGCTGGTCGAACCATTTAAAATCAAACTTAAACAAAAAATTGAAGAAATGGGTCTTTGCCATGATCAATTGTACAATGCTGATGAGTCTGGCTTATTTTGGAAAATTTTGCCAGAAAAGTCTGAAAAGAAAAAACTGCTCCGGGCGTAAAGACAGAAAAACAACGCGTTACTTTTTTATGTTGTGCTAATGCTTCCGGAAATCATAAGCTTAGATTGTTGGTGATTGGGAAGGCAAAAAATCCACGCATTTTCAAAAATTTTAACTGCCCAACTGAGTACAAGAGTTCCAAGTCCTCATCGATGACATCAGCTATTTTCTACGATTGGTTTCACAAATCCTTTGTGCCACAGGTTAATATTTGTTCTGCTACAGAAAAATATCGCTTTTAATAGCTAAGATTTTCTAATTTTAGGTAACAGATTTTCTTTTAAAAAAGACAATAAAACCAAACGAAGCTGTCGAAATATTTAACCGGGCTTTGGATTGGGCTCAATGCGAGAATGTTGAGCAAAATGACCTAAATGTATTAAGACGTTTACGAGAGAAAGCTCTCCTCCAAGTATTGGAAAGGAAAAAACAACAGAAAAAAATAACCGATTTTTTTTAGATGCATAAGTATGTATGTGAAATGTGATCTCTTTTGAAATGCGTTCCTTTAGTTTTAGTTAGGCTGAAAGCCTTTTTTGTTCTTTTTTTGTATTTGTTTATGTTTAGTTTAAGGTTATAGTCAATAAAAACGTTTAAAGCACACTATCAATATGTTTTTTTATTACAAGTTTCTACATTCATAAACGTCAACAATTTGTTAAACGTCAACACTCGTGGTTTTAATTAGTTGACGTTTTCCCGAGCGCACTGTATGTATATGCATGTAGATAGCTTAAAGATGGTACTCATATCTAACCCAACATTTAAGCATAAATTAACAATCGGAAAATTGTATATGAATATATGTACATATGTATGTATAAGACTTCTGTTAGCCAACGTTAATTGTTTCAATGCTGTGCATAAGGTATGGATTCAATATAATAGGCTATATTTGGTTCGCTTGAAGTGTGTATGAATACGTTAATAAAATTGTCAACGACCATACCACGCTGAAAACATCGGTTCTCGTCCGATCACCGAAATTAAGCAGCGTCGAGCGCGGTTAGTACTTGGATGGGGGACCGCTTGGGAACACCGCGTGTTGTTGACATCCAGCAACAATTTTTTTTCTTCATTTTATTTTGCACTTTTTATTAATATAATATAATATTTATTTCAAAATATAAGTCTATACTTTGCTTATACATTAACATTTGCTATGTGTATTTCAACCAGTTCAATGCTCATCAATGAATTTCTCTACCCGTCTTTACTTTATTTCGTTAGTAAAACTACTTAGTTCGTTAATTTATGAAGTCACTCTTTTATTGTTTTCTAATTTACTTTGTTTAGTTAACTAATTAATTTAATATTAAATAAAATGTTTTATCCATAAAATTCAAGCCGAATAAAATAAGCTTGCAACAACCAACCTAAAACTATATACAGCAACAAGCACATGGACTGTGATCTTTTTTTTTTCCAAAGAAGAATATATGTATAAGTGACAGCAGACAATTTCACTAGAGGAGCAGTAGATGCAGAGCTAAAATAACTACCAATATCCCATTTACGCTTTGCAAACAAATTCAGAAATATTATATATGTATGTACAGTGCACTCGGGAAAACGTCAACACTAGTTTACGTCAACATCCCAAAACGTCAACCCTTAATTTTTTACATTGTCTACTCTAAAACGTCAACCAAACCACAAAGCTCTAAAACGTCAACTTTAAATAAATCAAAATTTTGAATTAAGCAACAGTTAAAATACACAGTTTTGATCACACACACACATTTATTTCATGAAATTAGTTCAGAATTCGGGTATTCCCCTTATATTTAAGTACATACATATTTATGTATATAGAATAGAAAAAAAATTCCATCTCAATGTGTTGTCTTTTTATATTCAGCTGATTTTTCGTTCTCGTAAGTGCCACATTACCAAAATGTGTTCAAAACAACCGAAAGTGCTTAAATTACAAGAAAAGGTAAATATTTTGGATTTATTAGAAAAGGGTGCAAGTGCGGTAGCTTTAGCAAAACAATATGGTATCTCAAAATCAACAATTAGCAAGATAAAAATGAAAAAAAATAAAATTTTTGACTGTGTCAATAATACGCTTTCCGGCCAGAGAAAAAGAAAGACATTAAGAGCATCAGAGTTGCCGAAAATGGAAAAGCGCCTGTATCAATGGTTTGTAAAGCAGAGAGAAAAGCATTATCCGGTTAATGCATTAGCGCTCAAACAAAAGGCTAAAGAGATTCATCTAAAAATAAAAGAAAAGGAATGTTCTTTTAACGCAAGTGATGGATGGTTGCAAGGTTTTAAAAAAAGATATGGAGTTCGCCTGCTTAAAATAACTGGAGAAAAACTATCTTCACAGCCTTTGCTGGTCGAACCATTTAAAATCAAACTTAAACAAAAAATTGAAGAAATGGGTCTTTGCCATGATCAATTGTACAATGCTGATGAGTCTGGCTTATTTTGGAAAATTTTGCCAGAAAAGTCTGAAAAGAAAAAACTGCTCCGGGCGTAAAGACAGAAAAACAACGCGTTACTTTTTTATGTTGTGCTAATGCTTCCGGAAATCATAAGCTTAGATTGTTGGTGATTGGGAAGGCAAAAAATCCACGCATTTTCAAAAATTTTAACTGCCCAACTGAGTACAAGAGTTCCAAGTCCTCATCGATGACATCAGCTATTTTCTACGATTGGTTTCACAAATCCTTTGTGCCACAGGTTAATATTTGTTCTGCTACAGAAAAATATCGCTTTTAATAGCTAAGATTTTCTAATTTTAGGTAACAGATTTTCTTTTAAAAAAGACAATAAAACCAATCGAAGCTGTCGAAATATTTAACCGGGCTTTGGATTGGGCTCAATGCGAGAATGTTGAGCAAAATGACCTAAATGTATTAAGACGTTTACGAGAGAAAGCTCTCCTCCAAGTATTGGAAAGGAAAAAACAACAGAAAAAAATAACCGATTTTTTTTAGATGCATAAGTATGTATGTGAAATGTGATCTCTTTTGAAATGCGTTCCTTTAGTTTTAGTTAGGCTGAAAGCCTTTTTTGTTCTTTTTTTGTATTTGTTTATGTTTAGTTTAAGGTTATAGTCAATAAAAACGTTTAAAGCACACTATCAATATGTTTTTTTATTACAAGTTTCTACATTCATAAACGTCAACAATTTGTTAAACGTCAACACTCGTGGTTTTAATTAGTTGACGTTTTCCCGAGCGCACTGTATGTATATGCATGTAGATAGCTTAAAGATGGTACTCATATCTAACCCAACATTTAAGCATAAATTAACAATCGGAAAATTGTATATGAATATATGTACATATGTATGTATAAGACTTCTGTTAGCCAACGTTAATTGTTTCAATGCTGTGCATAAGGTATGGATTCAATATAATAGGCTATATTTGGTTCGCTTGAAGTGTGTATGAATATAGTCAACGACCATACCACGCTGAAAACATCGGTTCTCGTCCGATCACCGAAATTAAGCAGCGTCGGGCGCGGTTAGTACTTGGATGGGGGACCGCTTGGGAACACCGCGTGTTGTTGACATCCAGCAACAATTTTTTTTCTTCATTTTATTTTGCACTTTTTATTAATATAATATAATATTTATTTCAAAATATAAGTCTATACTTTGCTTATACATTAACATTTGCTATGTGTATTTCAACCAGTTCAATGCTCATCAATGAATTTCTCTACCCGTCTTTACTTTATTTCGTTAGTAAATCTACTTAGTTCGTTAATTTATGAAGACACTCTTTTATTGTTTTCTAATTTACTTTGTTTAGTTAACTAATTAATTTAATATTAAATAAAATGTTTTATCCATAAAATTCAAGCCGAATAAAATAAGCTTGCAACAACCAACCTAAAACTATATACAGCAACAAGCACATAGACTGTGATCTTTTTTTTTCCAAAGAAGAATACATGTATAAGTGACAGCAGATAATTTCACTAGAGGAGCAGTAGATGCAGAGCTAAAATAACTACCAATATCCCATTTACGCTTTGCAAACAAATTCAGAAATATTATATATGTATGTACAGTGCACTCGGGAAAACGTCAACACTAGTTTACGTCAACATCCCAAAACGTCAACCCTTAATTTTTTACATTGTCTACTCTAAAACGTGAACTTTAAATAAATCAAAATTTTGAATTAAGCAACAGTTAAAATACACAGTTTTGATCACACACACACATTTATTTCATGAAATTAGTTCAGAATTCGGGTATTCCCCTTATATTTAAGTACATACATATTTATGTACATATATAGAATAGAAAAAAAATTCCATCTCAATGTGTTGTCTTTTTATATTCAGCTGATTTTTCGTTCTCGTAAGTGCCACATTACCAAAATGTGTTCAAAACAACCGAAAGTGCTTAAATTACAAGAAAAGGTAAATATTTTGGATTTATTAGAAAAGGGTGCAAGTGCGGTAGCTTTAGCAAAACAATATGGTATCTCAAAATCAACAATTAGCAAGATAAAAATGAAAAAAAAATAAAATTTTTGACTGTGTCAATAATACGCTTTCCGGCCAGAGAAAAAGAAAGACATTAAGAGCATCAGAGTTGCCGAAAATGGAAAAGCGCCTGTATCAATGGTTTGTAAAGCAGAGAGAAAAGCATTATCCGGTTAATGCATTAGCGCTCAAACAAAAGGCTAAAGAGATTCATCTAAAAATAAAAGAAAAGGAATGTTCTTTTAACGCAAGTGATGGATGGTTGCAAGGTTTTAAAAAAAGATATGGAGTTCGCCTGCTTAAAATAACTGGAGAAAAACTATCTTCACAGCCTTTGCTGGTCGAACCATTTAAAATCAAACTTAAACAAAAAATTGAAGAAATGGGTCTTTGCCATGATCAATTGTACAATGCTGATGAGTCTGGCTTATTTTGGAAAATTTTGCCAGAAAAGTCTGAAAAGAAAAAACTGCTCCGGGCGTAAAGACAGAAAAACAACGCGTTACTTTTTTAGCTTAGATTGTTGGTGATTGGGAAGGCAAAAAATCCACGCATTTTCAAAAATTTTAACTGCCCAACTGAGTACAAGAGTTCCAAGTCCTCATCGATGACATCAGCTATTTTCTACGATTGGTTTCACAAATCCTTTGTGCCACAGGTTAATATTTGTTCTGCTACAGAAAAATATCGCTTTTAATAGCTAAGATTTTCTAATTTTAGGTAACAGATTTTCTTTTAAAAAAGACAATAAAACCAAACGAAGCTGTCGAAATATTTAACCGGGCTTTGGATTGGGCTCAATGCGAGAATGTTGAGCAAAATGACCTAAATGTATTAAGACGTTTACGAGAGAAAGCTCTCCTCCAAGTATTGGAAAGGAAAAAACAACAGAAAAAAATAACCGATTTTTTTTAGATGCATAAGTATGTATGTGAAATGTGATCTCTTTTGAAATGCGTTCCTTTAGTTTTAGTTAGGCTGAAAGCCTTTTTTGTTCTTTTTTTATATTTGTTTATGTTTAGTTTAAGGTTATAGTCAATAAAAACGTTTAAAGCACACTATCAATATGTTTTTTTATTACAAGTTTCTACATTCATAAACGTCAACAATTTGTTAAACGTCAACACTCGTGGTTTTAATTAGTTGACGTTTTCCCGAGCGCACTGTATGTATATGCATGTAGATAGCTTAAAGATGGTACTCATATCTAACCCAACATTTAAGCATAAATTAACAATCGGAAAATTGTATATGAATATATGTACATATGTATGTATAAGACTTCTGTTAGCCAACGTTAATTGTTTCAATGCTGTGCATAAGGTATGGATTCAATATAATAGGCCATATTTGGTTCGCTTGAAGTGTGTATGAATACGTTAATAAAATTATCAACGACCATACCACGCTGAAAACATCGGTTCTCGTCCGATCACCGAAATTAAGCAGCGTCGGGCGCGGTTAGTACTTGGATGGGGGACCGCTTGGGAACACCGCGTGTTGTTGACATCCAGCAACAATTTTTTTTCTTCATTTTATTTTGCACTTTTTATTAATATAATATAATATTTATTTCAAAATATAAGTCTATACTTTGCTTATACATTAACATTTGCTATGTGTATTTCCCGATTTTTTTTAGATGCATAAGTATGTATGTGAAATGTGATCTCTTTTGAAATGCGTTCCTTTAGTTTTAGTTAGGCTGAAAGCCTTTTTTGTTCTTTTTTTGTATTTGTTTATGTTTAGTTTAAGGTTATAGTCAATAAAAACGTTTAAAGCACACTATCAATATGTTTTTTTATTACAAGTTTCTACATTCATAAACGTCAACAATTTGTTAAACGTCAACACTCGTGGTTTTAATTAGTTGACGTTTTCCCGAGCGCACTGTATGTATATGCATGTAGATAGCTTAAAGATGGTACTCATATCTAACCCAACATTTAAGCATAAATTAACAATCGGAAAATTGTATATGAATATATGTACATATGTATGTATAAGACTTCTGTTAGCCAACGTTAATTGTTTCAATGCTGTGCATAAGGTATGGATTCAATATAATAGGCTATATTTGGTTCGCTTGAAGTGTGTATGAATACGTTAATAAAATTGTCAACGACCATACCACGCTGAAAACATCGGTTCTCGTCCGATCACCGAAATTAAGCAGCGTCGGGCGCGGTTAGTACTTGGATGGGGGACCGCTTGGGAACACCGCGTGTTGTTGACATCCAGCAACAATTTTTTTTCTTCATTTTATTTTGCACTTTTTATTAATATAATATAATATTTATTTCAAAATATAAGTCTATACTTTGCTTATACATTAACATTTGCTATGTGTATTTCAACCAGTTCAATGCTCATCAATGAATTTCTCTACCCGTCTTTACTTTATTTCGTTAGTAAATCTACTTAGTTCGTTAATTTATGAAGTCACTCTTTTATTGTTTTCTAATTTACTTTGTTTAGTTAACTAATTAATTTAATATTAAATAAAATGTTTTATCCATAAAATTCAAGCCGAATAAAATAAGCTTGCAACAACCAACCTAAAACTATATACAGCAACAAGCACATAGACTGTGATCTTTTTTTTTCCAAAGAAGAATACATGTATAAGTGACAGCAGATAATTTCACTAGAGGAGCAGTAGATGCAGAGCTAAAATAACTACCAATATCCCATTTACGCTTTGCAAACAAATTCAGAAATATTATATATGTATGTACAGTGCACTCGGGAAAACGTCAACACTAGTTTACGTCAACATCCCAAAACGTCAACCCTTAATTTTTTACATTGTCTACTCTAAAACGTGAACTTTAAATAAATCAAAATTTTGAATTAAGCAACAGTTAAAATACACAGTTTTGATCACACACACACATTTATTTCATGAAATTAGTTCAGAATTCGGGTATTCCCCTTATATTTAAGTACATACATATTTATGTACATATATAGAATAGAAAAAAAATTCCATCTCAATGTGTTGTCTTTTTATATTCAGCTGATTTTTCGTTCTCGTAAGTGCCACATTACCAAAATGTGTTCAAAACAACCGAAAGTGCTTAAATTACAAGAAAAGGTAAATATTTTGGATTTATTAGAAAAGGGTGCAAGTGCGGTAGCTTTAGCAAAACAATATGGTATCTCAAAATCAACAATTAGCAAGATAAAAATGAAAAAAAAAAAAATTTTTGACTGTGTCAATAATACGCTTTCCGGCCAGAGAAAAAGAAAGACATTAAGAGCATCAGAGTTGCCGAAAATGGAAAAGCGCCTGTATCAATGGTTTGTAAAGCAGAGAGAAAAGCATTATCCGGTTAATGCATTAGCGCTCAAACAAAAGGCTAAAGAGATTCATCTAAAAATAAAAGAAAAGGAATGTTCTTTTAACGCAAGTGATGGATGGTTGCAAGGTTTTAAAAAAAGATATGGAGTTCGCCTGCTTAAAATAACTGGAGAAAAACTATCTTCACAGCCTTTGCTGGTCGAACCATTTAAAATCAAACTTAAACAAAAAATTGAAGAAATGGGTCTTTGCCATGATCAATTGTACAATGCTGATGAGTCTGGCTTATTTTGGAAAATTTTGCCAGAAAAGTCTGAAAAGAAAAAACTGCTCCGGGCGTAAAGACAGAAAAACAACGCGTTACTTTTTTAGCTTAGATTGTTGGTGATTGGGAAGGCAAAAAATCCACGCATTTTCAAAAATTTTAACTGCCCAACTGAGTACAAGAGTTCCAAGTCCTCATCGATGACATCAGCTATTTTCTACGATTGGTTTCACAAATCCTTTGTGCCACAGGTTAATATTTGTTCTGCTACAGAAAAATATCGCTTTTAATAGCTAAGATTTTCTAATTTTAGGTAACAGATTTTCTTTTAAAAAAGACAATAAAACCAAACGAAGCTGTCGAAATATTTAACCGGGCTTTGGATTGGGCTCAATGCGAGAATGTTGAGCAAAATGACCTAAATGTATTAAGACGTTTACGAGAGAAAGCTCTCCTCCAAGTATTGGAAAGGAAAAAACAACAGAAAAAAATAACCGATTTTTTTTAGATGCATAAGTATGTATGTGAAATGTGATCTCTTTTGAAATGCGTTCCTTTAGTTTTAGTTAGGCTGAAAGCCTTTTTTGTTCTTTTTTTATATTTGTTTATGTTTAGTTTAAGGTTATAGTCAATAAAAACGTTTAAAGCACACTATCAATATGTTTTTTTATTACAAGTTTCTACATTCATAAACGTCAACAATTTGTTAAACGTCAACACTCGTGGTTTTAATTAGTTGACGTTTTCCCGAGCGCACTGTATGTATATGCATGTAGATAGCTTAAAGATGGTACTCATATCTAACCCAACATTTAAGCATAAATTAACAATCGGAAAATTGTATATGAATATATGTACATATGTATGTATAAGACTTCTGTTAGCCAACGTTAATTGTTTCAATGCTGTGCATAAGGTATGGATTCAATATAATAGGCCATATTTGGTTCGCTTGAAGTGTGTATGAATACGTTAATAAAATTGTCAACGACCATACCACGCTGAAAACATCGGTTCTCGTCCGATCACCGAAATTAAGCAGCGTCGGGCGCGGTTAGTACTTGGATGGGGGACCGCTTGGGAACACCGCGTGTTGTTGACATCCAGCAACAATTTTTTTTCTTCATTTTATTTTGCACTTTTTATTAATATAATATAATATTTATTTCAAAATATAAGTCTATACTTTGCTTATACATTAACATTTGCTATGTGTATTTCCCGATTTTTTTTAGATGCATAAGTATGTATGTGAAATGTGATCTCTTTTGAAATGCGTTCCTTTAGTTTTAGTTAGGCTGAAAGCCTTTTTTGTTCTTTTTTTGTATTTGTTTATGTTTAGTTTAAGGTTATAGTCAATAAAAACGTTTAAAGCACACTATCAATATGTTTTTTTATTACAAGTTTCTACATTCATAAACGTCAACAATTTGTTAAACGTCAACACTCGTGGTTTTAATTAGTTGACGTTTTCCCGAGCGCACTGTATGTATATGCATGTAGATAGCTTAAAGATGGTACTCATATCTAACCCAACATTTAAGCATAAATTAACAATCGGAAAATTGTATATGAATATATGTACATATGTATGTATAAGACTTCTGTTAGCCAACGTTAATTGTTTCAATGCTGTGCATAAGGTATGGATTCAATATAATAGGCTATATTTGGTTCGCTTGAAGTGTGTATGAATACGTTAATAAAATTGTCAACGACCATACCACGCTGAAAACATCGGTTCTCGTCCGATCACCGAAATTAAGCAGCGTCGGGCGCGGTTAGTACTTGGATGGGGGACCGCTTGGGAACACCGCGTGTTGTTGACATCCAGCAACAATTTTTTTTCTTCATTTTATTTTGCACTTTTTATTAATATAATATAATATTTATTTCAAAATATAAGTCTATACTTTGCTTATACATTAACATTTGCTATGTGTATTTCAACCAGTTCAATGCTCATCAATGAATTTCTCTACCCGTCTTTACTTTATTTCGTTAGTAAATCTACTTAGTTCGTTAATTTATGAAGTCACTCTTTTATTGTTTTCTAATTTACTTTGTTTAGTTAACTAATTAATTTAATATTAAATAAAATGTTTTATCCATAAAATTCAAGCCGAATAAAATAAGCTTGCAACAACCAACCTAAAACTATATACAGCAACAAGCACATAGACTGTGATCTTTTTTTTTCCAAAGAAGAATACATGTATAAGTGACAGCAGATAATTTCACTAGAGGAGCAGTAGATGCAGAGCTAAAATAACTACCAATATCCCATTTACGCTTTGCAAACAAATTCAGAAATATTATATATGTATGTACAGTGCACTCGGGAAAACGTCAACACTAGTTTACGTCAACATCCCAAAACGTCAACCCTTAATTTTTTACATTGTCTACTCTAAAACGTGAACTTTAAATAAATCAAAATTTTGAATTAAGCAACAGTTAAAATACACAGTTTTGATCACACACACACATTTATTTCATGAAATTAGTTCAGAATTCGGGTATTCCCCTTATATTTAAGTACATACATATTTATGTACATATATAGAATAGAAAAAAAATTCCATCTCAATGTGTTGTCTTTTTATATTCAGCTGATTTTTCGTTCTCGTAAGTGCCACATTACCAAAATGTGTTCAAAACAACCGAAAGTGCTTAAATTACAAGAAAAGGTAAATATTTTGGATTTATTAGAAAAGGGTGCAAGTGCGGTAGCTTTAGCAAAACAATATGGTATCTCAAAATCAACAATTAGCAAGATAAAAATGAAAAAAAATAAAATTTTTGACTGTGTCAATAATACGCTTTCCGGCCAGAGAAAAAGAAAGACATTAAGAGCATCAGAGTTGCCGAAAATGGAAAAGCGCCTGTATCAATGGTTTGTAAAGCAGAGAGAAAAGCATTATCCGGTTAATGCATTAGCGCTCAAACAAAAGGCTAAAGAGATTCATCTAAAAATAAAAGAAAAGGAATGTTCTTTTAACGCAAGTGATGGATGGTTGCAAGGTTTTAAAAAAAGATATGGAGTTCGCCTGCTTAAAATAACTGGAGAAAAACTATCTTCACAGCCTTTGCTGGTCGAACCATTTAAAATCAAACTTAAACAAAAAATTGAAGAAATGGGTCTTTGCCATGATCAATTGTACAATGCTGATGAGTCTGGCTTATTTTGGAAAATTTTGCCAGAAAAGTCTGAAAAGAAAAAACTGCTCCGGGCGTAAAGACAGAAAAACAACGCGTTACTTTTTTAGCTTAGATTGTTGGTGATTGGGAAGGCAAAAAATCCACGCATTTTCAAAAATTTTAACTGCCCAACTGAGTACAAGAGTTCCAAGTCCTCATCGATGACATCAGCTATTTTCTACGATTGGTTTCACAAATCCTTTGTGCCACAGGTTAATATTTGTTCTGCTACAGAAAAATATCGCTTTTAATAGCTAAGATTTTCTAATTTTAGGTAACAGATTTTCTTTTAAAAAAGACAATAAAACCAAACGAAGCTGTCGAAATATTTAACCGGGCTTTGGATTGGGCTCAATGCGAGAATGTTGAGCAAAATGACCTAAATGTATTAAGACGTTTACGAGAGAAAGCTCTCCTCCAAGTATTGGAAAGGAAAAAACAACAGAAAAAAATAACCGATTTTTTTTAGATGCATAAGTATGTATGTGAAATGTGATCTCTTTTGAAATGCGTTCCTTTAGTTTTAGTTAGGCTGAAAGCCTTTTTTGTTCTTTTTTTATATTTGTTTATGTTTAGTTTAAGGTTATAGTCAATAAAAACGTTTAAAGCACACTATCAATATGTTTTTTTATTACAAGTTTCTACATTCATAAACGTCAACAATTTGTTAAACGTCAACACTCGTGGTTTTAATTAGTTGACGTTTTCCCGAGCGCACTGTATGTATATGCATGTAGATAGCTTAAAGATGGTACTCATATCTAACCCAACATTTAAGCATAAATTAACAATCGGAAAATTGTATATGAATATATGTACATATGTATGTATAAGACTTCTGTTAGCCAACGTTAATTGTTTCAATGCTGTGCATAAGGTATGGATTCAATATAATAGGCCATATTTGGTTCGCTTGAAGTGTGTATGAATACGTTAATAAAATTGTCAACGACCATACCACGCTGAAAACATCGGTTCTCGTCCGATCACCGAAATTAAGCAGCGTCGGGCGCGGTTAGTACTTGGATGGGGGACCGCTTGGGAACACCGCGTGTTGTTGACATCCAGCAACAATTTTTTTTCTTCATTTTATTTTGCACTTTTTATTAATATAATATAATATTTATTTCAAAATATAAGTCTATACTTTGCTTATACATTAACATTTGCTATGTGTATTTCAACCAGTTCAATGCTCATCAATGAATTTCTCTACCCGTCTTTACTTTATTTCGTTAGTAAATCTACTTAGTTCGTTAATTTATGAAGTCACTCTTTTATTGTTTTCTAATTTACTTTGTTTAGTTAACTAATTAATTTAATATTAAATAAAATGTTTTATCCATAAAATTCAAGCCGAATAAAATAAGCTTGCAACAACCAACCTAAAACTATATACAGCAACAAGCACATAGACTGTGATCTTTTTTTTTCCAAAGAAGAATATATGTATAAGTGACAGCAGATAATTTCACTAGAGGAGCAGTAGATGCAGAGCTAAAATAACTACCAATATCCCATTTACGCTTTGCAAACAAATTCAGAAATATTATATATGTATGTACAGTGCACTCGGGAAAACGTCAACACTAGTTTACGTCAACATCCCAAAACGTCAACCCTTAATTTTTTACATTGTCTACTCTAAAACGTCAACCAAACCACAAAGCTCTAAAACGTCAACTTTAAATAAATCAAAATTTTGAATTAAGCAACAGTTAAAATACACAGTTTTGATCACACACACACATTTATTTCATGAAATTAGTTCAGAATTCGGGTATTCCCCTTATATTTAAGTACATACATATTTATGTATATAGAATAGAAAAAAAATTCCATCTCAATGTGTTGTCTTTTTATATTCAGTTGATTTTTCGTTCTCGTAAGTGACACATTACCAAAATGTGTTCAAAACAACCGAAAGTGCTTAAATTACAAGAAAAGGTAAATATTTTGGATTTATTAGAAAAGGGTGCAAGTGCGGTAGCTTTAGCAAAACAATATGGTATCTCAAAATCAACAATTAGCAAGATAAAAATGAAAAAAAATAAAATTTTTGACTGTGTCAATAATACGCTTTCCGGCCAGAGAAAAATAAAGACATTAAGAGCATCAGAGTTGCCGAAAATGGAAAAGCGCCTGTATCAATGGTTTGTAAAGCAGAGAGAAAAGCATTATCCGGTTAATGCATTAGCGCTCAAACAAAAGGCTAAAGAGATTCATCTAAAAATAAAAGAAAAGGAATGTTCTTTTAACGCAAGTGATGGATGGTTGCAAGGTTTTAAAAAAAGATATGGAGTTCGCCTGCTTAAAATAACTGGAGAAAAACTATCTTCACAGCCTTTGCTGGTCGAACCATTTAAAATCAAACTTAAACAAAAAATTGAAGAAATGGGTCTTTGCCATGATCAATTGTACAATGCTGATGAGTCTGGCTTATTTTGGAAAATTTTGCCAGAAAAGTCTGAAAAGAAAAAACTGCTCCGGGCGTAAAGACAGAAAAACAACGCGTTACTTTTTTATGTTGTGCTAATGCTTCCGGAAATCATAAGCTTAGATTGTTGGTGATTGGGAAGGCAAAAAATCCACGCATTTTCAAAAATTTTAACTGCCCAACTGAGTACAAGAGTTCCAAGTCCTCATCGATGACATCAGCTATTTTCTACGATTGGTTTCACAAATCCTTTGTGCCACAGGTTAATATTTGTTCTGCTACAGAAAAATATCGCTTTTAATAGCTAAGATTTTCTAATTTTAGGTAACAGATTTTCTTTTAAAAAAGACAATAAAACCAAACGAAGCTGTCGAAATATTTAACCGGGCTTTGGATTGGGCTCAATGCGAGAATGTTGAGCAAAATGACCTAAATGTATTAAGACGTTTACGAGAGAAAGCTCTCCTCCAAGTATTGGAAAGGAAAAAACAACAGAAAAAAATAACCGATTTTTTTTAGATGCATAAGTATGTATGTGAAATGTGATCTCTTTTGAAATGCGTTCCTTTAGTTTTAGTTAGGCTGAAAGCCTTTTTTGTTCTTTTTTTGTATTTGTTTATGTTTAGTTTAAGGTTATAGTCAATAAAAACGTTTAAAGCACACTATCAATATGTTTTTTTATTACAAGTTTCTACATTCATAAACGTCAACAATTTGTTAAACGTCAACACTCGTGGTTTTAATTAGTTGACGTTTTCCCGAGCGCACTGTATGTATATGCATGTAGATAGCTTAAAGATGGTACTCATATCTAACCCAACATTTAAGCATAAATTAACAATCGGAAAATTGTATATGAATATATGTACATATGTATGTATAAGACTTCTGTTAGCCAACGTTAATTGTTTCAATGCTGTGCATAAGGTATGGATTCAATATAATAGGCTATATTTGGTTCGCTTGAAGTGTGTATGAATATAGTCAACGACCATACCACGCTGAAAACATCGGTTCTCGTCCGATCACCGAAATTAAGCAGCGTCGGGCGCGGTTAGTACTTGGATGGGGGACCGCTTGGGAACACCGCGTGTTGTTGACATCCAGCAACAATTTTTTTCTTCATTTTATTTTGCACTTTTTATTAATATAATATAATATTTATTTCAAAATATAAGTCTATACTTTGCTTATACATTAACATTTGCTATGTGTATTTCAACCAGTTCAATGCTCATCAATGAATTTCTCTACCCGTCTTTACTTTATTTCGTTAGTAAAACTACTTAGTTCGTTAATTTATGAAGTCACTCTTTTATTGTTTTCTAATTTACTTTGTTTAGTTAACTAATTAATTTAATATTAAATAAAATGTTTTATCCATAAAATTCAAGCCGAATAAAATAAGCTTGCAACAACCAACCTAAAACTATATACAGCAACAAGCACATAGACTGTGATCTTTTTTTTTTCCAAAGAAGAATATATGTATAAGTGACAGCAGACAATTTCACTAGAGGAGCAGTAGATGCAGAGCTCAAATAACTACCAATATCCCATTTACGCTTTGCAAACAAATTCAGAAATATTATATATGTATGTACAGTGCACTCGGGAAAACGTCAACACTAGTTTACGTCAACATCCCAAAACGTCAACCCTTAATTTTTTACATTGTCTACTCTAAAACGTCAACCAAACCACAAAGCTCTAAAACGTCAACTTTAAATAAATCAAAATTTTGAATTAAGCAACAGTTAAAATACACAGTTTTGATCACACACACACATTTATTTCATGAAATTAGTTCAGAATTCGGGTATTCCCCTTATATTTAAGTACATACATATTTATGTATATAGAATAGAAAAAAAATTCCATCTCAATGTGTTGTCTTTTTATATTCAGTTGATTTTTCGTTCTCGTTAGTGCCACATTACCAAAATGTGTTCAAAACAACCGAAAGTGCTTAAATTACAAGAAAAGGTAAATATTTTGGATTTATTAGAAAAGGGTGCAAGTGCGGTAGCTTTAGCAAAACAATATGGTATCTCAAAATCAACAATTAGCAAGATAAAAATGAAAAAAAATAAAATTTTTGACTGTGTCAATAATACGCTTTCCGGCCAGAGAAAAAGAAAGACATTAAGAGCATCAGAGTTGCCGAAAATGGAAAAGCGCCTGTATCAATGGTTTGTAAAGCAGAGAGAAAAGCATTATCCGGTTAATGCATTAGCGCTCAAACAAAAGGCTAAAGAGATTCATCTAAAAATAAAAGAAAAGGAATGTTCTTTTAACGCAAGTGATGGATGGTTGCAAGGTTTTAAAAAAAGATATGGAGTTCGCCTGCTTAAAATAACTGGAGAAAAACTATCTTCACAGCCTTTGCTGGTCGAACCATTTAAAATCAAACTTAAACAAAAAATTGAAGAAATGGGTCTTTGCCATGATCAATTGTACAATGCTGATGAGTCTGGCTTGTTTTGGAAAATTTTGCCAGAAAAGTCTGAAAAGAAAAAACTGCTCCGGGCGTAAAGACAGAAAAACAACGCGTTACTTTTTTATGTTGTGCTAATGCTTCCGGAAATCATAAGCTTAGATTGTTGGTGATTGGGAAGGCAAAAAATCCACGCATTTTCAAAAATTTTAACTGCCCAACTGAGTACAAGAGTTCCAAGTCCTCATCGATGACATCAGCTATTTTCTACGATTGGTTTCACAAATCCTTTGTGCCACAGGTTAATATTTGTTCTGCTACAGAAAAATATCGCTTTTAATAGCTAAGATTTTCTAATTTAAGGTAACAGATTTTCTTTTAAAAAAGACAATAAAACCAAACGAAGCTGTCGAAATATTTAACCGGGCTTTGGATTGGGCTCAATGCGAGAATGTTGAGCAAAATGACCTAAATGTATTAAGACGTTTACGAGAGAAAGCTCTCCTCCAAGTATTGGAAAGGAAAAAACAACAGAAAAAAATAACCGATTTTTTTTAGATGCATAAGTATGTATGTGAAATGTGATCTCTTTTGAAATGCGTTCCTTTAGTTTTAGTTAGGCTGAAAGCCTTTTTTGTTCTTTTTTTGTATTTGTTTATGTTTAGTTTAAGGTTATAGTCAATAAAAACGTTTAAAGCACACTATCAATATGTTTTTTTATTACAAGTTTCTACATTCATAAACGTCAACAATTTGTTAAACGTCAACACTCGTGGTTTTAATTAGTTGACGTTTTCCCGAGCGCACTGTATGTATATGCATGTAGATAGCTTAAAGATGGTACTCATATCTAACCCAACATTTAAGCATAAATTAACAATCAGAAAATTGTATATGAATATATGTACATATGTATGTATAAGACTTCTGTTAGCCAACGTTAATTGTTTCAATGCTGTGCATAAGGTATGGATTCAATATAATAGGCTATATTTGGATCGCTTGAAGTGTGTATGAATACGTTAATAAAATTGTCAACGACCATACCACGCTGAAAACATCGGTTCTCGTCGGATCACCGAAATTAAGCAGCGTCGGGCGCGGTTAGTACTTGGATGGGGGACCGCTTGGGAACACCGCGTGTTGTTGACATCCAGCAACAATTTTTTTTCTTCATTTTATTTTGCACTTTTTATTAATATAATATAATATTTATTTCAAAATATAAGTCTATACTTTGCTTATACATTAACATTTGCTATGTGTATTTCAACCAGTTCAATGCTCATCAACGAATTTCTCTACCCGTCTTTACTTTATTTCGTTAGTAAAACTACTTAGTTCGTTAATTTATGAAGTCACTCTTTTATTGTTTTCTAATTTACTTTGTTTAGTTAACTAATTAATTTAATATTAAATAAAATGTTTTATCCATAAAATTCAAGCCGAATAAAATAAGCTTGCAACAACCAACCTAAAACTATATACAGCAACAAGCACATAGACTGTGATCTTTTTTTTCCAAAGAAGAATATATGTATAAGTGACAGCAGACAATTTCACTAGAGGAGCAGTAGATGCAGAGCTAAAATAACTACCAATATCCCATTTACGCTTTGCAAACAAATTCAGAAATATTATATATGTATGTACAGTGCACTCGGGAAAACGTCAACATTAGTTTACGTCAACATCCCAAAACGTCAACCCTTAATTTTTTACATTGTCTACTCTAAAACGTCAACCAAACCACAAAGCTCTAAAACGTCAACTTTAAATAAATCAAAATTTTGAATTAAGCAACAGTTAAAATACACAGTTTTGATCACACACACACATTTATTTCATGAAATTAGTTCAGAATTCGGGTATTCCCCTTATATTTAAGTACATACATATTTATGTATATAGAATAGAAAAAAAATTCCATCTCAATGTGTTGTCTTTTTATATTCAGTTGATTTTTCGTTCTCGTAAGTGCCACATTACCAAAATGTGTTCAAAACAACCGAAAGTGCTTAAATTACAAGAAAAGGTAAATATTTTGGATTTATTAGAAAAGGGTGCAAGTGCGGTAGCTTTAGCAAAACAATATGGTATCTCAAAATCAACAATTAGCAAGATAAAAATGAAAAAAAATAAAATTTTTGACTGTGTCAATAATACGCTTTCCGGCCAGAGAAAAAGAAAGACATTAAGAGCATCAGAGTTGCCGAAAATGGAAAAGCGCCTGTATCAATGGTTTGTAAAGCAGAGAGAAAAGCATTATCCGGTTAATGCATTAGCGCTCAAACAAAAGGCTAAAGAGATTCATCTAAAAATAAAAGAAAAGGAATGTTCTTTTAACGCAAGTGATGGATGGTTGCAAGGTTTTAAAAAAAGATATGGAGTTCGCCTGCTTAAAATAACTGGAGAAAAACTATCTTCACAGCCTTTGCTGGTCGAACCATTTAAAATCAAACTTAAACAAAAAATTGAAGAAATGGGTCTTTGCCATGATCAATTGTACAATGCTGATGAGTCTGGCTTATTTTGGAAAATTTTGCCAGAAAAGTCTGAAAAGAAAAAACTGCTCCGGGCGTAAAGACAGAAAAACAACGCGTTACTTTTTTATGTTGTGCTAATGCTTCCGGAAATCATAAGCTTAGATTGTTGGTGATTGGGAAGGCAAAAAATCCACGCATTTTCAAAAATTTTAACTGCCCAACTGAGTACAAGAGTTCCAAATCCTCATCGATGACATCAGCTATTTTCTACGATTGGTTTCACAAATCCTTTGTGCCACAGGTTAATATTTGTTCTGCTACAGAAAAATATCGCTTTTAATAGCTAAGATTTTCTAATTTTAGGTAACAGATTTTCTTTTAAAAAAGACAATAAAACCAAACGAAGCTGTCGAAATATTTAACCGGGCTTTGGATTGGGCTCAATGCGAGAATGTTGAGCAAAATGACCTAAATGTATTAAGACGTTTACGAGAGAAAGCTCTCCTCCAAGTATTGGAAAGGAAAAAACAACAGAAAAAAATAACCGATTTTTTTTAGATGCATAAGTATGTATGTGAAATGTGATCTCTTTTGAAATGCGTTCCTTTAGTTTTAGTTAGGCTGAAAGCCTTTTTTGATCTTTTTTTGTATTTGTTTATGTTTAGTTTAAGGTTATAGTCAATAAAAACGTTTAAAGCACACTATCAATATGTTTTTTTATTACAAGTTTCTACATTCATAAACGTCAACAATTTGTTAAACGTCAACACTCGTGGTTTTAATTAGTTGACGTTTTCCCGAGCGCACTGTATGTATATGCATGTAGATAGCTTAAAGATGGTACTCATATCTAACCCAACATTTAAGCATAAATTAACAATCGGAAAATTGTATATGAATATATGTACATATGTATGTATAAGACTTCTGTTAGCCAACGTTAATTGTTTCAATGCTGTGCATAAGGTATGGATTCAATATAATAGGCTATATTTGGTTCGCTTGAAGTGTGTATGAATACGTTAATAAAATTGTCAACGACCATACCACGCTGAAAACATCGGTTCTCGTCCGATCACCGAAATTAAGCAGCGTCGGGCGCGGTTAGTACTTGGATGGGGGACCGCTTGGGAACACCGCGTGTTGTTGACATCCAGCAACAATTTTTTTTCTTCATTTTATTTTGCACTTTTTATTAATATAATATAATATTTATTTCAAAATATAAGTCTATACTTTGCTTATACATTAACATTTGCTATGTGTATTTCAACCAGTTCAATGCTCATCAATGAATTTCTCTACCCGTCTTTACTTTATTTCGTTAGTAAAACTACTTAGTTCGTTAATTTATGAAGTCACTCTTTTATTGTTTTCTAATTTACTTTGTTTAGTTAACTAATTAATTTAATATTAAATAAAATGTTTTATCCATAAAATTCAAGCCGAATAAAATAAGCTTGCAACAACCAACCTAAAACTATATACAGCAACAAGCACATAGACTGTGATCTTTTTTTTTTCCAAAGAAGAATATATGTATAAGTGACAGCAGACAATTTCACTAGAGGAGCAGTAGATGCAGAGCTAAAATAACTACCAATATCCCATTTACGCTTTGCAAACAAATTCAGAAATATTATATATGTATGTACAGTGCACTCGGGAAAACGTCAACACTAGTTTACGTCAACATCCCAAAACGTCAACCCTTAATTTTTTACATTGTCTACTCTAAAACGTCAACCAAACCACAAAGCTCTAAAACGTCAACTTTAAATAAATCAAAATTTTGAATTAAGCAACAGTTAAAATACACAGTTTTGATCACACACACACATTTATTTCATGAAATTAGTTCAGAATTCGGGTATTCCCCTTATATTTAAGTACATACATATTTATGTATATAGAATAGAAAAAAAATTCCATCTCAATGTGTTGTCTTTTTATATTCAGTTGATTTTTCGTTCTCGTAAGTGCCACATTACCAAAATGTGTTCAAAACAACCGAAAGTGCTTAAATTACAAGAAAAGGTAAATATTTTGGATTTATTAGAAAAGGGTGCAAGTGCGGTAGCTTTGGCAAAACAATATGGTATCTCAAAATCAACAATTAGCAAGATAAAAATGAAAAAAAATAAAATTTTTGACTGTGTCAATAATACGCTTTCCGGCCAGAGAAAAAGAAAGACATTAAGAGCATCAGAGTTGACGAAAATGGAAAAGCGCCTGTATCAATGGTTTGTAAAGCAGAGAGAAAAGCATTATCCGGTTAATGCATTAGCGCTCAAACAAAAGGCTAAAGAGATTCATCTAAAAATAAAAGAAAAGGAATGTTCTTTTAACGCAAGTGATGGATGGTTGCAAGGTTTTAAAAAAAGATATGGAGTTCGCCTGCTTAAAATAACTGGAGAAAAACTATCTTCACAGCCTTTGCTGGTCGAACCATTTAAAATCAAACTTAAACAAAAAATTGAAGAAATGGGTCTTTGCCATGATCAATTGTACAATGCTGATGAGTCTGGCTTATTTTGGAAAATTTTGCCAGAAAAGTCTGAAAAGAAAAAACTGCTCCGGGCGTAAAGACAGAAAAACAACGCGTTACTTTTTTATGTTGTGCTAATGCTTCCGGAAATCATAAGCTTAGATTGTTGGTGATTGGGAAGGCAAAAAATCCACGCATTTTCAAAAATTTTAACTGCCCAACTGAGTACAAGAGTTCCAAGTCCTCATCGATGACATCAGCTATTTTCTACGATTGGTTTCACAAATCCTTTGTGCCACAGGTTAATACTTGTTCTGCTACAGAAAAATATCGCTTTTAATAGCTAAGATTTTCTAATTTTAGGTAACAGATTTTCTTTTAAAAAAGACAATAAAACCAAACGAAGCTGTCGAAATATTTAACCGGGCTTTGGATTGGGCTCAATGCGAGAATGTTGAGCAAAATGACCTAAATGTATTAAGACGTTTACGAGAGAAAGCTCTCCTCCAAGTATTGGAAAGGAAAAAACAACAGAAAAAAATAACCGATTTTTTTTAGATGCATAAGTATGTATGTGAAATGTGATCTCTTTTGAAATGCGTTCCTTTAGTTTTAGTTAGGCTGAAAGCCTTTTTTGTTCTTTTTTTGTATTTGTTTATGTTTAGTTTAAGGTTATAGTCAATAAAAACGTTTAAAGCACACTATCAATATGTTTTTTTATTACAAGTTTCTACATTCATAAACGTCAACAATTTGTTAAACGTCAACACTCGTGGTTTTAATTAGTTGACGTTTTCCCGAGCGCACTGTATGTATATGCATGTAGATAGCTTAAAGATGGTACTCATATCTAACCCAACATTTAAGCATAAATTAACAATCGGAAAATTGTATATGAATATATGTACATATGTATGTATAAGACTTCTGTTAGCCAACGTTAATTGTTTCAATGCTGTGCATAAGGTATGGATTCAATATAATAGGCTATATTTGGTTCGCTTGAAGTGTGTATGAATACGTTAATAAAATTGTCAACGACCATACCACGCTGAAAACATCGGTTCTCGTCCGATCACCGAAATTAAGCAGCGTCGGGCGCGGTTAGTACTTGGATGGGGGACCGCTTGGGAACACCGCGTGTTGTTGACATCCAGCAACAATTTTTTTTCTTCATTTTATTTTGCACTTTTTATTAATATAATATAATATTTATTTCAAAATATAAGTCTATACTTTGCTTATACATTAACATTTGCTATGTGTATTTCAACCAGTTCAATGCTCATCAATGAATTTCTCTACCCGTCTTTACTTTATTTCGTTAGTAAAACTACTTAGTTCGTTAATTTATGAAGTCACTCTTTTATTGTTTTCTAATTTACTTTGTTTAGTTAACTAATTAATTTAATATTAAATAAAATGTTTTATCCATAAAATTCAAGCCGAATAAAATAAGCTTGCAACAACCAACCTAAAACTATATACAGCAACAAGCACATAGACTGTGATCTTTTTTTTTTCCAAAGAAGAATATATGTATAAGTGACAGCAGGCAATTTCACTAGAGGAGCAGTAGATGCAGAGCTAAAATAACTACCAATATCCCATTTACGCTTTGCAAACAAATTCAGAAATATTATATATGTATGTACAGTGCACTCGGGAAAACGTCAACACTAGTTTACGTCAACATCCCAAAACGTCAACCCTTAATTTTTTACATTGTCTACTCTAAAACGTCAACCAAACCACAAAGCTCTAAAACGTCAACTTTAAATAAATCAAAATTTTGAATTAAGCAACAGTTAAAATACACAGTTTTGATCACACACACACATTTATTTCATGAAATTAGTTCAGAATTCGGGTATTCCCCTTATATTTAAGTACATACATATTTATGTATATAGAATAGAAAAAAAATTCCATCTCAATGTGTTGTCTTTTTATATTCAGTTGATTTTTCGTTCTCGTAAGTGCCACATTACCAAAATGTGTTCAAAACAACCGAAAGTGCTTAAATTACAAGAAAAGGTAAATATTTTGGATTTATTAGAAAAGGGTGCAAGTGCGGTAGCTTTGGCAAAACAATATGGTATCTCAAAATCAACAATTAGCAAGATAAAAATAAAAAAAAATAAAATTTTTGACTGTGTCAATAATACGCTTTCCGGCCAGAGAAAAAGAAAGACATTAAGAGCATCAGAGTTGCCGAAAATGGAAAAGCGCCTGTATCAATGGTTTGTAAAGCAGAGAGAAAAGCATTATCCGGTTAATGCATTAGCGCTCAAACAAAAGGCTAAAGAGATTCATCTAAAAATAAAAGAAAAGGAATGTTCTTTTAACGCAAGTGATGGATGGTTGCAAGGTTTTAAAAAAAGATATGGAGTTCGCCTGCTTAAAATAACTGGAGAAAAACTATCTTCACAGCCTTTGCTGGTCGAACCATTTAAAATCAAACTTAAACAAAAAATTGAAGAAATGGGTCTTTGCCATGATCAATTGTACAATGCTGATGAGTCTGGCTTATTTTGGAAAATTTTGCCAGAAAAGTCTGAAAAGAAAAAACTGCTCCGGGCGTAAAGACAGAAAAACAACGCGTTACTTTTTTATGTTGTGCTAATGCTTCCGGAAATCATAAGCTTAGATTGTTGGTGATTGGGAAGGCAAAAAATCCACGCATTTTCAAAAATTTTAACTGCCCAACTGAGTACAAGAGTTCCAAGTCCTCATCGATGACATCAGCTATTTTCTACGATTGGTTTCACAAATCCTTTGTGCCACAGGTTAATACTTGTTCTGCTACAGAAAAATATCGCTTTTAATAGCTAAGATTTTTTAATTTTAGGTAACAGATTTTCTTTTAAAAAAGACAATAAAACCAAACGAAGCTGTCGAAATATTTAACCGGGCTTTGGATTGGGCTCAATGCGAGAATGTTGAGCAAAATGACCTAAATGTATTAAGACGTTTACGAGAGAAAGCTCTCCTCCAAGTATTGGAAAGGAAAAAACAACAGAAAAAAATAACCGATTTTTTTTAGATGCATAAGTATGTATGTGAAATGTGATCTCTTTTGAAATGCGTTCCTTTAGTTTTAGTTAGGCTGAAAGCCTTTTTTGTTCTTTTTTTGTATTTGTTTATGTTTAGTTTAAGGTTATAGTCAATAAAAACGTTTAAAGCACACTATCAATATGTTTTTTTATTACAAGTTTCTACATTCATAAACGTCAACAATTTGTTAAACGTCAACACTCGTGGTTTTAATTAGTTGACGTTTTCCCGAGCGCACTGTATGTATATGCATGTAGATAGCTTAAAGATGGTACTCATATCTAACCCAACATTTAAGCATAAATTAACAATCGGAAAATTGTATATGAATATATGTACATATGTATGTATAAGACTTCTGTTAGCCAACGTTAATTGTTTCAATGCTGTGCATAAGGTATGGATTCAATATAATAGGCTATATTTGGTTCGCTTGAAGTGTGTATGAATACGTTAATAAAATTGTCAACGACCATACCACGCTGAAAACATCGGTTCTCGTCCGATCACCGAAATTAAGCAGCGTCGGGCGCGGTTAGTACTTGGATGGGGGACCGCTTGGGAACACCGCGTGTTGTTGACATCCAGCAACAATTTTTTTTCTTCATTTTATTTTGCACTTTTTATTAATATAATATAATATTTATTTCAAAATATAAGTCTATACTTTGCTTATACATTAACATTTGCTATGTGTATTTCAACCAGTTCAATGCTCATCAATGAATTTCTCTACCCGTCTTTACTTTATTTCGTTAGTAAAACTACTTAGTTCGTTAATTTATGAAGTCACTCTTTTATTGTTTTCTAATTTACTTTGTTTAGTTAACTAATTAATTTAATATTAAATAAAATGTTTTATCCATAAAATTCAAGCCGAATAAAATAAGCTTGCAACAACCAACCTAAAACTATATACAGCAACAAGCACATAGACTGTGATCTTTTTTTTTTCCAAAGAAGAATATATGTATAAGTGACAGCAGACAATTTCACTAGAGGAGCAGTAGATGCAGAGCTAAAATAACTACCAATATCCCATTTACGCTTTGCAAACAAATTCAGAAATATTATATATGTATGTACAGTGCACTCGGGAAAACGTCAACACTAGTTTACGTCAACATCCCAAAACGTCAACCCTTAATTTTTTACATTGTCTACTCTAAAACGTCAACCAAACCACAAAGCTCTAAAACGTCAACTTTAAATAAATCAAAATTTTGAATTAAGCAACAGTTAAAATACACAGTTTTGATCACACACACACATTTATTTCATGAAATTAGTTCAGAATTCGGGTATTCCCCTTATATTTAAGTACATACATATTTATGTATATAGAATAGAAAAAAAATTCCATCTCAATGTGTTGTCTTTTTATATTCAGTTGATTTTTCGTTCTCGTAAGTGCCACATTACCAAAATGTGTTCAAAACAACCGAAAGTGCTTAAATTACAAGAAAAGGTAAATATTTTGGATTTATTAGAAAAGGGTGCAAGTGCGGTAGCTTTGGCAAAACAATATGGTATCTCAAAATCAACAATTAGCAAGATAAAAATGAAAAAAAATAAAATTTTTGACTGTGTCAATAATACGCTTTCCGGCCAGAGAAAAAGAAAGACATTAAGAGCATCAGAGTTGCCGAAAATGGAAAAGCGCCTGTATCAATGGTTTGTAAAGCAGAGAGAAAAGCATTATCCGGTTAATGCATTAGCGCTCAAACAAAAGGCTAAAGAGATTCATCTAAAAATAAAAGAAAAGGAATGTTCTTTTAACGCAAGTGATGGATGGTTGCAAGGTTTTAAAAAAAGATATGGAGTTCGCCTGCTTAAAATAACTGGAGAAAAACTATCTTCACAGCCTTTGCTGGTCGAACCATTTAAAATCAAACTTAAACAAAAAATTGAAGAAATGGGTCTTTGCCATGATCAATTGTACAATGCTGATGAGTCTGGCTTATTTTGGAAAATTTTGCCAGAAAAGTCTGAAAAGAAAAAACTGCTCCGGGCGTAAAGACAGAAAAACAACGCGTTACTTTTTTATGTTGTGCTAATGCTTCCGGAAATCATAAGCTTAGATTGTTGGTGATTGGGAAGGCAAAAAATCCACGCATTTTCAAAAATTTTAACTGCCCAACTGAGTACAAGAGTTCCAAGTCCTCATCGATGACATCAGCTATTTTCTACGATTGGTTTCACAAATCCTTTGTGCCACAGGTTAATATTTGTTCTGCTACAGAAAAATATCGCTTTTAATAGCTAAGATTTTCTAATTTTAGGTAACAGATTTTCTTTTAAAAAAGACAATAAAACCAAACGAAGCTGTCGAAATATTTAACCGGGCTTTGGATTGGGCTCAATGCGAGAATGTTGAGCAAAATGACCTAAATGTATTAAGACGTTTACGAGAGAAAGCTCTCCTCCAAGTATTGGAAAGGAAAAAACAACAGAAAAAAATAACCGATTTTTTTTAGATGCATAAGTATGTATGTGAAATGTGATCTCTTTTGAAATGCGTTCCTTTAGTTTTAGTTAGGCTGAAAGCCTTTTTTGTTCTTTTTTTGTATTTGTTTATGTTTAGTTTAAGGTTATAGTCAATAAAAACGTTTAAAGCACACTATCAATATGTTTTTTTATTACAAGTTTCTACATTCATAAACGTCAACAATTTGTTAAACGTCAACACTCGTGGTTTTAATTAGTTGACGTTTTCCCGAGCGCACTGTATGTATATGCATGTAGATAGCTTAAAGATGGTACTCATATCTAACCCAACATTTAAGCATAAATTAACAATCGGAAAATTGTATATGAATATATGTACATATGTATGTATAAGACTTCTGTTAGCCAACGTTAATTGTTTCAATGCTGTGCATAAGGTATGGATTCAATATAATAGGCTATATTTGGTTCGCTTGAAGTGTGTATGAATACGTTAATAAAATTGTCAACGACCATACCACGCTGAAAACATCGGTTCTCGTCCGATCACCGAAATTAAGCAGCGTCGGGCGCGGTTAGTACTTGGATGGGGGACCGCTTGGGAACACCGCGTGTTGTTGACATCCAGCAACAATTTTTTTTCTTCATTTTATTTTGCACTTTTTATTAATATAATATAATATTTATTTCAAAATATAAGTCTATACTTTGCTTATACATTAACATTTGCTATGTGTATTTCAACCAGTTCAATGCTCATCAATGAATTTCTCTACCCGTCTTTACTTTATTTCGTTAGTAAAACTACTTAGTTCGTTAATTTATGAAGTCACTCTTTTATTGTTTTCTAATTTACTTTGTTTAGTTAACTAATTAATTTAATATTAAATAAAATGTTTTATCCATAAAATTCAAGCCGAATAAAATAAGCTTGCAACAACCAACCTAAAACTATATACAGCAACAAGCACATAGACTGTGATCTTTTTTTTTTCCAAAGAAGAATATATGTATAAGTGACAGCAGACAATTTCACTAGAGGAGCAGTAGATGCAGAGCTAAAATAACTACCAATATCCCATTTACGCTTTGCAAACAAATTCAGAAATATTATATATGTATGTACAGTGCACTCGGGAAAACGTCAACACTAGTTTACGTCAACATCCCAAAACGTCAACCCTTAATTTTTTACATTGTCTACTCTAAAACGTCAACCAAACCACAAAGCTCTAAAACGTCAACTTTAAATAAATCAAAATTTTGAATTAAGCAACAGTTAAAATACACAGTTTTGATCACACACACACATTTATTTCATGAAATTAGTTCAGAATTCGGGTATTCCCCTTATATTTAAGTACATACATATTTATGTACATATATAGAATAGAAAAAAAATTCCATCTCAATGTGTTGTCTTTTTATATTCAGTTGATTTTTCGTTCTCGTAAGTGCCACATTACCAAAATGTGTTCAAAACAACCGAAAGTGCTTAAATTACAAGAAAAGGTAAATATTTTGGATTTATTAGAAAAGGGTGCAAGTGCGGTAGCTTTAGCAAAACAATATGGTATCTCAAAATCAACAATTAGCAAGATAAAAATGAAAAAAAATAAAATTTTTGACTGTGTCAATAATACGCTTTCCGGCCAGAGAAAAAGAAAGACATTAAGAGCATCAGAGTTGCCGAAAATGGAAAAGCGCCTGTATCAATGGTTTGTAAAGCAGAGAGAAAAGCATTATCCGGTTAATGCATTAGCGCTCAAACAAAAGGCTAAAGAGATTCATCTAAAAATAAAAGAAAAGGAATGTTCTTTTAACGCAAGTGATGGATGGTTGCAAGGTTTTAAAAAAAGATATGGAGTTCGCCTGCTTAAAATAACTGGAGAAAAACTATCTTCACAGCCTTTGCTGGTCGAACCATTTAAAATCAAACTTAAACAAAAAATTGAAGAAATGGGTCTTTGCCATGATCAATTGTACAATGCTGATGAGTCTGGCTTATTTTGGAAAATTTTGCCAGAAAAGTCTGAAAAGAAAAAACTGCTCCGGGCGTAAAGACAGAAAAACAACGCGTTACTTTTTTATGTTGTGCTAATGCTTCCGGAAATCATAAGCTTAGATTGTTGGTGATTGGGAAGGCAAAAAATCCACGCATTTTCAAAAATTTTAACTGCCCAACTGAGTACAAGAGTTCCAAGTCCTCATCGATGACATCAGCTATTTTCTACGATTGGTTTCACAAATCCTTTGTGCCACAGGTTAATATTTGTTCTGCTACAGAAAAATATCGCTTTTAATAGCTAAGATTTTCTAATTTTAGGTAACAGATTTTCTTTTAAAAAAGACAATAAAACCAAACGAAGCTGTCGAAATATTTAACCGGGCTTTGGATTGGGCTCAATGCGAGAATGTTGAGCAAAATGACCTAAATGTATTAAGACGTTTACGAGAGAAAGCTCTCCTCCAAGTATTGGAAAGGAAAAAACAACAGAAAAAAATAACCGATTTTTTTTAGATGCATAAGTATGTATGTGAAATGTGATCTCTTTTGAAATGCGTTCCTTTAGTTTTAGTTAGGCTGAAAGCCTTTTTTGTTCTTTTTTTGTATTTGTTTATGTTTAGTTTAAGGTTATAGTCAATAAAAACGTTTAAAGCACACTATCAATATGTTTTTTTATTACAAGTTTCTACATTCATAAACGTCAACAATTTGTTAAACGTCAACACTCGTGGTTTTAATTAGTTGACGTTTTCCCGAGCGCACTGTATGTATATGCATGTAGATAGCTTAAAGATGGTACTCATATCTAACCCAACATTTAAGCATAAATTAACAATCGGAAAATTGTATATGAATATATGTACATATGTATGTATAAGACTTCTGTTAGCCAACGTTAATTGTTTCAATGCTGTGCATAAGGTATGGATTCAATATAATAGGCTATATTTGGTTCGCTTGAAGTGTGTATGAATACGTTAATAAAATTGTCAACGACCATACCACGCTGAAAACATCGGTTCTCGTCCGATCACCGAAATTAAGCAGCGTCGGGCGCGGTTAGTACTTGGATGGGGGACCGCTTGGGAACACCGCGTGTTGTTGACATCCAGCAACAATTTTTTTTCTTCATTTTATTTTGCACTTTTTATTAATATAATATAATATTTATTTCAAAATATAAGTCTATACTTTGCTTATACATTAACATTTGCTATGTGTATTTCAACCAGTTCAATGCTCATCAATGAATTTCTCTACCCGTCTTTACTTTATTTCGTTAGTAAAACTACTTAGTTCGTTAATTTATGAAGTCACTCTTTTATTGTTTTCTAATTTACTTTGTTTAGTTAACTAATTAATTTAATATTAAATAAAATGTTTTATCCATAAAATTCAAGCCGAATAAAATAAGCTTGCAACAACCAACCTAAAACTATATACAGCAACAAGCACATAGACTGTGATCTTTTTTTTTTCCAAAGAAGAATATATGTATAAGTGACAGCAGACAATTTCACTAGAGGAGCAGTAGATGCAGAGCTGAAATAACTACCAATATCCCATTTACGCTTTGCAAACAAATTCAGAAATATTATATATGTATGTACAGTGCACTCGGGAAAACGTCAACACTAGTTTACGTCAACATCCCAAAACGTCAACCCTTAATTTTTTACATTGTCTACTCTAAAACGTCAACCAAACCACAAAGCTCTAAAACGTCAACTTTAAATAAATCAAAATTTTGAATTAAGCAGCAGTTAAAATACACAGTTTTGATCACACACACACATTTATTTCATGAAATTAGTTCAGAATTCGGGTATTCCCCTTATATTTAAGTACATACATATTTATGTATATAGAATAGAAAAAAAATTCCATCTCAATGTGTTGTCTTTTTATATTCAGTTGATTTTTCGTTCTCGTAAGTGCCACATTACCAAAATGTGTTCAAAACAACCGAAAGTGCTTAAATTACAAGAAAAGGTAAATATTTTGGATTTATTAGAAAAGGGTGCAAGTGCGGTAGCTTTGGCAAAACAATATGGTATCTCAAAATCAACAATTAGCAAGATAAAAATGAAAAAAAATAAAATTTTTGACTGTGTCAATAATACGCTTTCCGGCCAGAGAAAAAGAAAGACATTAAGAGCATCAGAGTTGCCGAAAATGGAAAAGCGCCTGTATCAATGGTTTGTAAAGCAGAGAGAAAAGCATTATCCGGTTAATGCATTAGCGCTCAAACAAAAGGCTAAAGAGATTCATCTAAAAATAAAAGAAAAGGAATGTTCTTTTAACGCAAGTGATGGATGGTTGCAAGGTTTTAAAAAAAGATATGGAGTTCGCCTGCTTAAAATAACTGGAGAAAAACTATCTTCACAGCCTTTGCTGGTCGAACCATTTAAAATCAAACTTAAACAAAAAATTGAAGAAATGGGTCTTTGCCATGATCAATTGTACAATGCTGATGAGTCTGGCTTATTTTGGAAAATTTTGCCAGAAAAGTCTGAAAAGAAAAAACTGCTCCGGGCGTAAAGACAGAAAAACAACGCGTTACTTTTTTATGTTGTGCTAATGCTTCCGGAAATCATAAGCTTAGATTGTTGGTGATTGGGAAGGCAAAAAATCCACGCATTTTCAAAAATTTTAACTGCCCAACTGAGTACAAGAGTTCCAAGTCCTCATCGATGACATCAGCTATTTTCTACGATTGGTTTCACAAATCCTTTGTGCCACAGGTTAATATTTGTTCTGCTACAGAAAAATATCGCTTTTAATAGCTAAGATTTTCTAATTTTAGGTAACAGATTTTCTTTTAAAAAAGACAATAAAACCAAACGAAGCTGTCGAAATATTTAACCGGGCTTTGGATTGGGCTCAATGCGAGAATGTTGAGCAAAATGACCTAAATGTATTAAGACGTTTACGAGAGAAAGCTCTCCTCCAAGTATTGGAAAGGAAAAAACAACAGAAAAAAATAACCGATTTTTTTTAGATGCATAAGTATGTATGTGAAATGTGATCTCTTTTGAAATGCGTTCCTTTAGTTTTAGTTAGGCTGAAAGCCTTTTTTGTTCTTTTTTTGTATTTGTTTATGTTTAGTTTAAGGTTATAGTCAATAAAAACGTTTAAAGCACACTATCAATATGTTTTTTTATTACAAGTTTCTACATTCATAAACGTCAACAATTTGTTAAACGTCAACACTCGTGGTTTTAATTAGTTGACGTTTTCCCGAGCGCACTGTATGTATATGCATGTAGATAGCTTAAAGATGGTACTCATATCTAACCCAACATTTAAGCATAAATTAACAATCGGAAAATTGTATATGAATATATGTACATATGTATGTATAAGACTTCTGTTAGCCAACGTTAATTGTTTCAATGCTGTGCATAAGGTATGGATTCAATATAATAGGCTATATTTGGTTCGCTTGAAGTGTGTATGAATACGTTAATAAAATTGTCAACGACCATACCACGCTGAAAACATCGGTTCTCGTCCGATCACCGAAATTAAGCAGCGTCGGGCGCGGTTAGTACTTGGATGGGGGACCGCTTGGGAACACCGCGTGTTGTTGACATCCAGCAACAATTTTTTTTCTTCATTTTATTTTGCACTTTTTATTAATATAATATAATATTTATTTCAAAATATAAGTCTATACTTTGCTTATACATTAACATTTGCTATGTGTATTTCAACCAGTTCAATGCTCATCAATGAATTTCTCTACCCGTCTTTACTTTATTTCGTTAGTAAAACTACTTAGTTCGTTAATTTATGAAGTCACTCTTTTATTGTTTTCTAATTTACTTTGTTTAGTTAACTAATTAATTTAATATTAAATAAAATGTTTTATCCATAAAATTCAAGCCGAATAAAATAAGCTTGCAACAACCAACCTAAAACTATATACAGCAACAAGCACATGGACTGTGATCTTTTTTTTTTCCAAAGAAGAATATATGTATAAGTGACAGCAGACAATTTCACTAGAGGAGCAGTAGATGCAGAGCTAAAATAACTACCAATATCCCATTTACGCTTTGCAAACAAATTCAGAAATATTATATATGTATGTACAGTGCACTCGGGAAAACGTCAACACTAGTTTACGTCAACATCCCAAAACGTCAACCCTTAATTTTTTACATTGTCTACTCTAAAACGTCAACCAAACCACAAAGCTCTAAAACGTCAACTTTAAATAAATCAAAATTTTGAATTAAGCAACAGTTAAAATACACAGTTTTGATCACACACACACATTTATTTCATGAAATTAGTTCAGAATTCGGGTATTCCCCTTATATTTAAGTACATACATATTTATGTATATAGAATAGAAAAAAAATTCCATCTCAATGTGTTGTCTTTTTATATTCAGCTGATTTTTCGTTCTCGTAAGTGCCACATTACCAAAATGTGTTCAAAACAACCGAAAGTGCTTAAATTACAAGAAAAGGTAAATATTTTGGATTTATTAGAAAAGGGTGCAAGTGCGGTAGCTTTAGCAAAACAATATGGTATCTCAAAATCAACAATTAGCAAGATAAAAATGAAAAAAAATAAAATTTTTGACTGTGTCAATAATACGCTTTCCGGCCAGAGAAAAAGAAAGACATTAAGAGCATCAGAGTTGCCGAAAATGGAAAAGCGCCTGTATCAATGGTTTGTAAAGCAGAGAGAAAAGCATTATCCGGTTAATGCATTAGCGCTCAAACAAAAGGCTAAAGAGATTCATCTAAAAATAAAAGAAAAGGAATGTTCTTTTAACGCAAGTGATGGATGGTTGCAAGGTTTTAAAAAAAGATATGGAGTTCGCCTGCTTAAAATAACTGGAGAAAAACTATCTTCACAGCCTTTGCTGGTCGAACCATTTAAAATCAAACTTAAACAAAAAATTGAAGAAATGGGTCTTTGCCATGATCAATTGTACAATGCTGATGAGTCTGGCTTATTTTGGAAAATTTTGCCAGAAAAGTCTGAAAAGAAAAAACTGCTCCGGGCGTAAAGACAGAAAAACAACGCGTTACTTTTTTATGTTGTGCTAATGCTTCCGGAAATCATAAGCTTAGATTGTTGGTGATTGGGAAGGCAAAAAATCCACGCATTTTCAAAAATTGTAACTGCCCAACTGAGTACAAGAGTTCCAAGTCCTCATCGATGACATCAGCTATTTTCTACGATTGGTTTCACAAATCCTTTGTGCCACAGGTTAATATTTGTTCTGCTACAGAAAAATATCGCTTTTAATAGCTAAGATTTTCTAATTTTAGGTAACAGATTTTCTTTTAAAAAAGACAATAAAACCAAACGAAGCTGTCGAAATATTTAACCGGGCTTTGGATTGGGCTCAATGCGAGAATGTTGAGCAAAATGACCTAAATGTATTAAGACGTTTACGAGAGAAAGCTCTCCTCCAAGTATTGGAAAGGAAAAAACAACAGAAAAAAAAAACCGATTTTTTTTAGATGCATAAGTATGTATGTGAAATGTGATCTCTTTTGAAATGCGTTCCTTTAGTTTTAGTTAGGCTGAAAGCCTTTTTTGTTCTTTTTTTGTATTTGTTTATGTTTAGTTTAAGGTTATAGTCAATAAAAACGTTTAAAGCACACTATCAATATGTTTTTTTATTACAAGTTTCTACATTCATAAACGTCAACAATTTGTTAAACGTCAACACTCGTGGTTTTAATTAGTTGACGTTTTCCCGAGCGCACTGTATGTATATGCATGTAGATAGCTTAAAGATGGTACTCATATCTAACCCAACATTTAAGCATAAATTAACAATCGGAAAATTGTATATGAATATATGTACATATGTATGTATAAGACTTCTGTTAGCCAACGTTAATTGTTTCAATGCTGTGCATAAGGTATGGATTCAATATAATAGGCTATATTTGGTTCGCTTGAAGTGTGTATGAATACGTTAATAAAATTGTCAACAACCATACCACGCTGAAAACATCGGTTCTCGTCCGATCACCGAAATTAAGCAGCGTCGGGCGCGGTTAGTACTTGGATGGGGGACCGCTTGGGAACACCGCGTGTTGTTGACGTCCAGCAACAATTTTTTTTCTTCATTTTATTTTGCACTTTTTATTAATATAATATAATATTTATTTCAAAATATAAGTCTATACTTTGCTTATACATTAACATTTGCTATGTGTATTTCAACCAGTTCAATGCTCATCAATGAATTTCTCTACCCGTCTTTACTTTATTTCGTTAGTAAAACTACTTAGTTCGTTAATTTATGAAGTCACTCTTTTATTGTTTTCTAATTTACTTTGTTTAGTTAACTAATTAATTTAATATTAAATAAAATGTTTTATCCATAAAATTCAAGCCGAATAAAATAAGCTTGCAACAACCAACCTAAAACTATATACAGCAACAAGCACATAGACTGTGATCTTTTTTTTTTCCAAAGAAGAATATATGTATAAGTGACAGCAGACAATTTCACTAGAGGAGCAGTAGATGCAGAGCTAAAATAACTACCAATATCCCATTTACGCTTTGCAAACAAATTCAGAAATATTATATATGTATGTACAGTGCACTCGGGAAAACGTCAACACTAGTTTACGTCAACATCCCAAAACGTCAACCCTTAATTTTTTACATTGTCTACTCTAAAACGTCAACCAAACCACAAAGCTCTAAAACGTCAACTTTAAATAAATCAAAATTTTGAATTAAGCAACAGTTAAAATACACAGTTTTGATCACACACACACATTTATTTCATGAAATTAGTTCAGAATTCGGGTATTCCCCTTATATTTAAGTACATACATATTTATGTATATAGAATAGAAAAAAAATTCCATCTCAATGTGTTGTCTTTTTATATTCAGTTGATTTTTCGTTCTCGTAAGTGCCACATTACCAAAATGTGTTCAAAACAACCGAAAGTGCTTAAATTACAAGAAAAGGTAAATATTTTGGATTTATTAGAAAAGGGTGCAAGTGCGGTAGCTTTAGCAAAACAATATGGTATCTCAAAATCAACAATTAGCAAGATAAAAATGAAAAAAAATAAAATTTTTGACTGTGTCAATAATACGCTTTCCGGCCAGAGAAAAAGAAAGACATTAAGAGCATCAGAGTTGCCGAAAATGGAAAAGCGCCTGTATCAATGGTTTGTAAAGCAGAGAGAAAAGCATTATCCGGTTAATGCATTAGCGCTCAAACAAAAGGCTAAAGAGATTCATCTAAAAATAAAAGAAAAGGAATGTTCTTTTAACGCAAGTGATGGATGGTTGCAAGGTTTTAAAAAAAGATATGGAGTTCGCCTGCTTAAAATAACTGGAGAAAAACTATCTTCACAGCCTTTGCTGGTCGAACCATTTAAAATCAAACTTAAACAAAAAATTGAAGAAATGGGTCTTTGCCATGATCAATTGTACAATGCTGATGAGTCTGGCTTATTTTGGAAAATTTTGCCAGAAAAGTCTGAAAAGAAAAAACTGCTCCGGGCGTAAAGACAGAAAAACAACGCGTTACTTTTTTATGTTGTGCTAATGCTTCCGGAAATCATAAGCTTAGATTGTTGGTGATTGGGAAGGCAAAAAATCCACGCATTTTCAAAAATTTTAACTGCCCAACTGAGTACAAGAGTTCCAAGTCCTCATCGATGACATCAGCTATTTTCTACGATTGGTTTCACAAATCCTTTGTGCCACAGGTTAATATTTGTTCTGCTACAGAAAAATATCGCTTTTAATAGCTAAGATTTTCTAATTTTAGGTAACAGATTTTCTTTTAAAAAAGACAATAAAACCAAACGAAGCTGTCGAAATATTTAACCGGGCTTTGGATTGGGCTCAATGCGAGAATGTTGAGCAAAATGACCTAAATGTATTAAGACGTTTACGAGAGAAAGCTCTCCTCCAAGTATTGGAAAGGAAAAAACAACAGAAAAAAATAACCGATTTTTTTTAGATGCATAAGTATGTATGTGAAATGTGATCTCTTTTGAAATGCGTTCCTTTAGTTTTAGTTAGGCTGAAAGCCTTTTTTGTTCTTTTTTTGTATTTGTTTATGTTTAGTTTAAGGTTATAGTCAATAAAAACGTTTAAAGCACACTATCAATATGTTTTTTTATTACAAGTTTCTACATTCATAAACGTCAACAATTTGTTAAACGTCAACACTCGTGGTTTTAATTAGTTGACGTTTTCCCGAGCGCACTGTATGTATATGCATGTAGATAGCTTAAAGATGGTACTCATATCTAACCCAACATTTAAGCATAAATTAACAATCGGAAAATTGTATATGAATATATGTACATATGTATGTATAAGACTTCTGTTAGCCAACGTTAATTGTTTCAATGCTGTGCATAAGGTATGGATTCAATATAATAGGCTATATTTGGTTCGCTTGAAGTGTGTATGAATACGTTAATAAAATTGTCAACGACCATACCACGCTGAAAACATCGGTTCTCGTCCGATCACCGAAATTAAGCAGCGTCGGGCGCGGTTAGTACTTGGATGGGGGACCGCTTGGGAACACCGCGTGTTGTTGACATCCAGCAACAATTTTTTTTCTTCATTTTATTTTGCACTTTTTATTAATAAAATATAATATTTATTTCAAAATATAAGTCTATACTTTGCTTATACATTAACATTTGCTATGTGTATTTCAACCAGTTCAATGCTCATCAATGAATTTCTCTACCCGTCTTTACTTTATTTCGTTAGTAAAACTACTTAGTTCGTTAATTTATGAAGTCACTCTTTTATTGTTTTCTAATTTACTTTGTTTAGTTAACTAATTAATTTAATATTAAATAAAATGTTTTATCCATAAAATTCAAGCCGAATAAAATAAGCTTGCAACAACCAACCTAAAACTATATACAGCAACAAGCACATGGACTGTGATCTTTTTTTTTTCCAAAGAAGAATATATGTATAAGTGACAGCAGACAATTTCACTAGAGGAGCAGTAGATGCAGAGCTAAAATAACTACCAATATCCCATTTACGCTTTGCAAACAAATTCAGAAATATTATATATGTATGTACAGTGCACTCGGGAAAACGTCAACACTAGTTTACGTCAACATCCCAAAACGTCAACCCTTAATTTTTTACATTGTCTACTCTAAAACGTCAACCAAACCACAAAGCTCTAAAACGTCAACTTTAAATAAATCAAAATTTTGAATTAAGCAACAGTTAAAATACACAGTTTTGATCACACACACACATTTATTTCATGAAATTAGTTCAGAATTCGGGTATTCCCCTTATATTTAAGTACATACATATTTATGTATATAGAATAGAAAAAAAATTCCATCTCAATGTGTTGTCTTTTTATATTCAGCTGATTTTTCGTTCTCGTAAGTGCCACATTACCAAAATGTGTTCAAAACAACCGAAAGTGCTTAAATTACAAGAAAAGGTAAATATTTTGGATTTATTAGAAAAGGGTGCAAGTGCGGTAGCTTTAGCAAAACAATATGGTATCTCAAAATCAACAATTAGCAAGATAAAAATGAAAAAAAAATAAAATTTTTGACTGTGTCAATAATACGCTTTCCGGCCAGAGAAAAAGAAAGACATTAAGAGCATCAGAGTTGCCGAAAATGGAAAAGCGCCTGTATCAATGGTTTGTAAAGCAGAGAGAAAAGCATTATCCGGTTAATGCATTAGCGCTCAAACAAAAGGCTAAAGAGATTCATCTAAAAATAAAAGAAAAGGAATGTTCTTTTAACGCAAGTGATGGATGGTTGCAAGGTTTTAAAAAAAGATATGGAGTTCGCCTGCTTAAAATAACTGGAGAAAAACTATCTTCACAGCCTTTGCTGGTCGAACCGTTTAAAATCAAACTTAAACAAAAAATTGAAGAAATGGGTCTTTGCCATGATCAATTGTACAATGCTGATGAGTCTGGCTTATTTTGGAAAATTTTGCCAGAAAAGTCTGAAAAGAAAAAACTGCTCCGGGCGTAAAGACAGAAAAACAACGCGTTACTTTTTTATGTTGTGCTAATGCTTCCGGAAATCATAAGCTTAGATTGTTGGTGATTGGGAAGGCAAAAAATCCACGCATTTTCAAAAATTTTAACTGCCCAACTGAGTACAAGAGTTCCAAGTCCTCATCGATGACATCAGCTATTTTCTACGATTGGTTTCACAAATCCTTTGTGCCACAGGTTAATATTTGTTCTGCTACAGAAAAATATCGCTTTTAATAGCTAAGATTTTCTAATTTTAGGTAACAGATTTTCTTTTAAAAAAGACAATAAAACCAAACGAAGCTGTCGAAATATTTAACCGGGCTTTGGATTGGGCTCAATGCGAGAATGTTGAGCAAAATGACCTAAATGTATTAAGACGTTTACGAGAGAAAGCTCTCCTCCAAGTATTGGAAAGGAAAAAACAACAGAAAAAAATAACCGATTTTTTTTAGATGCATAAGTATGTATGTGAAATGTGATCTCTTTTGAAATGCGTTCCTTTAGTTTTAGTTAGGCTGAAAGCCTTTTTTGTTCTTTTTTTGTATTTGTTTATGTTTAGTTTAAGGTTATAGTCAATAAAAACGTTTAAAGCACACTATCAATATGTTTTTTTATTACAAGTTTCTACATTCATAAACGTCAACAATTTGTTAAACGTCAACACTCGTGGTTTTAATTAGTTGACGTTTTCCCGAGCGCACTGTATGTATATGCATGTAGATAGCTTAAAGATGGTACTCATATCTAACCCAACATTTAAGCATAAATTAACAATCGGAAAATTGTATATGAATATATGTACATATGTATGTATAAGACTTCTGTTAGCCAACGTTAATTGTTTCAATGCTGTGCATAAGGTATGGATTCAATATAATAGGCTATATTTGGTTCGCTTGAAGTGTGTATGAATACGTTAATAAAATTGTCAACGACCATACCACGCTGAAAACATCGGTTCTCGTCCGATCACCGAAATTAAGCAGCGTCGGGCGCGGTTAGTACTTGGATGGGGGACCGCTTGGGAACACCGCGTGTTGTTGACATCCAGCAACAATTTTTTTTCTTCATTTTATTTTGCACTTTTTATTAATATAATATAATATTTATTTCAAAATATAAGTCTATACTTTGCTTATACATTAACATTTGCTATGTGTATTTCAACCAGTTCAATGCTCATCAATGAATTTCTCTACCCGTCTTTACTTTATTTCGTTAGTAAAACTACTTAGTTCGTTAATTTATGAAGTCACTCTTTTATTGTTTTCTAATTTACTTTGTTTAGTTAACTAATTAATTTAATATTAAATAAAATGTTTTATCCATAAAATTCAAGCCGAATAAAATAAGCTTGCAACAACCAACCTAAAACTATATACAGCAACAAGCACATAGACTGTGATCTTTTTTTTTTTTCCAAAGAAGAATATATGTATAAGTGACAGCAGACAATTTCACTAGAGGAGCAGTAGATGCAGAGCTAAAATAACTACCAATATCCCATTTACGCTTTGCAAACAAATTCAGAAATATTATATATGTATGTACAGTGCACTCGGGAAAACGTCAACACTAGTTTACGTCAACATCCCAAAACGTCAACCCTTAATTTTTTACATTGTCTACTCTAAAACGTCAACCAAACCACAAAGCTCTAAAACGTCAACTTTAAATAAATCAAAATTTTGAATTAAGCAACAGTTAAAATACACAGTTTTAATCACACACACACATTTATTTCATGAAATTAGTTCAGAATTCGGGTATTCCCCTTATATTTAAGTACATACATATTTATGTATATAGAATAGAAAAAAAATTCCATCTCAATGTGTTGTCTTTTTATATTCAGTTGATTTTTCGTTCTCGTAAGTGCCACATTACCAAAATGTGTTCAAAACAACCGAAAGTGCTTAAATTACAAGAAAAGGTAAATATTTTGGATTTATTAGAAAAGGGTGCAAGTGCGGTAGCTTTAGCAAAACAATATGGTATCTCAAAATCAACAATTAGCAAGATAAAAATGGAAAAAAATAAAATTTTTGACTGTGTCAATAATACGCTTTCCGGCCAGAGAAAAAGAAAGACATTAAGAGCATCAGAGTTGCCGAAAATGGAAAAGCGCCTGTATCAATGGTTTGTAAAGCAGAGAGAAAAGCATTATCCGGTTAATGCATTAGCGCTCAAACAAAAGGCTAAAGAGATTCATCTAAAAATAAAAGAAAAGGAATGTTCTTTTAACGCAAGTGATGGATGGTTGCAAGGTTTTAAAAAAAGATATGGAGTTCGCCTGCTTAAAATAACTGGAGAAAAACTATCTTCACAGCCTTTGCTGGTCGAACCATTTAAAATCAAACTTAAACAAAAAATTGAAGAAATGGGTCTTTGCCATGATCAATTGTACAATGCTGATGAGTCTGGCTTATTTTGGAAAATTTTGCCAGAAAAGTCTGAAAAGAAAAAACTGCTCCGGGCGTAAAGACAGAAAAACAACGCGTTACTTTTTTATGTTGTGCTAATGCTTCCGGAAATCATAAGCTTAGATTGTTGGTGATTGGGAAGGCAAAAAATCCACGCATTTTCAAAAATTTTAACTGCCCAACTGAGTACAAGAGTTCCAAGTCCTCATCGATGACATCAGCTATTTTCTACGATTGGTTTCACAAATCCTTTGTGCCACAGGTTAATATTTGTTCTGCTACAGAAAAATATCGCTTTTAATAGCTAAGATTTTCTAATTTTAGGTAACAGATTTTCTTTTAAAAAAGACAATAAAACCAAACGAAGCTGTCGAAATATTTAACCGGGCTTTGGATTGGGCTCAATGCGAGAATGTTGAGCAAAATGACCTAAATGTATTAAGACGTTTACGAGAGAAAGCTCTCCTCCAAGTATTGGAAAGGAAAAAACAACAGAAAAAAATAACCGATTTTTTTTAGATGCATAAGTATGTATGTGAAATGTGATCTCTTTTGAAATGCGTTCCTTTAGTTTTAGTTAGGCTGAAAGCCTTTTTTGTTCTTTTTTTGTATTTGTTTATGTTTAGTTTAAGGTTATAGTCAATAAAAACGTTTAAAGCACACTATCAATATGTTTTTTTATTACAAGTTTCTACATTCATAAACGTCAACAATTTGTTAAACGTCAACACTCGTGGTTTTAATTAGTTGACGTTTTCCCGAGCGCACTGTATGTATATGCATGTAGATAGCTTAAAGATGGTACTCATATCTAACCCAACATTTAAGCATAAATTAACAATCGGAAAATTGTATATGAATATATGTACATATGTATGTATAAGACTTCTGTTAGCCAACGTTAATTGTTTCAATGCTGTGCATAAGGTATGGATTCAATATAATAGGCTATATTTGGTTCGCTTGAAGTGTGTATGAATACGTTAATAAAATTGTCAACGACCATACCACGCTGAAAACATCGGTTCTCGTCCGATCACCGAAATTAAGCAGCGTCGGGCGCGGTTAGTACTTGGATGGGGGACCGCTTGGGAACACCGCGTGTTGTTGACATCCAGCAACAATTTTTTTTCTTCATTTTATTTTGCACTTTTTATTAATATAATATAATATTTATTTCAAAATATAAGTCTATACTTTGCTTATACATTAACATTTGCTATGTGTATTTCAACCAGTTCAATGCTCATCAATGAATTTCTCTACCCGTCTTTACTTTATTTCGTTAGTAAAACTACTTAGTTCGTTAATTTATGAAGTCACTCTTTTATTGTTTTCTAATTTACTTTGTTTAGTTAACTAATTAATTTAATATTAAATAAAATGTTTTATCCATAAAATTCAAGCCGAATAAAATAAGCTTGCAACAACCAACCTAAAACTATATACAGCAACAAGCACATAGACTGTGATCTTTTTTTTTTCCAAAGAAGAATATATGTATAAGTGACAGCAGACAATTTCACTAGAGGAGCAGTAGATGCAGAGCTAAAATAACTACCAATATCCCATTTACGCTTTGCAAACAAATTCAGAAATATTATATATGTATGTACAGTGCACTCGGGAAAACGTCAACACTAGTTTACGTCAACATCCCAAAACGTCAACCCTTAATTTTTTACATTGTCTACTCTAAAACGTCAACCAAACCACAAAGCTCTAAAACGTCAACTTTAAATAAATCAAAATTTTGAATTAAGCAACAGTTAAAATACACAGTTTTGATCACACACACACATTTATTTCATGAAATTAGTTCAGAATTCGGGTATTCCCCTTATATTTAAGTACATACATATTTATGTATATAGAATAGAAAAAAAATTCCATCTCAATGTGTTGTCTTTTTATATTCAGTTGATTTTTCGTTCTCGTAAGTGCCACATTACCAAAATGTGTTCAAAACAACCGAAAGTGCTTAAATTACAAGAAAAGGTAAATATTTTGGATTTATTAGAAAAGGGTGCAAGTGCGGTAGCTTTAGCAAAACAATATGGTATCTCAAAATCAACAATTAGCAAGATAAAAATGAAAAAAAATAAAATTTTTGACTGTGTCAATAATACGCTTTCCGGCCAGAGAAAAAGAAAGACATTAAGAGCATCAGAGTTGCCGAAAATGGAAAAGCGCCTGTATCAATGGTTTGTAAAGCAGAGAGAAAAGCATTATCCGGTTAATGCATTAGCGCTCAAACAAAAGGCTAAAGAGATTCATCTAAAAATAAAAGAAAAGGAATGTTCTTTTAACGCAAGTGATGGATGGTTGCAAGGTTTTAAAAAAAGATATGGAGTTCGCCTGCTTAAAATAACTGGAGAAAAACTATCTTCACAGCCTTTGCTGGTCGAACCATTTAAAATCAAACTTAAACAAAAAATTGAAGAAATGGGTCTTTGCCATGATCAATTGTACAATGCTGATGAGTCTGGCTTATTTTGGAAAATTTTGCCAGAAAAGTCTGAAAAGAAAAAACTGCTCCGGGCGTAAAGACAGAAAAACAACGCGTTACTTTTTTATGTTGTGCTAATGCTTCCGGAAATCATAAGCTTAGATTGTTGGTGATTGGGAAGGCAAAAAATCCACGCATTTTCAAAAATTGTAACTGCCCAACTGAGTACAAGAGTTCCAAGTCCTCATCGATGACATCAGCTATTTTCTACGATTGGTTTCACAAATCCTTTGTGCCACAGGTTAATATTTGTTCTGCTACAGAAAAATATCGCTTTTAATAGCTAAGATTTTCTAATTTTAGGTAACAGATTTTCTTTTAAAAAAGACAATAAAACCAAACGAAGCTGTCGAAATATTTAACCGGGCTTTGGATTGGGCTCAATGCGAGAATGTTGAGCAAAATGACCTAAATGTATTAAGACGTTTACGAGAGAAAGCTCTCCTCCAAGTATTGGAAAGGAAAAAACAACAGAAAAAAAAAACCGATTTTTTTTAGATGCATAAGTATGTATGTGAAATGTGATCTCTTTTGAAATGCGTTCCTTTAGTTTTAGTTAGGCTGAAAGCCTTTTTTGTTCTTTTTTTGTATTTGTTTATGTTTAGTTTAAGGTTATAGTCAATAAAAACGTTTAAAGCACACTATCAATATGTTTTTTTATTACAAGTTTCTACATTCATAAACGTCAACAATTTGTTAAACGTCAACACTCGTGGTTTTAATTAGTTGACGTTTTCCCGAGCGCACTGTATGTATATGCATGTAGATAGCTTAAAGATGGTACTCATATCTAACCCAACATTTAAGCATAAATTAACAATCGGAAAATTGTATATGAATATATGTACATATGTATGTATAAGACTTCTGTTAGCCAACGTTAATTGTTTCAATGCTGTGCATAAGGTATGGATTCAATATAATAGGCTATATTTGGTTCGCTTGAAGTGTGTATGAATACGTTAATAAAATTGTCAACGACCATACCACGCTGAAAACATCGGTTCTCGTCCGATCACCGAAATTAAGCAGCGTCGGGCGCGGTTAGTACTTGGATGGGGGACCGCTTGGGAACACCGCGTGTTGTTGACATCCAGCAACAATTTTTTTTCTTCATTTTATTTTGCACTTTTTATTAATATAATATAATATTTATTTCAAAATATAAGTCTATACTTTGCTTATACATTAACATTTGCTATGTGTATTTCAACCAGTTCAATGCTCATCAATGAATTTCTCTACCCGTCTTTACTTTATTTCGTTAGTAAAACTACTTAGTTCGTTAATTTATGAAGTCACTCTTTTATTGTTTTCTAATTTACTTTGTTTAGTTAACTAATTAATTTAATATTAAATAAAATGTTTTATCCATAAAATTCAAGCCGAATAAAATAAGCTTGCAACAACCAACCTAAAACTATATACAGCAACAAGCACATAGACTGTGATCTTTTTTTTTTTTCCAAAGAAGAATATATGTATAAGTGACAGCAGACAATTTCACTAGAGGAGCAGTAGATGCAGAGCTAAAATAACTACCAATATCCCATTTACGCTTTGCAAACAAATTCAGAAATATTATATATGTATGTACAGTGCACTCGGGAAAACGTCAACACTAGTTTACGTCAACATCCCAAAACGTCAACCCTTAATTTTTTACATTGTCTACTCTAAAACGTCAACCAAACCACAAAGCTCTAAAACGTCAACTTTAAATAAATCAAAATTTTGAATTAAGCAACAGTTAAAATACACAGTTTTAATCACACACACACATTTATTTCATGAAATTAGTTCAGAATTCGGGTATTCCCCTTATATTTAAGTACATACATATTTATGTATATAGAATAGAAAAAAAATTCCATCTCAATGTGTTGTCTTTTTATATTCAGTTGATTTTTCGTTCTCGTAAGTGCCACATTACCAAAATGTGTTCAAAACAACCGAAAGTGCTTAAATTACAAGAAAAGGTAAATATTTTGGATTTATTAGAAAAGGGTGCAAGTGCGGTAGCTTTAGCAAAACAATATGGTATCTCAAAATCAACAATTAGCAAGATAAAAATGGAAAAAAATAAAATTTTTGACTGTGTCAATAATACGCTTTCCGGCCAGAGAAAAAGAAAGACATTAAGAGCATCAGAGTTGCCGAAAATGGAAAAGCGCCTGTATCAATGGTTTGTAAAGCAGAGAGAAAAGCATTATCCGGTTAATGCATTAGCGCTCAAACAAAAGGCTAAAGAGATTCATCTAAAAATAAAAGAAAAGGAATGTTCTTTTAACGCAAGTGATGGATGGTTGCAAGGTTTTAAAAAAAGATATGGAGTTCGCCTGCTTAAAATAACTGGAGAAAAACTATCTTCACAGCCTTTGCTGGTCGAACCATTTAAAATCAAACTTAAACAAAAAATTGAAGAAATGGGTCTTTGCCATGATCAATTGTACAATGCTGATGAGTCTGGCTTATTTTGGAAAATTTTGCCAGAAAAGTCTGAAAAGAAAAAACTGCTCCGGGCGTAAAGACAGAAAAACAACGCGTTACTTTTTTATGTTGTGCTAATGCTTCCGGAAATCATAAGCTTAGATTGTTGGTGATTGGGAAGGCAAAAAATCCACGCATTTTCAAAAATTTTAACTGCCCAACTGAGTACAAGAGTTCCAAGTCCTCATCGATGACATCAGCTATTTTCTACGATTGGTTTCACAAATCCTTTGTGCCACAGGTTAATATTTGTTCTGCTACAGAAAAATATCGCTTTTAATAGCTAAGATTTTCTAATTTTAGGTAACAGATTTTCTTTTAAAAAAGACAATAAAACCAAACGAAGCTGTCGAAATATTTAACCGGGCTTTGGATTGGGCTCAATGCGAGAATGTTGAGCAAAATGACCTAAATGTATTAAGACGTTTACGAGAGAAAGCTCTCCTCCAAGTATTGGAAAGGAAAAAACAACAGAAAAAAATAACCGATTTTTTTTAGATGCATAAGTATGTATGTGAAATGTGATCTCTTTTGAAATGCGTTCCTTTAGTTTTAGTTAGGCTGAAAGCCTTTTTTGTTCTTTTTTTGTATTTGTTTATGTTTAGTTTAAGGTTATAGTCAATAAAAACGTTTAAAGCACACTATCAATATGTTTTTTTATTACAAGTTTCTACATTCATAAACGTCAACAATTTGTTAAACGTCAACACTCGTGGTTTTAATTAGTTGACGTTTTCCCGAGCGCACTGTATGTATATGCATGTAGATAGCTTAAAGATGGTACTCATATCTAACCCAACATTTAAGCATAAATTAACAATCGGAAAATTGTATATGAATATATGTACATATGTATGTATAAGACTTCTGTTAGCCAACGTTAATTGTTTCAATGCTGTGCATAAGGTATGGATTCAATATAATAGGCTATATTTGGTTCGCTTGAAGTGTGTATGAATACGTTAATAAAATTGTCAACGACCATACCACGCTGAAAACATCGGTTCTCGTCCGATCACCGAAATTAAGCAGCGTCGGGCGCGGTTAGTACTTGGATGGGGGACCGCTTGGGAACACCGCGTGTTGTTGACATCCAGCAACAATTTTTTTTCTTCATTTTATTTTGCACTTTTTATTAATATAATATAATATTTATTTCAAAATATAAGTCTATACTTTGCTTATACATTAACATTTGCTATGTGTATTTCAACCAGTTCAATGCTCATCAATGAATTTCTCTACCCGTCTTTACTTTATTTCGTTAGTAAAACTACTTAGTTCGTTAATTTATGAAGTCACTCTTTTATTGTTTTCTAATTTACTTTGTTTAGTTAACTAATTAATTTAATATTAAATAAAATGTTTTATCCATAAAATTCAAGCCGAATAAAATAAGCTTGCAACAACCAACCTAAAACTATATACAGCAACAAGCACATAGACTGTGATCTTTTTTTTTTCCAAAGAAGAATATATGTATAAGTGACAGCAGACAATTTCACTAGAGGAGCAGTAGATGCAGAGCTAAAATAACTACCAATATCCCATTTACGCTTTGCAAACAAATTCAGAAATATTATATATGTATGTACAGTGCACTCGGGAAAACGTCAACACTAGTTTACGTCAACATCCCAAAACGTCAACCCTTAATTTTTTACATTGTCTACTCTAAAACGTCAACCAAACCACAAAGCTCTAAAACGTCAACTTTAAATAAATCAAAATTTTGAATTAAGCAACAGTTAAAATACACAGTTTTGATCACACACACACATTTATTTCATGAAATTAGTTCAGAATTCGGGTATTCCCCTTATATTTAAGTACATACATATTTATGTATATAGAATAGAAAAAAAATTCCATCTCAATGTGTTGTCTTTTTATATTCAGTTGATTTTTCGTTCTCGTAAGTGCCACATTACCAAAATGTGTTCAAAACAACCGAAAGTGCTTAAATTACAAGAAAAGGTAAATATTTTGGATTTATTAGAAAAGGGTGCAAGTGCGGTAGCTTTAGCAAAACAATATGGTATCTCAAAATCAACAATTAGCAAGATAAAAATGAAAAAAAATAAAATTTTTGACTGTGTCAATAATACGCTTTCCGGCCAGAGAAAAAGAAAGACATTAAGAGCATCAGAGTTGCCGAAAATGGAAAAGCGCCTGTATCAATGGTTTGTAAAGCAGAGAGAAAAGCATTATCCGGTTAATGCATTAGCGCTCAAACAAAAGGCTAAAGAGATTCATCTAAAAATAAAAGAAAAGGAATGTTCTTTTAACGCAAGTGATGGATGGTTGCAAGGTTTTAAAAAAAGATATGGAGTTCGCCTGCTTAAAATAACTGGAGAAAAACTATCTTCACAGCCTTTGCTGGTCGAACCATTTAAAATCAAACTTAAACAAAAAATTGAAGAAATGGGTCTTTGCCATGATCAATTGTACAATGCTGATGAGTCTGGCTTATTTTGGAAAATTTTGCCAGAAAAGTCTGAAAAGAAAAAACTGCTCCGGGCGTAAAGACAGAAAAACAACGCGTTACTTTTTTATGTTGTGCTAATGCTTCCGGAAATCATAAGCTTAGATTGTTGGTGATTGGGAAGGCAAAAAATCCACGCATTTTCAAAAATTGTAACTGCCCAACTGAGTACAAGAGTTCCAAGTCCTCATCGATGACATCAGCTATTTTCTACGATTGGTTTCACAAATCCTTTGTGCCACAGGTTAATATTTGTTCTGCTACAGAAAAATATCGCTTTTAATAGCTAAGATTTTCTAATTTTAGGTAACAGATTTTCTTTTAAAAAAGACAATAAAACCAAACGAAGCTGTCGAAATATTTAACCGGGCTTTGGATTGGGCTCAATGCGAGAATGTTGAGCAAAATGACCTAAATGTATTAAGACGTTTACGAGAGAAAGCTCTCCTCCAAGTATTGGAAAGGAAAAAACAACAGAAAAAAAAAACCGATTTTTTTTAGATGCATAAGTATGTATGTGAAATGTGATCTCTTTTGAAATGCGTTCCTTTAGTTTTAGTTAGGCTGAAAGCCTTTTTTGTTCTTTTTTTGTATTTGTTTATGTTTAGTTTAAGGTTATAGTCAATAAAAACGTTTAAAGCACACTATCAATATGTTTTTTTATTACAAGTTTCTACATTCATAAACGTCAACAATTTGTTAAACGTCAACACTCGTGGTTTTAATTAGTTGACGTTTTCCCGAGCGCACTGTATGTATATGCATGTAGATAGCTTAAAGATGGTACTCATATCTAACCCAACATTTAAGCATAAATTAACAATCGGAAAATTGTATATGAATATATGTACATATGTATGTATAAGACTTCTGTTAGCCAACGTTAATTGTTTCAATGCTGTGCATAAGGTATGGATTCAATATAATAGGCTATATTTGGTTCGCTTGAAGTGTGTATGAATACGTTAATAAAATTGTCAACGACCATACCACGCTGAAAACATCGGTTCTCGTCCGATCACCGAAATTAAGCAGCGTCGGGCGCGGTTAGTACTTGGATGGGGGACCGCTTGGGAACACCGCGTGTTGTTGACATCCAGCAACAATTTTTTTTCTTCATTTTATTTTGCACTTTTTATTAATATAATATAATATTTATTTCAAAATATAAGTCTATACTTTGCTTATACATTAACATTTGCTATGTGTATTTCAACCAGTTCAATGCTCATCAATGAATTTCTCTACCCGTCTTTACTTTATTTCGTTAGTAAAACTACTTAGTTCGTTAATTTATGAAGTCACTCTTTTATTGTTTTCTAATTTACTTTGTTTAGTTAACTAATTAATTTAATATTAAATAAAATGTTTTATCCATAAAATTCAAGCCGAATAAAATAAGCTTGCAACAACCAACCTAAAACTATATACAGCAACAAGCACATAGACTGTGATCTTTTTTTTTTCCAAAGAAGAATATATGTATAAGTGACAGCAGACAATTTCACTAGAGGAGCAGTAGATGCAGAGCTAAAATAACTACCAATATCCCATTTACGCTTTGCAAACAAATTCAGAAATATTATATATGTATGTACAGTGCACTCGGGAAAACGTCAACACTAGTTTACGTCAACATCCCAAAACGTCAACCCTTAATTTTTTACATTGTCTACTCTAAAACGTCAACCAAACCACAAAGCTCTAAAACGTCAACTTTAAATAAATCAAAATTTTGAATTAAGCAACAGTTAAAATACACAGTTTTGATCACACACACACATTTATTTCATGAAATTAGTTCAGAATTCGGGTATTCCCCTTATATTTAAGTACATACATATTTATGTATATAGAATAGAAAAAAAATTCCATCTCAATGTGTTGTCTTTTTATATTCAGTTGATTTTTCGTTCTCGTAAGTGCCACATTACCAAAATGTGTTCAAAACAACCGAAAGTGCTTAAATTACAAGAAAAGGTAAATATTTTGGATTTATTAGAAAAGGGTGCAAGTGCGGTAGCTTTAGCAAAACAATATGGTATCTCAAAATCAACAATTAGCAAGATAAAAATGAAAAAAAATAAAATTTTTGACTGTGTCAATAATACGCTTTCCGGCCAGAGAAAAAGAAAGACATTAAGAGCATCAGAGTTGCCGAAAATGGAAAAGCGCCTGTATCAATGGTTTGTAAAGCAGAGAGAAAAGCATTATCCGGTTAATGCATTAGCGCTCAAACAAAAGGCTAAAGAGATTCATCTAAAAATAAAAGAAAAGGAATGTTCTTTTAACGCAAGTGATGGATGGTTGCAAGGTTTTAAAAAAAGATATGGAGTTCGCCTGCTTAAAATAACTGGAGAAAAACTATCTTCACAGCCTTTGCTGGTCGAACCATTTAAAATCAAACTTAAACAAAAAATTGAAGAAATGGGTCTTTGCCATGATCAATTGTACAATGCTGATGAGTCTGGCTTATTTTGGAAAATTTTGCCAGAAAAGTCTGAAAAGAAAAAACTGCTCCGGGCGTAAAGACAGAAAAACAACGCGTTACTTTTTTATGTTGTGCTAATGCTTCCGGAAATCATAAGCTTAGATTGTTGGTGATTGGGAAGGCAAAAAATCCACGCATTTTCAAAAATTGTAACTGCCCAACTGAGTACAAGAGTTCCAAGTCCTCATCGATGACATCAGCTATTTTCTACGATTGGTTTCACAAATCCTTTGTGCCACAGGTTAATATTTGTTCTGCTACAGAAAAATATCGCTTTTAATAGCTAAGATTTTCTAATTTTAGGTAACAGATTTTCTTTTAAAAAAGACAATAAAACCAAACGAAGCTGTCGAAATATTTAACCGGGCTTTGGATTGGGCTCAATGCGAGAATGTTGAGCAAAATGACCTAAATGTATTAAGACGTTTACGAGAGAAAGCTCTCCTCCAAGTATTGGAAAGGAAAAAACAACAGAAAAAAAAAACCGATTTTTTTTAGATGCATAAGTATGTATGTGAAATGTGATCTCTTTTGAAATGCGTTCCTTTAGTTTTAGTTAGGCTGAAAGCCTTTTTTGTTCTTTTTTTGTATTTGTTTATGTTTAGTTTAAGGTTATAGTCAATAAAAACGTTTAAAGCACACTATCAATATGTTTTTTTATTACAAGTTTCTACATTCATAAACGTCAACAATTTGTTAAACGTCAACACTCGTGGTTTTAATTAGTTGACGTTTTCCCGAGCGCACTGTATGTATATGCATGTAGATAGCTTAAAGATGGTACTCATATCTAACCCAACATTTAAGCATAAATTAACAATCGGAAAATTGTATATGAATATATGTACATATGTATGTATAAGACTTCTGTTAGCCAACGTTAATTGTTTCAATGCTGTGCATAAGGTATGGATTCAATATAATAGGCTATATTTGGTTCGCTTGAAGTGTGTATGAATACGTTAATAAAATTGTCAACGACCATACCACGCTGAAAACATCGGTTCTCGTCCGATCACCGAAATTAAGCAGCGTCGGGCGCGGTTAGTACTTGGATGGGGGACCGCTTGGGAACACCGCGTGTTGTTGACATCCAGCAACAATTTTTTTTCTTCATTTTATTTTGCACTTTTTATTAATATAATATAATATTTATTTCAAAATATAAGTCTATACTTTGCTTATACATTAACATTTGCTATGTGTATTTCAACCAGTTCAATGCTCATCAATGAATTTCTCTACCCGTCTTTACTTTATTTCGTTAGTAAAACTACTTAGTTCGTTAATTTATGAAGTCACTCTTTTATTGTTTTCTAATTTACTTTGTTTAGTTAACTAATTAATTTAATATTAAATAAAATGTTTTATCCATAAAATTCAAGCCGAATAAAATAAGCTTGCAACAACCAACCTAAAACTATATACAGCAACAAGCACATAGACTGTGATCTTTTTTTTTTCCAAAGAAGAATATATGTATAAGTGACAGCAGACAATTTCACTAGAGGAGCAGTAGATGCAGAGCTAAAATAACTACCAATATCCCATTTACGCTTTGCAAACAAATTCAGAAATATTATATATGTATGTACAGTGCACTCGGGAAAACGTCAACACTAGTTTACGTCAACATCCCAAAACGTCAACCCTTAATTTTTTACATTGTCTACTCTAAAACGTCAACCAAACCACAAAGCTCTAAAACGTCAACTTTAAATAAATCAAAATTTTGAATTAAGCAACAGTTAAAATACACAGTTTTGATCACACACACACATTTATTTCATGAAATTAGTTCAGAATTCGGGTATTCCCCTTATATTTAAGTACATACATATTTATGTATATAGAATAGAAAAAAAATTCCATCTCAATGTGTTGTCTTTTTATATTCAGTTGATTTTTCGTTCTCGTAAGTGCCACATTACCAAAATGTGTTCAAAACAACCGAAAGTGCTTAAATTACAAGAAAAGGTAAATATTTTGGATTTATTAGAAAAGGGTGCAAGTGCGGTAGCTTTAGCAAAACAATATGGTATCTCAAAATCAACAATTAGCAAGATAAAAATGAAAAAAAATAAAATTTTTGACTGTGTCAATAATACGCTTTCCGGCCAGAGAAAAAGAAAGACATTAAGAGCATCAGAGTTGCCGAAAATGGAAAAGCGCCTGTATCAATGGTTTGTAAAGCAGAGAGAAAAGCATTATCCGGTTAATGCATTAGCGCTCAAACAAAAGGCTAAAGAGATTCATCTAAAAATAAAAGAAAAGGAATGTTCTTTTAACGCAAGTGATGGATGGTTGCAAGGTTTTAAAAAAAGATATGGAGTTCGCCTGCTTAAAATAACTGGAGAAAAACTATCTTCACAGCCTTTGCTGGTCGAACCATTTAAAATCAAACTTAAACAAAAAATTGAAGAAATGGGTCTTTGCCATGATCAATTGTACAATGCTGATGAGTCTGGCTTATTTTGGAAAATTTTGCCAGAAAAGTCTGAAAAGAAAAAACTGCTCCGGGCGTAAAGACAGAAAAACAACGCGTTACTTTTTTATGTTGTGCTAATGCTTCCGGAAATCATAAGCTTAGATTGTTGGTGATTGGGAAGGCAAAAAATCCACGCATTTTCAAAAATTGTAACTGCCCAACTGAGTACAAGAGTTCCAAGTCCTCATCGATGACATCAGCTATTTTCTACGATTGGTTTCACAAATCCTTTGTGCCACAGGTTAATATTTGTTCTGCTACAGAAAAATATCGCTTTTAATAGCTAAGATTTTCTAATTTTAGGTAACAGATTTTCTTTTAAAAAAGACAATAAAACCAAACGAAGCTGTCGAAATATTTAACCGGGCTTTGGATTGGGCTCAATGCGAGAATGTTGAGCAAAATGACCTAAATGTATTAAGACGTTTACGAGAGAAAGCTCTCCTCCAAGTATTGGAAAGGAAAAAACAACAGAAAAAAAAAACCGATTTTTTTTAGATGCATAAGTATGTATGTGAAATGTGATCTCTTTTGAAATGCGTTCCTTTAGTTTTAGTTAGGCTGAAAGCCTTTTTTGTTCTTTTTTTGTATTTGTTTATGTTTAGTTTAAGGTTATAGTCAATAAAAACGTTTAAAGCACACTATCAATATGTTTTTTTATTACAAGTTTCTACATTCATAAACGTCAACAATTTGTTAAACGTCAACACTCGTGGTTTTAATTAGTTGACGTTTTCCCGAGCGCACTGTATGTATATGCATGTAGATAGCTTAAAGATGGTACTCATATCTAACCCAACATTTAAGCATAAATTAACAATCGGAAAATTGTATATGAATATATGTACATATGTATGTATAAGACTTCTGTTAGCCAACGTTAATTGTTTCAATGCTGTGCATAAGGTATGGATTCAATATAATAGGCTATATTTGGTTCGCTTGAAGTGTGTATGAATACGTTAATAAAATTGTCAACGACCATACCACGCTGAAAACATCGGTTCTCGTCCGATCACCGAAATTAAGCAGCGTCGGGCGCGGTTAGTACTTGGATGGGGGACCGCTTGGGAACACCGCGTGTTGTTGACATCCAGCAACAATTTTTTTTCTTCATTTTATTTTGCACTTTTTATTAATATAATATAATATTTATTTCAAAATATAAGTCTATACTTTGCTTATACATTAACATTTGCTATGTGTATTTCAACCAGTTCAATGCTCATCAATGAATTTCTCTACCCGTCTTTACTTTATTTCGTTAGTAAAACTACTTAGTTCGTTAATTTATGAAGTCACTCTTTTATTGTTTTCTAATTTACTTTGTTTAGTTAACTAATTAATTTAATATTAAATAAAATGTTTTATCCATAAAATTCAAGCCGAATAAAATAAGCTTGCAACAACCAACCTAAAACTATATACAGCAACAAGCACATAGACTGTGATCTTTTTTTTTTCCAAAGAAGAATATATGTATAAGTGACAGCAGACAATTTCACTAGAGGAGCAGTAGATGCAGAGCTAAAATAACTACCAATATCCCATTTACGCTTTGCAAACAAATTCAGAAATATTATATATGTATGTACAGTGCACTCGGGAAAACGTCAACACTAGTTTACGTCAACATCCCAAAACGTCAACCCTTAATTTTTTACATTGTCTACTCTAAAACGTCAACCAAACCACAAAGCTCTAAAACGTCAACTTTAAATAAATCAAAATTTTGAATTAAGCAACAGTTAAAATACACAGTTTTGATCACACACACACATTTATTTCATGAAATTAGTTCAGAATTCGGGTATTCCCCTTATATTTAAGTACATACATATTTATGTATATAGAATAGAAAAAAAATTCCATCTCAATGTGTTGTCTTTTTATATTCAGTTGATTTTTCGTTCTCGTAAGTGCCACATTACCAAAATGTGTTCAAAACAACCGAAAGTGCTTAAATTACAAGAAAAGGTAAATATTTTGGATTTATTAGAAAAGGGTGCAAGTGCGGTAGCTTTAGCAAAACAATATGGTATCTCAAAATCAACAATTAGCAAGATAAAAATGAAAAAAAATAAAATTTTTGACTGTGTCAATAATACGCTTTCCGGCCAGAGAAAAAGAAAGACATTAAGAGCATCAGAGTTGCCGAAAATGGAAAAGCGCCTGTATCAATGGTTTGTAAAGCAGAGAGAAAAGCATTATCCGGTTAATGCATTAGCGCTCAAACAAAAGGCTAAAGAGATTCATCTAAAAATAAAAGAAAAGGAATGTTCTTTTAACGCAAGTGATGGATGGTTGCAAGGTTTTAAAAAAAGATATGGAGTTCGCCTGCTTAAAATAACTGGAGAAAAACTATCTTCACAGCCTTTGCTGGTCGAACCATTTAAAATCAAACTTAAACAAAAAATTGAAGAAATGGGTCTTTGCCATGATCAATTGTACAATGCTGATGAGTCTGGCTTATTTTGGAAAATTTTGCCAGAAAAGTCTGAAAAGAAAAAACTGCTCCGGGCGTAAAGACAGAAAAACAACGCGTTACTTTTTTATGTTGTGCTAATGCTTCCGGAAATCATAAGCTTAGATTGTTGGTGATTGGGAAGGCAAAAAATCCACGCATTTTCAAAAATTGTAACTGCCCAACTGAGTACAAGAGTTCCAAGTCCTCATCGATGACATCAGCTATTTTCTACGATTGGTTTCACAAATCCTTTGTGCCACAGGTTAATATTTGTTCTGCTACAGAAAAATATCGCTTTTAATAGCTAAGATTTTCTAATTTTAGGTAACAGATTTTCTTTTAAAAAAGACAATAAAACCAAACGAAGCTGTCGAAATATTTAACCGGGCTTTGGATTGGGCTCAATGCGAGAATGTTGAGCAAAATGACCTAAATGTATTAAGACGTTTACGAGAGAAAGCTCTCCTCCAAGTATTGGAAAGGAAAAAACAACAGAAAAAAATAACCGATTTTTTTTAGATGCATAAGTATGTATGTGAAATGTGATCTCTTTTGAAATGCGTTCCTTTAGTTTTAGTTAGGCTGAAAGCCTTTTTTGTTCTTTTTTTGTATTTGTTTATGTTTAGTTTAAGGTTATAGTCAATAAAAACGTTTAAAGCACACTATCAATATGTTTTTTTATTACAAGTTTCTACATTCATAAACGTCAACAATTTGTTAAACGTCAACACTCGTGGTTTTAATTAGTTGACGTTTTCCCGAGCGCACTGTATGTATATGCATGTAGATAGCTTAAAGATGGTACTCATATCTAACCCAACATTTAAGCATAAATTAACAATCGGAAAATTGTATATGAATATATGTACATATGTATGTATAAGACTTCTGTTAGCCAACGTTAATTGTTTCAATGCTGTGCATAAGGTATGGATTCAATATAATAGGCTAGATTTGGTTCGCTTGAAGTGTGTATGAATATAGTCAACGACCATACCACGCTGAAAACATCGGTTCTCGTCCGATCACCGAAATTAAGCAGCGTCGGGCGCGGTTAGTACTTGGATGGGGGACCGCTTGGGAACACCGCGTGTTGTTGACATCCAGCAACAATTTTTTTTCTTCATTTTATTTTGCACTTTTTATTAATATAATATAATATTTATTTCAAAATATAAGTCTATACTTTGCTTATACATTAACATTTGCTATGTGTATTTCAACCAGTTCAATGCTCATCAATGAATTTCTCTACCCGTCTTTACTTTATTTCGTTAGTAAAACTACTTAGTTCGTTAATTTATGAAGTCACTCTTTTATTGTTTTCTAATTTACTTTGTTTAGTTAACTAATTAATTTAATATTAAATAAAATGTTTTATCCATAAAATTCAAGCCGAATAAAATAAGCTTGCAACAACCAACCTAAAACTATATACAGCAACAAGCACATAGACTGTGATCTTTTTTTTTTCCAAAGAAGAATATATGTATAAGTGACAGCAGACAATTTCACTAGAGGAGCAGTAGATGCAGAGCTAAAATAACTACCAATATCCCATTTACGCTTTGCAAACAAATTCAGAAATATTATATATGTATGTACAGTGCACTCGGGAAAACGTCAACACTAGTTTACGTCAACATCCCAAAACGTCAACCCTTAATTTTTTACATTGTCTACTCTAAAACGTCAACCAAACCACAAAGCTCTAAAACGTCAACTTTAAATAAATCAAAATTTTGAATTAAGCAACAGTTAAAATACACAGTTTTGATCACACACACACATTTATTTCATGAAATTAGTTCAGAATTCGGGTATTCCCCTTATATTTAAGTACATACATATTTATGTATATAGAATAGAAAAAAAAATTCCATCTCAATGTGTTGTCTTTTTATATTCAGTTGATTTTTCGTTCTCGTAAGTGCCACATTACCAAAATGTGTTCAAAACAACCGAAAGTGCTTAAATTACAAGAAAAGGTAAATATTTTGGATTTATTAGAAAAGGGTGCAAGTGCGGTAGCTTTAGCAAAACAATATGGTATCTCAAAATCAACAATTAGCAAGATAAAAATGAAAAAAAATAAAATTTTTGACTGTGTCAATAATACGCTTTCCGGCCAGAGAAAAAGAAAGACATTAAGAGCATCAGAGTTGCCGAAAATGGAAAAGCGCCTGTATCAATGGTTTGTAAAGCAGAGAGAAAAGCATTATCCGGTTAATGCATTAGCGCTCAAACAAAAGGCTAAAGAGATTCATCTAAAAATAAAAGAAAAGGAATGTTCTTTTAACGCAAGTGATGGATGGTTGCAAGGTTTTAAAAAAAGATATGGAGTTCGCCTGCTTAAAATAACTGGAGAAAAACTATCTTCACAGCCTTTGCTGGTCGAACCATTTAAAATCAAACTTAAACAAAAAATTGAAGAAATGGGTCTTTGCCATGATCAATTGTACAATGCTGATGAGTCTGGCTTATTTTGGAAAATTTTGCCAGAAAAGTCTGAAAAGAAAAAACTGCTCCGGGCGTAAAGACAGAAAAACAACGCGTTACTTTTTTATGTTGTGCTAATGCTTCCGGAAATCATAAGCTTAGATTGTTGGTGATTGGGAAGGCAAAAAATCCACGCATTTTCAAAAATTGTAACTGCCCAACTGAGTACAAGAGTTCCAAGTCCTCATCGATGACATCAGCTATTTTCTACGATTGGTTTCACAAATCCTTTGTGCCACAGGTTAATATTTGTTCTGCTACAGAAAAATATCGCTTTTAATAGCTAAGATTTTCTAATTTTAGGTAACAGATTTTCTTTTAAAAAAGACAATAAAACCAAACGAAGCTGTCGAAATATTTAACCGGGCTTTGGATTGGGCTCAATGCGAGAATGTTGAGCAAAATGACCTAAATGTATTAAGACGTTTACGAGAGAAAGCTCTCCTCCAAGTATTGGAAAGGAAAAAACAACAGAAAAAAATAACCGATTTTTTTTAGATGCATAAGTATGTATGTGAAATGTGATCTCTTTTGAAATGCGTTCCTTTAGTTTTAGTTAGGCTGAAAGCCTTTTTTGTTCTTTTTTTGTATTTGTTTATGTTTAGTTTAAGGTTATAGTCAATAAAAACGTTTAAAGCACACTATCAATATGTTTTTTTATTACAAGTTTCTACATTCATAAACGTCAACAATTTGTTAAACGTCAACACTCGTGGTTTTAATTAGTTGACGTTTTCCCGAGCGCACTGTATGTATATGCATGTAGATAGCTTAAAGATGGTACTCATATCTAACCCAACATTTAAGCATAAATTAACAATCGGAAAATTGTATATGAATATATGTACATATGTATGTATAAGACTTCTGTTAGCCAACGTTAATTGTTTCAATGCTGTGCATAAGGTATGGATTCAATATAATAGGCTATATTTGGTTCGCTTGAAGTGTGTATGAATACGTTAATAAAATTGTCAACGACCATACCACGCTGAAAACATCGGTTCTCGTCCGATCACCGAAATTAAGCAGCGTCGGGCGCGGTTAGTACTTGGATGGGGGACCGCTTGGGAACACCGCGTGTTGTTGACATCCAGCAACAATTTTTTTCTTCATTTTATTTTGCACTTTTTATTAATATAATATAATTTTTATTTCAAAATATAAGTCTATACTTTGCTTATACATTAACATTTGCTATGTGTATTTCAACCAGTTCAATGCTCATCAATGAATTTCTCTACCCGTCTTCACTTTATTTCGTTAGTAAAACTACTTAGTTCGTTAATTTATGAAGTCACTCTTTTATTGTTTTCTAATTTACTTTGTTTAGTTAACTAATTAATTTAATATTAAATAAAATGTTTTATCCATAAAATTCAAGCCGAATAAAATAAGCTTGCAACAACCAACCTAAAACTAATTATATACAGCAACAAGCACATGGACTGTGATCTTTTTTTTTTCCAAAGAAGAATATATGTATAAGTGACAGCAGACAATTTCACTAGAGGAGCAGTAGATGCAGAGCTAAAATAACTACCAATATCCCATTTACGCTTTGCAAACAAATTCAGAAATATTATATATGTATGTACAGTGCACTCGGGAAAACGTCAACACTAGTTTACGTCAACATCCCAAAACGTCAACCCTTAATTTTTTACATTGTCTACTCTAAAACGTCAACCAAACCACAAAGCTCTAAAACGTCAACTTTAAATAAATCAAAATTTTGAATTAAGCAACAGTTAAAATACACAGTTTTGATCACACACACACATTTATTTCATGAAATTAGTTCAGAATTCGGGTATTCCCCTTATATTTAAGTACATACATATTTATGTATATAGAATAGAAAAAAAATTCCATCTCAATGTGTTGTCTTTTTATATTCAGTTGATTTTTCGTTCTCGTAAGTGCCACATTACCAAAATGTGTTCAAAACAACCGAAAGTGCTTAAATTACAAGAAAAGGTAAATATTTTGGATTTATTAGAAAAGGGTGCAAGTGCGGTAGCTTTAGCAAAACAATATGGTATCTCAAAATCAACAATTAGCAAGATAAAAATGAAAAAAAATAAAATTTTTGACTGTGTCAATAATACGCTTTCCGGCCAGAGAAAAAGAAAGACATTAAGAGCATCAGAGTTGCCGAAAATGGAAAAGCGCCTGTATCAATGGTTTGTAAAGCAGAGAGAAAAGCATTATCCGGTTAATGCATTAGCGCTCAAACAAAAGGCTAAAGAGATTCATCTAAAAATAAAAGAAAAGGAATGTTCTTTTAACGCAAGTGATGGATGGTTGCAAAGTTTTAAAAAAAGATATGGAGTTCGCCTGCTTAAAATAACTGGAGAAAAACTATCTTCACAGCCTTTGCTGGTCGAACCATTTAAAATCAAACTTAAACAAAAAATTGAAGAAATGGGTCTTTGCCATGATCAATTGTACAATGCTGATGAGTCTGGCTTATTTTGGAAAATTTTGCCAGAAAAGTCTGAAAAGAAAAAACTGCTCCGGGCGTAAAGACAGAAAAACAACGCGTTACTTTTTTATGTTGTGCTAATGCTTCCGGAAATCATAAGCTTAGATTGTTGGTGATTGGGAAGGCAAAAAATCCACGCATTTTCAAAAATTTTAACTGCCCAACTGAGTACAAGAGTTCCAAGTCCTCATCGATGACATCAGCTATTTTCTACGATTGGTTTCACAAATCCTTTGTGCCACAGGTTAATATTTGTTCTGCTACAGAAAAATATCGCTTTTAATAGCTAAGATTTTCTAATTTTAGGTAACAGATTTTCTTTTAAAAAAGACAATAAAACCAAACGAAGCTGTCGAAATATTTAACCGGGCTTTGGATTGGGCTCAATGCGAGAATGTTGAGCAAAATGACCTAAATGTATTAAGACGTTTACGAGAGAAAGCTCTCCTCCAAGTATTGGAAAGGAAAAAACAACAGAAAAAAATAACCGATTTTTTTTAGATGCATAAGTATGTATGTGAAATGTGATCTCTTTTGAAATGCGTTCCTTTAGTTTTAGTTAGGCTGAAAGCCTTTTTTGTTCTTTTTTTGTATTTGTTTATGTTTAGTTTAAGGTTATAGTCAATAAAAACCTTTAAAGCACACTATCAATATGTTTTTTTATTACAAGTTTCTACATTCATAAACGTCAACAATTTGTTAAACGTCAACACTCGTGGTTTTAATTAGTTGACGTTTTCCCGAGCGCACTGTATGTATATGCATGTAGATAGCTTAAAGATGGTACTCATATCTAACCCAACATTTAAGCATAAATTAACAATCGGAAAATTGTATATGAATATATGTACATATGTATGTATAAGACTTCTGTTAGCCAACGTTAATTGTTTCAATGCTGTGCATAAGGTATGGATTCAATATAATAGGCTATATTTGGTTCGCTTGAAGTGTGTATGAATACGTTAATAAAATTGTCAACGACCATACCACGCTGAAAACATCGGTTCTCGTCCGATCACCGAAATTAAGCAGCGTCGGGCGCGGTTAGTACTTGGATGGGGGACCGCTTGGGAACACCGCGTGTTGTTGACATCCAGCAACAATTTTTTTCTTCATTTTATTTTGCACTTTTTATTAATATAATATAATTTTTATTTCAAAATATAAGTCTATACTTTGCTTATACATTAACATTTGCTATGTGTATTTCAACCAGTTCAATGCTCATCAATGAATTTCTCTACCCGTCTTTACTTTATTTCGTTAGTAAAACTACTTAGTTCGTTAATTTATGAAGTCACTCTTTTATTGTTTTCTAATTTACTTTGTTTAGTTAACTAATTAATTTAATATTAAATAAAATGTTTTATCCATAAAATTCAAGCCGAATAAAATAAGCTTGCAACAACCAACCTAAAACTAATTATATACAGCAACAAGCACATGGACTGTGATCTTTTTTTTTCCAAAGAAGAATATATGTATAAGTGACAGCAGACAATTTCACTAGAGGAGCAGTAGATGCAGAGCTAAAATAACTACCAATATCCCATTTACGCTTTGCAAACAAATTCAGAAATATTATATATGTATGTACAGTGCACTCGGGAAAACGTCAACACTAGTTTACGTCAACATCCCAAAACGTCAACCCTTAATTTTTTACATTGTCTACTCTAAAACGTCAACCAAACCACAAAGCTCTAAAACGTCAACTTTAAATAAATCAAAATTTTGAATTAAGCAACAGTTAAAATACACAGTTTTGATCACACACACACATTTATTTCATGAAATTAGTTCAGAATTCGGGTATTCCCCTTATATTTAAGTACATACATATTTATGTATATAGAATAGAAAAAAAATTCCATCTCAATGTGTTGTCTTTTTATATTCAGTTGATTTTTCGTTCTCGTAAGTGCCACATTACCAAAATGTGTTCAAAACAACCGAAAGTGCTTAAATTACAAGAAAAGGTAAATATTTTGGATTTATTAGAAAAGGGTGCAAGTGCGGTAGCTTTAGCAAAACAATATGGTATCTCAAAATCAACAATTAGCAAGATAAAAATGAAAAAAAATAAAATTTTTGACTGTGTCAATAATACGCTTTCCGGCCAGAGAAAAAGAAAGACATTAAGAGCATCAGAGTTGCCGAAAATGGAAAAGCGCCTGTATCAATGGTTTGTAAAGCAGAGAGAAAAGCATTATCCGGTTAATGCATTAGCGCTCAAACAAAAGGCTAAAGAGATTCATCTAAAAATAAAAGAAAAGGAATGTTCTTTTAACGCAAGTGATGGATGGTTGCAAGGTTTTAAAAAAAGATATGGAGTTCGCCTGCTTAAAATAACTGGAGAAAAACTATCTTCACAGCCTTTGCTGGTCGAACCATTTAAAATCAAACTTAAACAAAAAATTGAAGAAATGGGTCTTTGCCATGATCAATTGTACAATGCTGATGAGTCTGGCTTATTTTGGAAAATTTTGCCAGAAAAGTCTGAAAAGAAAAAACTGCTCCGGGCGTAAAGACAGAAAAACAACGCGTTACTTTTTTATGTTGTGCTAATGCTTCCGGAAATCATAAGCTTAGATTGTTGGTGATTGGGAAGGCAAAAAATCCACGCATTTTCAAAAATTTTAACTGCCCAACTGAGTACAAGAGTTCCAAGTCCTCATCGATGACATCAGCTATTTTCTACGATTGGTTTCACAAATCCTTTGTGCCACAGGTTAATATTTGTTCTGCTACAGAAAAATATCGCTTTTAATAGCTAAGATTTTCTAATTTTAGGTAACAGATTTTCTTTTAAAAAAGACAATAAAACCAAACGAAGCTGTCGAAATATTTAACCGGGCTTTGGATTGGGCTCAATGCGAGAATGTTGAGCAAAATGACCTAAATGTATTAAGACGTTTACGAGAGAAAGCTCTCCTCCAAGTATTGGAAAGGAAAAAACAACAGAAAAAAATAACCGATTTTTTTTAGATGCATAAGTATGTATGTGAAATGTGATCTCTTTTGAAATGCGTTCCTTTAGTTTTAGTTAGGCTGAAAGCCTTTTTTGTTCTTTTTTTGTATTTGTTTATGTTTAGTTTAAGGTTATAGTCAATAAAAACGTTTAAAGCACACTATCAATATGTTTTTTTATTACAAGTTTCTACATTCATAAACGTCAACAATTTGTTAAACGTCAACACTCGTGGTTTTAATTAGTTGACGTTTTCCCGAGCGCACTGTATGTATATGCATGTAGATAGCTTAAAGATGGTACTCATATCTAACCCAACATTTAAGCATAAATTAACAATCGGAAAATTGTATATGAATATATGTACATATGTATGTATAAGACTTCTGTTAGCCAACGTTAATTGTTTCAATGCTGTGCATAAGGTATGGATTCAATATAATAGGCTATATTTGGTTCGCTTGAAGTGTGTATGAATACGTTAATAAAATTGTCAACGACCATACCACGCTGAAAACATCGGTTCTCGTCCGATCACCGAAATTAAGCAGCGTCGGGCGCGGTTAGTACTTGGATGGTGGACCGCTTGGGAACACCGCGTGTTGTTGACATCCAGCAACAATTTTTTTTCTTCATTTTATTTTGCACTTTTTATTAATATAATATAATATTTATTTCAAAATATAAGTCTATACTTTGCTTATACATTAACATTTGCTATGTGTATTTCAACCAGTTCAATGCTCATCAATGAATTTCTCTACCCGTCTTTACTTTATTTCGTTAGTAAAACTACTTAGTTCGTTAATTTATGAAGTCACTCTTTTATTGTTTTCTAATTTACTTTGTTTAGTTAACTAATTAATTTAATATTAAATAAAATGTTTTATCCATAAAATTCAAGCCGAATAAAATAAGCTTGCAACAACCAACCTAAAACTATATACAGCAACAAGCACATAGACTGTGATCTTTTTTTTTTCCAAAGAAGAATATATGTATAAGTGACAGCAGACAATTTCACTAGAGGAGCAGTAGATGCAGAGCTAAAATAACTACCAATATCCCATTTACGCTTTGCAAACAAATTCAGAAATATTATATATGTGTTGTGAACCCCTGATTAGTTGTAAAAATATTGGGAACCCCTGATTACTTGTAAAACGTTGGGAACCCTTGATTAGTTGTAAAAATATTTGGTGTACTATATACTTTATGTATTTGATTCCCGCTAATTCTGTGTATGCGTGTTTGTACACAACTAGTATGTCCGCACAATAGGTAACGGTCAATGCAGAGTTCCTATTTCGTTGTTTCTTGTTCGCGTACATATGTACAAACGCGCATATATAGAATTAGCGCTAATTTGTATGTGTCCTTCGCCGAATTTGCCGCTGCGTTAATGACTGGTTCGATTTCAGAAATCAGTCGTTAGCCAGCGGAGGGAGGACACACTGCGAAATAAACGCTACAACGCTGTTAAATTCGCAATTCCCTCCTTTTTTTCACAAAAACTTTATTTCGCACGTCCGTTCGAAGTCATTTGTTCGCCACTTGTTCCAGCCAGGACCTAGGTAAGCATGGCGACACCAGTTTCAAAGGCCACTACACCTGCATCAGTAGCCGACCAGCAAAGGGTGTCGGATACTGGCACTGCCGTCGGTGTAGTGGATTTGCCAAGTGCTCCCGTTGCCGAGGGAGTCACCACTCGTGCTTCATCTGCCGCCCGCCAAGAAGTGATGTTCCAGGCTATGCAAAAACGCATCGCCGCGCTTGAACGTAGCCTGAAAGTTGCCCAAGACAAAATAAGGAAACACGAGTTAACCAACGAAGCCCAGCGCGCTGATGCGCAAAGCATAGCCAGTGCACCCAGCGACAGTTCCGCCAACGAATCTGCCTTGCCGTCATCAAGCCTGCCGATGACACAGATCCAGTTGCTTCAGCCGCAATCGCCGTTAATAACATGTGCTGCTACCTGTGTGCATACGGTGCAGCCGCCGCCGCCTCAGAACGCTACACGTTATCAGATGTACACCGCTACTCGTTCCTCATCGCTTATTTACACATCCTCAACAAATGGGACGTACAGCAGCTCGACTTTGCCTCCGGGCGACACATTTGTTAGCAGTCTTCCGTCAACGGTGCCAATTTCCGCTAATGTGGGCTCCTTACCCTTGCAGTTTTCAACCCAGCCAAGGAAATTGCAAGATTTGCCGGAGTTTAGCGGGAAACCAGAGGACTGGCCGATATTTTTTACTGCCTACACCGAGTCAACCACTGTCTATGGGTACAGTCGCTTTGAGAACAACTTACGCCTGCAGAAGTGCTTAAAGGGTGAAGCCCGAGAAGCTGTTAAATCGCTACTAATCCATCCAAACAACGTGGCCAATATCATAGAGCAACTTAAGTTCCGATTCGGTCGCCCAGAGCAATTAATTCGAAGCCAGCTAGCCCATGTTCGAGAAATTGCCCCGATATCGGAAAGCTCAGTGGTAAAGTTGATACCATTTGCGACGAAGATTAGCAACGTCTGTGCATTTTTACGTTCTGCATGTGGCGGAGAGCAGTATTTAGTGAATCCAACACTCCTCGATGAGCTCGTCGGAAAGTTACCCATGAGCAAGCGTATCGAATGGGCAGTCTTTGCGTCATCTTTACAGCCTTACGCAACTGTTCAGCATTTTAGCGATTGGCTCACTCAACTTGCCAACGTCATCTGCACGGTTTACGATGGAGAAGCAGCGAAAGATTCGAAGCGTCGGGTTGTGTTGCACGCTGCCGAATCTCAACGTCATTCAGCCTGCCCTATTTGCCAGGGCCAACATAAGCCAGCCGATTGTACGCAGTTTAGTCAACTTACAGTGCCGGAAAGGTGGGAGGAAGTGAAGCGACGTCACCTTTGTTTTTCTTGTCTCAACGTTGGACATGGGTCGCGCAATTGCCAACGGCGCAAACTATGTTCAACTAACGGGTGCAAACGGTGGCATCATAAATTGTTGCACGATATTGGGAAAATAATCGATGGGTCATCAAACCAGTCACCGCGGCCTCGAGATCGCCAACGACGTACTTCCATTGCCGATACACATACAGGTATTAGTACGAGGACGCAGCCAGCGTCTCGTATTGAACAGCAAGGTGATGCGGGTGCAGCGGTCCTTAGTTGCAGTACAGATAACAATAGTAAGTTATTATTTCGGATTCTGCCGGTCGTGCTGTATGGGAACCAAAAGCGCGTTGAGACGTACGCACTTTTAGATGAAGGTTCGTCAATAACAATGATTGATAGCACACTAATTGAAGAGCTCGGCTTACGTGGCCGGACTGAACGCTTGAACCTACAGTGGTTCGGAGGACGTGCCGCTCAGGAGTCGGCCATGGTGGTAGATCTACTCGTGAGTGGTGCCGGTATGCAAAAGAGACATAAGTTACGAAGGGTTTATGGTGTTTCAAACTTGCAGCTGCCTTCTCAGAGTCTGAATAAATCCGATTTGCGTTGCCATGAAAGCCAATTGAATAAGCTGGCAGTTGAACCATACGCACAAGTCAAGCCAAAGCTGCTAATCGGACTCGACCACTGCCACCTCGGTTTGCCGTCAACTACAATGCAGCTAAACAAGTGTGGGCCATTCGCTGCGAATACTGAGCTAGGATGGGTTGTATTTGGGCCAACAATGAACTCCGATCCATTATTGCCATCATGCTTATTCGTTAACTGCCACACTGATCAATCTCTACATAATATGGTTGCTGAATACTTCGAGACGGAAAGCTTTGGGGTTCGAGCTGCACCTATCATGGAGAGTGAAGCTGACGTCCGTGCTCGGGAAATCTTGAAGTCTACTACATGCCGTGTTGAAGGAAGGTACCAGACTGGTCTGCTCTGGAAACGTTCCGACATACAGCTACCTGCCAGCTATTCTATGGCTTTGAAAAGATTAGCGGGTGTTGAAGCAAAAATGAGGCGCGATACAGACTTTGCCGCTGAATATAACCGCATCATAAGTTCTTACGTCATGAAAGACTACGCACGAAAGCTGTCGCCAGAAGAAGCCGCTTTAACTTGCAATAGAACATGGTACCTGCCTCATTTTGCCGTGAAGAATCCAAAAAAGCCAGGCAAGTTACGCATGGTGTTCGACGCAGCTGCTGAGGTGGACGGTGTGTCCCTTAATTCACAGCTTATGAAGGGTCCGCAAGAGTATCGGTCTTTGCCTGCTATACTATTCCCTCGATTGGAGCTTCAGGCAGCTGTATTGGGTACGCGTTTGCTGAATTGCCTACGAGAGGAGCACTCCTTGCACATCGATGACTGCGTCATTTGGAGTGACTCCAAAACAGTGATCCAGTGGCTTCGAAGTGAACATCGACGCTATAAGCCATTTGTGCAGCATCGGATCGCCGAGATATTAGCCACAACTACTACTGCAAACTGGAGATGGCTACCTACCGAGCACAATGTCGCTGATGAGGCTACTCGAGCTAATAACTTTGTCGACTTCAGCTCGTCCGCCCGTTGGTCCTGCGGCCCACCATTTTTGTTACGAGAAGAGCAGTATTGGCCGACAGAGAGCTCTGCATGCAATCATCATGAGGAAGCTGACAAGGAACTACGTCCTAAATTCGCCCTTGCAATCGTAAGCTGTACGTTTCTAGACTATAACCGATTCTCTACATTCAGTAAACTGGTGAGAACGACAGCATGGGTCCTGCGATTCATTGACGTTTGCCGCCGCCGTAAACCGCCAGACCGAGGCTATGGGTTGACTGCCAAAGAAGTTGAGACTGCTAAGCTTTGTTTGTGCCGCCTCGTTCAACGCGGTGAATACGCCGAAGAGTTTCAGCACATCGAAAGCGGTCGCAACCTGCCACGCACCAGTTCGCTCATTCAACTTTCGCCGTATATAGACGAAGATGGTGTTCTTCGTGTACGAGGACGCATAGAAGCTGCCAGCTGGCTCCCAATAAGCGCGAGACGCCCTATCATACTACCGCCAAAGCATTGTTTCTCAAATCTGGTCGCCATGCACTACCACGTCAAAATGCATCATCAAAATCTAGAAGCCACTATTTGTGAGATACGTCGCCTTTATTGGGTACCACGCCTCAGGAGTTTGCTGCGCAGTATAGTCGCCAATTGCGCCATTTGTCGCTTAAGAAAAATCCATGCCGTATCGCCATTGATGGGCCCTCTTCCGATTGATAGACTCACTCCTTATGTCAGGCCATTCAGCTATACGGGCCTTGATTACTTTGGACCGATAACAGTAACTGTTCGCCGCGCCAACGAAAAAAGATGGGTGGCGTTATTTACGTGCCTGACAGTCAGGGCTGTGCATCTGGAGTTGGCTCATGACCTCAGCACTGACTCATGCATAATCGTATTGCGCAACTTTATAAATCGTCGCGGCGTTCCCGTACGTGTGAGGTCCGATAATGGGAAGAACTTCGTCGGTGCTGACATGGAAGCAAAGCGCTTCAGTGAAGTCTTCGATTGCAATCGCCTGCAGGGTGAGCTATCGCAAAGGGGCGTAGAGTGGATTTTTAACTCGCCTTTCAACCCGGCAGAGGGGGGCGCTTGGGAACGATTGGTGCAGTGCGTAAAGAGAGTACTACGATGCACTTTGAAGGAAACGTCGCCACGGGAGCACACGCTCAACTGCTTCCTAATCGAGGCGGAAAATATTGTGAATTCTCGGCCGTTGACGCACTTGCCCATCTATGTCAACCAGGAGCAGCCGCTGACTCCAAATGACTTTCTTCTCGGTGAAGCCAACACACCGCGAACTCCGATTGCCAGCGAAGTTCTGGAAACCAAATGCTTTCTTCGACAACAGTGGCGTCTTGCTCGACAACTAAGGGACCATTTTTGGAAACGATGGATAGCGGAATACCTTCCGACATTGACACGCCGGGTGAAGTGGTGCCAAAGAACAAAACCTCTGCAGATAGATGACCTCGTCTTCATATGCGACCCAAATATATCTCGTCGGGACTGGTGTCGAGGCAAGGTGGAACGTTTGTATGCAGGAGCGGATGGTGAGGTCAGACGAGCTGACGTACGCACTTCGAGTGGATTAAAGCGCCGTGCCGTCTTCAAATTGGCAGTTCTGGACGTTGATGATGGTGAATCGGGTTGATTCACGGAGGCGGGAATGTTGTGAACCCCTGATTAGTTGTAAAAATATTGGGAACCCCTGATTACTTGTAAAACGTTGGGAACCCTTGATTAGTTGTAAAAATATTTGGTGTACTATATACTTTATGTATTTGATTCCCGCTAATTCTGTGTATGCGTGTTTGTACACAACTAGTATGTCCGCACAATAGGTAACGGTCAATGCAGAGTTCCTATTTCGTTGTTTCTTGTTCGCGTACATATGTACAAACGCGCATATATAGAATTAGCGCTAATTTGTATGTGTCCTTCGCCGAATTTGCCGCTGCGTTAATGACTGGTTCGATTTCAGAAATCAGTCGTTAGCCAGCGGAGGGAGGACACACTGCGAAATAAACGCTACAACGCTGTTAAATTCGCAATTCCCTCCTTTTTTTCACAATATGTATGTACAGTGCACTCGGGAAAACGTCAACACTAGTTTACGTCAACATCCCAAAACGTCAACCCTTAATTTTTTACATTGTCTACTCTAAAACGTCAACCAAACCACAAAGCTCTAAAACGTCAACTTTAAATAAATCAAAATTTTGAATTAAGCAACAGTTAAAATACACAGTTTTGATCACACACACACATTTATTTCATGAAATTAGTTCAGAATTCGGGTATTCCCCTTATATTTAAGTACATACATATTTATGTATATAGAATAGAAAAAAAATTCCATCTCAATGTGTTGTCTTTTTATATTCAGTTGATTTTTCGTTCTCGTAAGTGCCACATTACCAAAATGTGTTCAAAACAACCGAAAGTGCTTAAATTACAAGAAAAGGTAAATATTTTGGATTTATTAGAAAAGGGTGCAAGTGCGGTAGCTTTAGCAAAACAATATGGTATCTCAAAATCAACAATTAGCAAGATAAAAATGAAAAAAAATAAAATTTTTGACTGTGTCAATAATACGCTTTCCGGCCAGAGAAAAAGAAAGACATTAAGAGCATCAGAGTTGCCGAAAATGGAAAAGCGCCTGTATCAATGGTTTGTAAAGCAGAGAGAAAAGCATTATCCGGTTAATGCATTAGCGCTCAAACAAAAGGCTAAAGAGATTCATCTAAAAATAAAAGAAAAGGAATGTTCTTTTAACGCAAGTGATGGATGGTTGCAAGGTTTTAAAAAAAGATATGGAGTTCGCCTGCTTAAAATAACTGGAGAAAAACTATCTTCACAGCCTTTGCTGGTCGAACCATTTAAAATCAAACTTAAACAAAAAATTGAAGAAATGGGTCTTTGCCATGATCAATTGTACAATGCTGATGAGTCTGGCTTATTTTGGAAAATTTTGCCAGAAAAGTCTGAAAAGAAAAAACTGCTCCGGGCGTAAAGACAGAAAAACAACGCGTTACTTTTTTATGTTGTGCTAATGCTTCCGGAAATCATAAGCTTAGATTGTTGGTGATTGGGAAGGCAAAAAATCCACGCATTTTCAAAAATTTTAACTGCCCAACTGAGTACAAGAGTTCCAAGTCCTCATCGATGACATCAGCTATTTTCTACGATTGGTTTCACAAATCCTTTGTGCCACAGGTTAATATTTGTTCTGCTACAGAAAAATATCGCTTTTAATAGCTAAGATTTTCTAATTTTAGGTAACAGATTTTCTTTTAAAAAAGACAATAAAACCAAACGAAGCTGTCGAAATATTTAACCGGGCTTTGGATTGGGCTCAATGCGAGAATGTTGAGCAAAATGACCTAAATGTATTAAGACGTTTACGAGAGAAAGCTCTCCTCCAAGTATTGGAAAGGAAAAAACAACAGAAAAAAATAACCGATTTTTTTTAGATGCATAAGTATGTATGTGAAATGTGATCTCTTTTGAAATGCGTTCCTTTAGTTTTAGTTAGGCTGAAAGCCTTTTTTGTTCTTTTTTTGTATTTGTTTATGTTTAGTTTAAGGTTATAGTCAATAAAAACGTTTAAAGCACACTATCAATATGTTTTTTTATTACAAGTTTCTACATTCATAAACGTCAACAATTTGTTAAACGTCAACACTCGTGGTTTTAATTAGTTGACGTTTTCCCGAGCGCACTGTATGTATATGCATGTAGATAGCTTAAAGATGGTACTCATATCTAACCCAACATTTAAGCATAAATTAACAATCGGAAAATTGTATATGAATATATGTACATATGTATGTATAAGACTTCTGTTAGCCAACGTTAATTGTTTCAATGCTGTGCATAAGGTATGGATTCAATATAATAGGCTATATTTGGTTCGCTTGAAGTGTGTATGAATACGTTAATAAAATTGTCAACGACCATACCACGCTGAAAACATCGGTTCTCGTCCGATCACCGAAATTAAGCAGCGTCGGGCGCGGTTAGTACTTGGATGGGGGACCGCTTGGGAACACCGCGTGTTGTTGACATCCAGCAACAATTTTTTTTCTTCATTTTATTTTGCACTTTTTATTAATATAATATAATATTTATTTCAAAATATAAGTCTATACTTTGCTTATACATTAACATTTGCTATGTGTATTTCAACCAGTTCAATGCTCATCAATGAATTTCTCTACCCGTCTTTACTTTATTTCGTTAGTAAAACTACTTAGTTCGTTAATTTATGAAGTCACTCTTTTATTGTTTTCTAATTTACTTTGTTTAGTTAACTAATTAATTTAATATTAAATAAAATGTTTTATCCATAAAATTCAAGCCGAATAAAATAAGCTTGCAACAACCAACCTAAAACTATATACAGCAACAAGCACATCGACTGTGATCTTTTTTTTTCCAAAGACGAATATATAAATGACAGCAGACAATTTCACTAGAGGAGCAATAGATGCAGAGCTAAAATAACTACCAATATCCCATTTACGCTTTGCAAACAAATTCAGAAATATTATATATATATGTATGTATGTATATGCATGTAGATAGCTTAAAGATGGTACTCAAATCTAACCCAACATTTAAGCATAAATTAACAATCGGAAAATTGTATATGAATATATGTACATATGTATGTATAAGACTTCTGTTAGCCAACGTTAATTGTTTCAATGCTCTGCATAAGGTATGGATTCAATATAATAGGCTATATTTGGTTCGCTTGAAGTGTGTATGAATACGTTAATAAAATTGTCAACGACCATACCACGCTGAAAACATCGGTTCTCGTCCGATCACCGAAATTAAACAGCGTCGGGCGCGGTTAGTACTTGGATGGGGGACCGCTTGGGAACACCGCGTGTTGTTGACATCTAGCAACAATTTTTTTTCTTCATTTTATTTTGCACTTTTTATTAATATAATATAATATTTATTTCAAAATATAATTCTATGCTTTGCTATGTGTATTTCAACCAGTTCAATGCTCATCAATGAATTTCTCTACCCGTCTTTACTTTATTTCGTTAGTAAAACTACTTAGTTCGTTTATTTATGAAGTCACTCTTTTATTGTTTGCTAATTTACTTTGTTTAGTTAACTAATTAATTTAATATTAAATAAAATTTTGTATACATAAAATTCAAGCCGAATAAAATAAGCGTGCAACAGTCAAGCAAAAACTATATACAGCAACAAGCACATAGACTGTGATCTTTTTTTTTTCCAAAGAAGAATATATAAATGACAGCAGACAATTTCACTAGAGGAGCAGTATATGCATAGCTAAAATAACTACCAATATCCCATTTACGCATTGCAAACAAATTCAGAAATATTATATATGTATGTATGTATGTATATGCATGTAGATAGCGTAAAGATGGTACTCATATCTAACCCAACATTTAAGCATAAATTAACAATCGGAAAATTGTATATGAATATATGTACATATGTATGTATAAGACTTCTGTTAGCCAACGTTAATTGTTTCAATGCTCTGCATAAGGTATGGATTCAATATAATAGGCTATATTTGGTTCGCTTGAAGTGTGTATGAATACGTTAATAAAATTGTCAGCGACCATACCACGCTGAAAACATCGGTTCTCGTCCGATCACCGAAATTAAGCAGCGTCGAGCGCGGTTAGTACTTGGATGGGGGACCGCTTGGGAACACCGCGTGTTGTTGACATCAAGCAACAATTTTTTTTCTTCATTTTATTTTGCACTTTTTATTAATATAATATTTATTTCAAATTATAATTTTATACTCTGCTCTTATATTAACGTTTACCATATCTATTTCAATCAGTTCAATGCTCGTCAATGAATTCCTCTACTTGTTTTACTACGATACTTCAGCGTTCATTATAAGATGCATTTGTTTAGTCAATGATTTTTGTTATTATTATTATTTCCTACAGGAAGCTGTAGTTTGCATTAATATAGGCTTATCGTGCTTTAATAGAATTTGAAGCAATTACTTTTTCTGCTTTCAATGTTGAGATTTTTGATAAAATTAGCAAAATCCTAATGAATATGCAATTAAGGCAAAATATGTGAAAATATGAATTTTTGCTCTAACTTTTGACTCGGATAAATAATTAAGCTCTATGTTCCTAAGATTTACTATAAAGAAACATGTGAACACACTAAAATCCGGACCCCAGTTCGAAATCATTATAAAAAATATGACATTTTTAAAATTTAATATAGCATTACCATCAAGAGCTGAGGTATTATTGGGAAAAATTTTTTGAAAGTCAAGGTGTAAATCACCGGTGTAAGCTTCTAGCATCGGTACAACGAACAGCCCCTCTGAGAATTGTGTCGCCGTACCGCACAGTATCATGGCCTGCTGAACAAGTGATAAGCGGTTCAATACTAATACATTTACTAGCCTTTGAGAGGAAAAACTTGTGGGCATTAAAGAACGAGAGAAGGGAAGAAGGAGTAAGCAAACGCATCGTGCGGAATAAAGGACGAAACAATAACGCTATGGGAAGGCAACTGGAGAAACGAAGCACGCGGCAGATGGACGGCAAGCTTAATGAAAGACGTCACTACATGTTACAGCAGGAACTTCGGTGAAGTCAATTTTTATACAACCCAAATGCTTTCGGGGCACGGCTAATTCCAGAAATACCTGTTCGAAATAGGGAGATACCAACACCCCACATGCATATACGTTGACGCAGCCGAAGATAACGCTGAACACACCTTTTTCGAATGCATGCGTTGGGAACAAAACCACTGAAAATGTAATCAACAAGATGCTAATAATGAAGAAAAGTGGTTTCTCAGGAAAAATTCTCCGGCTGAAAAAGCGGAACCTGGACGCAGACACATAAGCACAGGCCATGTAATGGGGAAGATGGAATGCCATTCCGAAGTAATACGAAAGCAGGTCCAGGACATACCATTAATGCGACGGTAGCTTTGATGATGCATTAGACATTTTAAACCTCCTCATCCGCAAAAAAAAAAAAAACGAATATGTTTTAAAAATCTATCTTTAAGATTGTAAATAAACTAATCTATAAGGTTGGTATAACAAGCACAGTAATATACGAGAATGAGCTTCAACGCTTAATGTTTCAAAAAACGTAAGCCGGGACTTTTATCTTAAAATTTTATTCCCTTAACTTCAACATTCGTCCCAGCATTATAAACTAATTTTTATACTCAACTTCAGCAATATTTCTTCGAAGCAGGAGCATCAGATCATGCTTGTGGGTTTTGTTGTTGATGTAGCAGCATACAAATTCTCCATAGATGTACTGCGAATTCTGCTAGAGTGACTGTCCATGGCTAGATATAAATCAGGGTAAAGTAGAACCGACTGCCGTTTGAATGCTCACGGATCATTATCGTTGGTATAAAAACACGAAGGCAAACGGCATAATGCAGGAGTTTCGGCATTAAGTGATGACACGTGAAAAATTGTGTGTAAATTATAACTGAATTGATAATTAAATAAATTGGCTTGGGGGAAAAGAAATCCATTATTTTCTCGGTAGATGGCTGTAGCGATCGATATCTCGTAAAGTATTGATCAAACAATTTAAAGTTTATGCTCGTTGGTAAGGTTACATTTCACACTAAAAAAATCGTTTGCTATTTTTTGTTTGTTCCATTCAGTTGTGAGTCACAGGGTGTTTACAATGGAAGTTAACAAAGAGAAATTTCCATACATTTTACAGTTTTTCTTTGATAAAGCCGAAAATGCAAGCCAGGCCGCTGAAATTGTGAACGGTTTTTATGCTGCCGATACTGTAACGGCAAATTACGTGCAAATTTGGTTTGGTCGATTCCGTTCAGGCATTTTTGATGTTAAAGAAAAGGTCGATTATGTCGATAAAAATCGCAGAAATAATCGAAGTTGACCGGCATGTTAGTAGCCATAGCATCGCCCAGGAGCTAAAGATCGACCATAAAACAGTTTTAAATTTTACGCAAAAATATTAGATTTCTTTTTCCCCAAAACAAATATCAAAAAAAAAAAATAAATTAAAGTTCATGACAACAAACATCAGCAAATTTGTTTCAAGCGTCTATAGTTTTTAGTTTTTCATATAGTTATTAATGGGTATAAATGATATAGCAAAGCATTTTCAAACTTTTCCAAAGCAAAAACGAATACTTTGTTTTGTTTCAAAAATTACATATCAGTCAAAATTAAATGCACTGCTTTTATTTATTGTACAGCATTATTCAACAAGGCATGGCTCAGAGCGTATTTACATTTTTAACACCTATAAAAATCACATAATATGTAAAATCCTTTTTCAGCGCAGCTTTTGCTTCATAAACATGTATTGTGTACTCGTTTGTATTAGTTTAACATTCGCTGGGTTCGAGTTAGTCCTTTTTGCAATGGTAACAGGCGCAAGATACTGCAGATTTAAATGTTATATTACGCATGCCGCCCATACAAAGCACGCGCTTTTGTACCTGAAATTAATTAAACAGAAAAACACGGATTTTTCCGCTTAAAATATTTTTGAACTATTTTTTGTCATCTTATGGCACACTCACTTCCTCCGATTCCATTATATTACAGCACTGACCCACGGAAACGACCGGTTTTGTCGGTTTAAATACGCCCGGTATTGCTAGGCCCCAGGGTATGGACGGCACCGCGTACGATTCACAGAAACCACGGCAAGCGTTAGTTGTAATGCGAAACTCTACGCAATCCGGTATGGATATTTTGCGCGTATTCCCCACTTTATGGCAACCGGGCCTCAGCCATGCCTCCTTCGTGGAAACAGCAATTATAGAGAGTAACAGCAGAAATCCTAAACGTAACAGCAACATTTTCAAAAAACAAAAACAAAGAAGCAACTATAATGTTTAGGCTTTCCGTGTATTTTCGTACAGAAGATTTCCAACCGTATCTAATCACAACGGCTGCTTAATGTTGACTGCGTATGCGTCCATCTTTGTCAGGCGCTTTTATTTAATAAATATCCAATATGCAATGTTGGGAGGATTGTGTGGCAATGGACTTGGATTGGAGTCTGCGCAAAAACTGTAACAGATTTAAGTTAGTACTTACGTACAGGTATGTAAATTTTCATATAAATGCATGCACATTAATTTATTTTAATTTCCCCTCATAAAGGGTGATCAGATTGGAGCAGATCACGCATGGCTACTGTCAAACTAAATACATAATTTTTTTTGATATTCATCGGCATTTCATCACAGAAAGACTTACCGAAAGCACAATTGTAAACCACCGGCAAAATTGAGAACAATTTTACATTACTGGATGCTACTCGCCCGATTAGACAGCGTACAGAAGTGAAGAGAATATTGTGGCTGTAAATGAGAGTTTAGCCGAAGACCCGTAACAATCGATTCAATCTATCTTATGGCACAACTTGGGTGATTTTTCGCAAAGATCTTGGTTTGAAAGCATATAAAATACAGCTAGTCCAAGATTTGAAGCCGGCCGATCTTCCAAAGCGTCATAATTTCAGTCGTTGGGCTTTTGAATAACTAGCCGAAGGTCCGCATTTTGGGACCCGACTTCTGTTCAGCAATGAGGCCCATTTTTGTCCTAATAGTTACTTTACTAAGCACAATTGCCGTATTTGGGCTGAAGAGCAACACCCGAAGCCATTCAAGAACAGCCAATACATCCATTGAAAACAACCGTTTGATGCGGTCTATGGACTAGAGGATCGGCCCATATTTCTGCAAAGACGAGGTTGGCGCCAATGTAACAGTGAATGGCGAACCTCTATTGCGCCATGGTGAACGACTTTTTGAAACCGGAAATTGAAGACCCTGATCTCCACAACATAATCTATCTTGGTTTCAACAAGACGGCAGTACTTGCCATACAGCCTAAGTAAGCTCTGAAGCTCTAACCCCGAGAGACATTCTAACCTCTCATATTGTAAAGCTCATAAGCAGTTTAATCTGGTTCTAGCTAACGCAGGGCAAGAACATAGAAGGTGCTCTAGTAGTTCCCTCTCCTCCAGTTCATTGAAAAATCTGCAGTTATCGTTGTTTGATTTTCGCGGTTTTGCAAGTGGCTAGATTATTCCACCTCCTGTCCATCCGTATTTTCATGTCCGCAGCGATGTTATTTTATATCGTATTTAAAGGTTTCAGTATGTCGTTTTCTTGTTCAAATGGTATGTAAACAGCGCTTTTGGCAATCTCATCTACAATTTCGTCTCCTACAGTGCCCTTATGTCCGGGTACCCAATATATGTGCAACCGTCTGTCTGCGGCTAGTCTCTCTATGGCTTCCCTACTTTTTAGAACATTTTTAGATGAAACTTCATATGAGTTTATTGCTTTTCTCGCCGCTTGACTGTCAATGTAGGTATATATTTATTTTGCCGTTGCTTGATGTCTTTGCGAATGCTATTTCCGCAGCCTTACCTACAGCAAAGACTTCTGCTTGCAAGATACTGCAGTGGTCGGGGAGTTTAAATGGCTGCCTGATGCCTAGCTCTGCGCAATAGATACCTGCCCCTACTCCGTCTAACATTTTCGAGCCATCAGAAATATATTAAGAGGATTTGGGTTAGGTTTCATTCCTCTTTTCCATCCCTCTTCTTCTATTGTTGTTCGGAATTTCTTCACACCAATTGCATTTCGGAGTCATATAGTCCGTCTGGACCCTATAGTTCATGCCTATTGAGCTTTTATAGCTGAGTAGCACCAATACAGGAGGAGCTACCAGGACCTATTATCGATATACTTATATATGGTATTTGTCTAGTTTCACACGCAAACATTTTCGTCCATGGCGAACGTCATATATACAGATACACATGCATATGTTTGTGAATTAGTACTACAATTTTGAAAATCAAATTTTACTTTGTTTAATTTATAAGGTATAGGAACAAAACTTGTTCTGTCAACGAGTCTTTTCAGTTTTTTGTTTCAATTTAGTATATTGTACATATACTTTGTCGTCAATATTTTCCTTCCTTTCGGAGAATTATTTATTTTTTTCAATACATTGCTTAATTTAGTCCCTTACGAATCCGGAAGTTAAACTTTTTTAAAATTTCAACTGCAATCGACTTGAGAACTCCATCAATCCATTTAAATAAAGATATCGCCGACCCAATTCAACCAGAGTAGAAACGAATAGAAGCAACAAAACCAAAGTGAAAATAAAACATTCTAACGAGTTTACAAAAAAAAATCGAAAGATCATTTAAAAGTCATTGCGAATATTTTCAAAATTTCAAAATCGTAAATCCTTGCGCCATACTACATCGTATGCACCGCAAAACCCTGACGTATCGCGGCTACCGCGCAATTTGACTTCCAAAGCCACCACCCGACGCAGGCGTCTAGGCAAACAAAAGCTGCAAACTCTACACCATTGCAGCGCTTTCAACTCCAATTCCAATACGAAGCAAATACAAATGAGAAACAGCTAATTCACTAATAGAGATTGCTGCCGTTTGAACGTAAAGCAGATAATAAAGTCCAATTTTATTGAAGTTCCTCTCAGATAACTTGTGGCGGTACAAACTGGTAAAAACTCTCAGTTGAAACATAGTCCGTTGAATTCATCAAATAAATATGGCAAATCTGTCGATTCGCGCACGTGACAATTTTCTGGTCAATAACAACAATCAGCACATGCACGACGAGGGTGTTGTGATGCCCGAGATCGATAATGATGTAGGCGATGAGGATATGGACGATCCGTTGACGCTGAGCAGCCCTAAACGTTCGCTCAATCCCACCATGAGTGATAATGCGCTCAACACACTGAACGAGCTGCGGCGCAACAAATTACTCTGTGATGCAGTGATTTCGGTGTCGGATGACTCCTTCAATGTACATCGTGCCATTATGAGCGCCTCCAGTTCGTATTTTAGGTGAGTTTTAAAGGGAATTTTCTGGGAACAGCTATCTACTTTCTGATTGATCGTCTAGAAGTTTCGGATGAGGTGCATTTTATACTTTGTGTGGAAGCACATAATTATTTTGTGAAATTTGCTCGTAAACCAAAACTCTTTATTTCGAAGAAGGAAAACAAGAACTTTGGACTACTAACCGTTATACCCTATACAATAAATAGCGTCTACATATAATATTCCTTTGAAACTAGCATCGAGTAGAATTTCAGGCACCATGTCTAAATTAGACTTCCAGCTCCATACACCCAATAATGAAATAGTGAAATTAAAAGAAGCCAGTGTCTATTTTTTTGGGGTTATGCATTGAATATTGGGTCCATGCTCGTAGACAAAACAAAAACTTGCATACCAGTAGAGTCATTTTTGGGAAGAGATAAGGTGACTCAGTTATGTAGGGAAGTTCAAGTGCAGTGTTGATAATTTCACTAATAAGACCTATCAATCTTGGCCTCAGCTCAATTCGCATTCTATTGACATTCTCCAATATAGTGCTGATGCTGCTATAAAAGATCACTTGGTAGGATGAGCAGCGTGGGGCGTACATATATTGAGCACTGCTTAGAAGCAATTTGAATATTTGAATTGAGAAGATAGATTTCTAGAAAGAAGAAAAGAAACGCTAACAGAATCGAGTGTAAAGAGATTGAAATATTAGCTCATAGAATATATATAAAAATTTTGGCCTTAATTTAGCTTGCTAAAAGTGGAAGATTTCAATGATAAATTCTTTGAGATCAAACATTGTACCAGTGGTTGACTCGTGCGTGATTGAAGTGAAAAATCACTACTCAGCTATACTCTTTATTTGGTGTTTGGCTGAGTTCCTACCAAAATTTGTGATTTGCATCTTGATGCTTTTTCTATAAATGGAAGGACCTACAATGCCTTACGCTGCCTCCGAACGGCAGTTGGTTTTTATGGAGAACTTAGAGGTTTGCCATTGTCTGCCGAGTGGTCACCGCTATTAGAAAATACTTTTCCTATCATTTTTTATTTCATGCCCGGAGATTCGAACCTGTGCACTTTCATGCACCAACCCATTCGGCTTCTAAATGCAGAGTAGATAATTGGGAGAATACTCAAAGAAATACCCGTCGGGAAGTCACACAAGAACTCCGTCAAACCAAAAGGCTTATCAAGTCTTTTACCTAAAATAGGGAATTGCATGCGAGAAGTAGACATCAGGAAAATAGCTGGTTTTCCGACAGGTCACTGTTACCATTTCTAAAAAATTTTAATTGGGAATGAGTCAAAAAGTCGGCTCTGTCTGGAGGATGATTAAACCACAGCGTATATTTTGTGCAACTGTATTGCCCTGGGAAAGAAGAGACTGCACATCTTTCATCAATATCAAATGGATTTGAATGAAATCAAGAATGCTCCTGTTGCAGATACTCGAAAATATGTCCACGGAAAATTTACTGAAAGAATTTGGCTTTCAACCATTTTGCAGCCTGAGGCAGGGATCTTCTTCTTCTTAATTGGCGCTATAACAGCTTACGCGATTTTGGCCGAGTTTAACAAAGCGCGCCAGTCGTTTCTTTCTCGTGCTAACCGGCGCCAGTTGGACACACCAAGTGAAGCCAAGTCCTTCTCCACCTGATCTTTCCAACGCAGAGGAGGCCGCCCTCTTCCTCTGCTACCACCAGCTGGTACCGCATCGAATACTTTCAAAGCCGGAGCGTTTGTATCCATTCGGACGACATGACCCAGCCAACGTAGCCGCTGGATCTTTATTCGCTGCGCTATGTCTATGTCGTCGTAAAGTTCATACAGCTCATCGTTCCATCGTCTGCGATATTCGCTGTTGCCAACGTGCAAAGGTCCAAAAATCTTACGCAGAATCTTTCTCTCGAACACTCCAAGCGTCGCTTCATCGGATATTGTCATCGTCCAAGCTTCTGCGCCATACGTTAGGACGGGCATGATGAGAGTCTTGTAGAGTGTTAGTTTTGTTCGTCGAGAGAGGACTTTACTACTCAATTGCCTACTTAGTCCAAAGTAGCACTTGTTGGCAAGAGAGATTCTACGTTGGATTTCAAGGCTGACATTGTTATCGGTGTTAATGCTGGTTCCTAAATAGACGAAGTCTTTTACAACCTCAAAATTATAACTGTCAACAGTGACGTGGGTGCCGATACGCGAGTGCGCCGACTGTTTGTTTGAAGACAGGAGGTACTTCGTTTTGTCCTCGTTCACCACCAGACCCATTCGCTTTGCCTCTTTATCCAGTTTGGAGAAGGCAGAACTAACTTATCGGTGTTAATGCTGGTTCCTAAATAGACGAAGTCTTTTACAACCTCAAAATTATAACTGTCAACAGTGACGTGGGTGCCGATACGCGAGTGCGCCGACTGTTTGTTTGAAGACAGGAGGTACTTCGTTTTGTCCTCGTTCACCACCAAACCCATTCGCTTTGCCTCTTTATCCAGTTTGGAGAAGGCAGAACTAACAGCGCGGTTGTTAAGGCCGATGATGTCAATATCATCGGCATACGCCAGCAATTGTACGCTCTTATAAAAAATTGTGCCTGAGCGATTAAGTTCTGCGGCTCGCACGATGCTCTCCAACATCAGGTTAAAGAAGTCACACGACAGGGAGTCACCCTGTCTGAAACCTCGTTTGGTATCAAACGGCTCGGAGAGGTCCTTTCCAATTCTGATGGCGCTGTTGGTGTTGAGCAACGTCATCTTACATAGCCATATTAGTTTTGCGGGGATACCAAATTCAGACATCGCGGCATACAGGTAACTCCTTTCCGTACTGTCGAATGCAGCTTTGAAGTCGACGAAAAGATGGTGTGTGTCGATTCTCCTTTCATGGGTCTTTTCTGAGGCAGGGATCATCTAGGTTAAATATAAGCTGTATTACATTTAATGGTAGTAGTGCCGGTCAATAGAACTGGTATTAACTACTTCTAACTAAAACTAAAACATGTAGTAGGACACACAAGGTCTTTTAGGTCGAAGTGCCGGCTATTGGCCACAAAAATTAGATTTATAGCCTGGCTTCGGCTACGTGGCCACCAGATAGCAAACCCAACAAACGTCAAACCCGAGGTGGTAGACAAGCTTAAAAACTATTAAGATTTGTATGTGATGTGTATAATAAGGTCTAACACAAAATTTCTGTGAACTATTGGACATCTGCGCTGTTTGCGTCTCCGAATCGTTTTGGTGTCAAACTAATTTTCAAGCAAAACTATTCGATTTAGTGGAATTCTTTAATCCATTGTATTGATACCAAAAAGTCTCAGAACTATCTTAAGTTTGAAGTTTTATACTCATATCGGACACATTTCAATCTTGGACGTCACGGCATTGCTCCCAGCCGCAATACGATTCTGAGGTGGACTAACAATTTTAGGACCATTGAGAAAACTATTCCGAAGAGGGAGGTAATTAGTTCCACGAAGTATTAAAAAAGACGCCGGAAAATATTAAGCTAGTGAGACAAACACTGACTGATTATTGCGTGAAGGCACATACCTACATGACAATTCAAGGCAACACTTGTCTGATGATGTGATGTGTAGATACAAGACTGACGCGGTGAGTCAGTTTGTCTGACACTGGACTGTTATACTCGGTTCAAAATCTCTAGAAAAACAATGTGGCATTTTGTCTTGGCGGAAAACTCTTGCCCGCCTTGTCCTTGCATAATTTAGATCTTAGTTTTCTTTTCCGGCCAAGGAGTTCAGCCAAACGTGAACATCACTAATACAAAGTAATGCTAATGGGTACACTGATTCGTTCACAGAAGCGCGAGGCAGTTCATTTGAAAGATAAGTTACCACGTTAAGAGAATTCCACCAGTTGACGGAGCGGTGCACACTGTTCTTGGTGCCAGCGGATATTCAGGTACCTTGTGTAAGCTTCGGTAGGAAGTATGATGTTTTGATCCCAGATAGAGATGGGTTAAGAATGCTTAAGTCCAGACAACCTATTATTGGAATAGTCGATAATTGAGAAAGAGTTTCGGGGTAGTAGTATTGGAATTTGTAGTGATAGTCAAGCTACACTGAGAGCCCTTGCTAACCCACACTGCTCTTCGAATTTAGTCGGTGAATGTAAGACAAAACTGAACAATGTGTAAAACACAACAAAGTTTGTCTTATTTGTGTGCCTGGACATTGTGGTAATCCCGGGAACGAGTTGGCTGATTAACTGGCCAGTGAAGGCTTTGCAAGTATGTCACTAGGCCCTGAATCCTTTCTAGGTGTCAATTCTGCGTCGTTTAAACTACGGATTGACGACTTCGTGAGGTGTAGCCATAGAAGACATTGATCTGAGTTGGGCTCCTACAGAGTAGCCAAGTGCTTTGTGAAAGAATCAAACAGGAAATTAGCGATCTTTCTCCAAAGAGTACTGGTGGGTGTTACCGTAGGACACAACGCCTCTGGTCAGCCTATGGCTATCATGGAATTCATTGGCGACCCAAAATGCCTATACTTCCGGGAAAACGTGGTCACTACAGTCTCTGTAGCTATCCGGTGTTTTCTAGAATCAGTCTAAGGTTGTTGAACTGCGATGTACTGAGTATGGATAAAGTTCACACTCTTTCTCTTCCGGATCTCTTAAGATTCATCAATAAATTCAAAAGATTCACGGAAGAGTCGCCTTAAACCAAATATTTCAGTCTTACCATCCATACTGTATCTGACCTGTCTCTCTTTTCCTCCCACTGTAATCAATTCCGGTATAGTTCAGTGGTCTTTCTGACTGAGTGCTTAGACTTGCCCAGCTCCACCACAAATCTATATCTATCTACAATCTGTACCACGCAAAGCAAGTGGCGGTCATTGGCGTTTGTCCCATGCATACTTCTTTTAACAGCTTCAGTATAGTTGTTTAATAGTCACACCTTGTAGCATACCACATGGCATTAAACTACGAATATGTTTTGGGTAGTTTGTTTTTAAATAGCAAGTGGGCTCATTTAAATTCTTCCCGGTTACGTCGATTCCCCTGTATCGCATTTTGTAAAATTTTTTCGCCCCTGTATGAGTAGTAGCTAGTAATCCAATTTCCTAAAGGACTATGCCGAAAATCCTCGTACATTCACTAACAGCGGTTTTTTTAGTTAGATGCTCTTGAACTCTCTGTTGCCTAATATGAAATTTGATTTACTTAGAGCTTTACTTCCATACAGCTTTCCATTTTGAACTTCTTAGTTGCAATTACTTGTAGGAATTTTTCGCTTACAACCAACAGAGGCAGCCAGCCTCGGTAGCCGAATGGTTTGATGCGTGACTATCATTCGGGAGTTCGTACATGAAGCAGCAAATTGCTAGAAGAAGTTTTTTCTAATAGCGATCGCCCCTCGGCAGGCAATGACCTACGAGTGTATTTCTGCCATGAAAAAGCTCCTTATAAAAACCATTTGCCGTTCGGAGTCGGCTTAAAACTGTAGGTGCCTCCATTTGTGGAAAAGCATTAAGACGCACACCATAAATAGGAGGAGGAGCTCGGCCAAACAGCTATCGGCAGTGTACGCGCCAATTATTATTATTATTTTTAATCATTTGATGCTGATCTGCGCCACTGTTCTGCTCTATCCAGATGTAGGCTCACTATTTTAGGTCGACACTTTTTGAATGAATTGAAAGATCTAAATTCTGAGGAAATCAGCGATATTCTAAAATTTTTTTAAAATACTCACTAGATTTAGAAGTGATAAGAACAAGTTCCTCACGCGGCACCACAACGGGGTATGAGCCTGAGTGTGTCGCACAGTGGACAACCGCGCCAACCTAACCTTACCTAATCCTTTGATTTAAAGTCGCGTTACAGAGCAGAGATGGTTATACCCCTCCTGATATCTCGACATCTACACGGTTAAATGAAATTCCTGTAAGTTCAGCTTGCACTGCTCTATGTTTCAGCATTTAATCTACGGGTGTCACAAAAGGGGACTCATGTCCATGACCGTTCCTATTAGGAGAGTAACCAGTGTATTCTCATTGATTTCGACGGTCTTCTTTTATGCATGCTAATTAGGCATGCCGGAGATAATTCATATAAGTGGCTAACTTTTTATGTTTTTCTATATTTTCAAGGGCCCAGTTTACTGGCTTTAATTCAAACATGTCACCGTCGAAAAGTGATGAAAATCGGACAGTGCATATACCGGGTATGAGTGGAGCTATTATGGAGGAGTTGATTCAATATGCCTACCTGCGCAAGTGCACCATCAATGCGGACAATGTGCATGAGCTGCTCATATCGGCCGATTATGTGGGTATGATTGGGCTGGTGACGCTGTGCAAGCAATATCTCGCATCGATGCTAACCCCACAAAACTGTGTCAGCATAATGGGATTCGCCAGGTAGGTGACAAGGGTACACAGACATACCTACACATGTTCATAAAAAAATTTATCAGTTGATGAATGTGTGTGTGTGTGTGTATGTGTGGGAAATGCATTGCATTGCAAGTGAAAGTAATTGGCACTTAATGCACTTGACACATATTTGAACAATAGTGAGCATATTTGCGCGTGTGTGAGTGTATCAATCGTAACTCCATCGCATACATGCACACTTACGTGTATAAACAAAATATTGAGCATTTTTTATCATCCACTAATTGGTTTGCATTTGCTTATATGCACATAAATCTACATGTAATCTCTTTCACTTCGATGACGCTGTACATTCACATACATCCAGATTTCGTTTTCTCGATGATTTGTATGTCAAAGCGCGAAACTATCTGCTGCGCTATTTCACTGAGGTTGCCGCTAAAAATAAAGACATACTCGAAATCGGTTTAAAGGATTTCTATGACATCATTAGCGACGATGAACTGAATACACGGGAGGAGGACCATGTGTGGAAGTTGTGTATCAAGTGGATCGATCACGACCCAGAGAATCGAAAGCAATATGTGGCGCAGCTGATGCAGGGCGTACGCTTGGGATTAATGACACCGAAGGTAATGTACGCTAAAATGACCTTCATGCACAGGCATTTACTACACAGGCACTACTACAATACACGTAGAATGTGCCCATAACAAACTAATTTTCGGAAAAGGTAGTTATACTTTACAATTCCACTGTTGCGCTGTTGCCAAAATTCAAACATTGAGCATAGATATGTATTTTAACATTTGTGTAGTGTGCTATAAATTACACTGTGTAACAATTTTTAATGTAATTGGCTAGAGGAGGAATGAAACTAATATACAAGGTGAAGTCCAAAATAAACAAGACTGAGCTAAAATAGAAACGGCAGGAGCTTTGTTCTGATAACTTCGAGTTTATTTATTCAAAATAGTCCCCTCTGGCCTCGATACACTGTTTTGCGCGTCATTGACCGGAATGTCTTTCATTATCGCTACAAGCATTTTGGATGGCTTCTACGGACGCAACACGTTTTCCTTTCATGGCCAAATGCGATTTTCCGAATAGATAGAAGTCACAGGGAGCTATATCAGGCGAATACGGCAAATGATTGATGATAAAATGCGATTTCTAGTCAAAAACTCAGTCACAAGAGTGGATCGATGAGATGGTGCATTATCAAGCAATAAGCGCCAGCTTCCTCCTTCGCGGTATTGAGGGCGAATTCAACGAATGCGGTGCAACAATCGCTTCAAAACGCCAAGATGGAAAATTGCATTGACGGTTTGGCCTATTGGCATGAACTTCTTGTAGACCATTCCCTTGTAATCGTAAAAACAAATGAGAATCGACTTGATTTTTGACTTCTCCAAACGCGATTTTTTGGGTAATGGCTCGTCTGGCGCCTTCCATTCGGCCCTTTGACGCTTAGTTTCAGGTTCATGTTCGAAACACCACGTTTCATCACCAGTTACAATGTTGTAAAAAAAGTTCTCTTCTTTTCGCGCCTCTTTAATGAGATCTTTCGAATATTGAGTTCTGAGCAATTTTTGGTCCTCAGTTAACTTGTGCGAAATGAAAGGTGCACAGATTTTTCGTAAGCCCAAATGATCAGTTAAAATGCGATAAATCGATGTTTTGAATATATTCAACTCCGATTCTATGAATTTCAACGATGATTTCGGTTCATTTTTGATAAATTTACAACCAATGTCATGGAGTTTTTAGTGATTACTGATTTTGGGCCCGTATGTTCATTGTCAGTTATATCCTCAAAATCATCTATGAAACTTGTAAACCAAATTTTTCGGTAAACGTTTTACAGATTTTAAAACAAAATTTGATATTAGCTCTTTGTTCGAAACTCATTTTTGTACCGATGACTCAAGCATACTGACACTTTAGACGCAACAACTTCGCTTCCACTGAACCGAATGTCACCAAGCTTTCACTTTATGTCAGCTAGAGATGTGACTTCCAACGGACTAACTCATTAAGAAGATGGCGCCATCAAAAACATTTTTATGACGCCAGTCTTAATTATTTTGGACTTCACCTTTTAGTATGACGGTACTGAGACCATATCGTAGAGATCTCACAGTGTTTTTCATTCCCAGGTAAACATATTTTCTTATCACCTAATTAATATTGAAATTATGTAAATTGCAATTTCTGCAATTGAAGAAAAAATGGTTAAAATACTTATCTGAGCAAAATATCTGGTTTAGAGATGCAGTCACTCACACCTTATTTGATACAGATACGATTTTTTTGTAAAGTGTTCTATATTTCACATTGCGAAAATGGAAAAACAGAGTCTGTAGATGTTTTATTTATTTTATTTTATTTCATTTCTCAACATAAAATGCAAAAAAAATGTCCACTCATTTCATTCCAATGCAAAAGAACAAAAACGAAGATAACATAAAATAAATAAAATATCTGCATACCCTGTTTTTCCATTTCTCCCGAAATATTATGAAATATAACAAATTTTACAATAAATTAGTAGCTGTATCAAATAAGGGGTGAATGACTGTACCATAAATAGTAGAATTTCATGGGAAATATTTTTGTAAAATATTTTACCCCGTTATATCTCGTAAAACAGCATTGTTTTGCCCCTTTTTTGTGCAAATGCGAGACAAAATGCATTTGCAAGTTTGCTAGAGGGTTAAAAAATTATCCCTCGAAATATTTCTCTAGGGGTCTTCTCAAACAAAATCTGTATAAAAAGAACGTAAAAGTATACAGAAACTAAAATACTTAGCAAATAGTTCCTCAGTTCCCCTTAAGATATGCTAAACTTTTTATTATTGCTTCACAAAGTTTTACTTCTGCAGATTGTTAGTTAGTAAGGTGCGTTTCATAGTCATAAGACCCCCCTAATTTTTCCAAGTATTTCAATTTATTGATTTTAGAGGAAAATAAAAATTTTACACATCGATTAAAGTAACAAAAGTTATCTGTTTTATTACAGAATTTAGAACTTGTTTAATACATAAAGAAAATTTTTAACAGAAACGTATTTCCATTCGTTTCAAAATTATAAGACACTGTTTAATTAAAGTGATCGTTTAACAAAGGTATACTTTTTTTGAATTTTTTTTATCGTCTCGAATAGTTTAGTATTCTATGAAAACACCATTTGCTTTAGCGACACAAAGTAAACTTTTTTCATCGATTCTGCTAACTTTTTAAGTAAAAGCCACTAGCTCTTGTTTTAAGCTGTGTAAAAAATTCATTGTGATATCTGTTTATTAAGGGGACAGATACCTGTAAACGGCCATATTTTCCCTGATTTTCATTAAAATTATTTAAAATAAAGAAGTCAATATATTTTTTTTCAAAATTGGCATACAGTTTATTTATACATTAAAATGGCGGAATAATATGCTTCAAAAAAAACAAAAAATGAAATTTGGAGCTATTTTCGCTTCGAAAAAATTTTTTCTTCGAAAAATTTTCGAATTGTAAATTCACAAAGAAAGTAATATCATAAAAAAGATGTGTGCAAAATTTCAGGGAGATCGGTCAATAACTTTTCGAGTTATCGTGTACGCCAATTCGAAAAATATAGTTTTGAGAAAAACGCGTCTAAAGTCGGCAAAGTAACTATACCTCTCCCAGCGCTCGAACGCAAAGAATAGAGTTGTCACGGTTGACGATCTATAATATAAGAAATACTTAAATTTACGTTCTAAAAAAAAGGATTATATTAACATTTTATGAAAAGAAAAAAACAGTTAACAGTATCTCATTAGCTCATTTTACTTATAGGCTGAGTAATTTGAGTTATTATGGATGCTTAGATTCTATGTGTATACTAATTTCAATTACACTTTCAGTGCTTCATGGAGGAGGTGAAAGAGCATCCGTATGTGCTGCAGTGCGAGGACGCTAAGCCATTGATTGTGGAGACATTTAAGTTTATGTATGATTTGGATATAATGAATCCATCATCGGGCGAGGTATTTAACGAATTTTCCCCTCTCTCAGTTCAAATTTATATGTGCCATTTCGTATGCCATTTTCGAAAAAGCTCATCACACCACCTCTAGCCATGCCAAGGCTGCCGCATGAAGTCATCTTTGCCATAGGTGGTTGGAGCGGCGGTACTTCGAAGGGCTGCATCGAAACTTATGACACGCGTGCTGACCGTTGGGTGAATATACCAGCCGAAGATCCAGCTGGGCCGCGTGCCTATCACGGCACTGCTGTTATCGGTTTCAAAATATATTCGATTGGTGGCTATGACGGTGTCGAATATTTTAACACTTGTCGTGTCTTTGATGCGGTACGAAAGAACTGGAAAGAGGTTAGCTGAAGTGAAATGTAGTGGATAATTATGATTGGTGTTTATGTTTTTGGTGTTTACGATTCCTTCCCCCCTCTAAAGTTTTCTTTTCAATTTCTTTTATTTTAATTTTTTGTGTTTTTTTTTGTCTTGTTTTACTAGATTGCACCAATGCACTGCCGCCGTTGCTATGTCAGCGTCGCTGAGCTTAACGGTCTTATCTACGCAATTGGCGGTTACGATGGCCATAATCGCTTAAACACGGTCGAGCGTTATAATCCGAAGGCGAATCAGTGGACCGTTATAACGCCGATGAATATGCAAAGATCTGACGCAAGCGCATGCACGTTGAAGGGGAAAATTTATGCAACTGGTAAGCGAAGGGGGATGACCTCAGCATGGAATTCTGATGGTTATGGTTCTACAAATATATATATGTATATGTATATATATATATTTTTTCTGTTTTTTTTTATAGTTTTGTGTTTATAGGATTATTTTTGACTCAAATTTGCATATTTATTTTTATCATTTTCGCTCAACAGACGACAGACGAGTAGCATTCAGTGTCGCTTAAATTTTTTTTTTTTTGTAAAATTTCTTATTTTATTTACTGTTATTTACATAGCTACTGCTCAAATGCTATGAAATTCTAAAACGAATATTCTGCAATATTCAAAACAAAGAAATGTAAACAGCAAAAACTAATTTATATTCGCCAAGCAGGCCTAATTTCCAAAATATGCGAATTAGTTACTCTTAGTTCATTGGAATATTCAAAGAGTCTATGGAAATATTCCGAAATTCATCACTTCGTTCCAAATCCGTCTTCATCTTCCAACTCAACCGTCCTTGTTTAAAAAATGTGAATCCTCTCGGGGCTTAGTGAATTCTATATCGGGTTCGTCGAGTTGGAAGAAGTGCGCATAAATGATTGGAAAAAGGTGAGCGTGTTTTGTAGTGCATTTTCCGCAAGGTGCTAGGGTTATTACTGAAAAATTAACTATTGCGTAGGCCTTGTTTTCCTTGCTCTATTTGTATCATTCCAGATCAAGTAGTTGTTAAAGTCTGCATTGTGGACTAACAATAAATTAGGTTAGGTTTTACGGGTCTTCCACTATGAGACACACTCAGGCTCTTAGCTAATTGTGCAGCCGCATAAGGAACTTGTCCTTATTTCTCTTATACTTTTCAAAATTTTTAGAAGATCCCTAATTTCCGCCGTAGCCGAATGGGTTGGTGCGCGACTACCATTCGGAATTCACAGAGAGAACGTCAGTTTGAATCTCGGTGAAAACACCATAATTAAGAAAAACATTTTTCTAATAGCGGTCGCCCCTCGGCAGGCAATGGCAAACCTCCGAGTGTATTTCTGCCATGAAAAAGCTCCTCATAAAAAATATCTGCCGTTCGGAGTCGGCTTGAAACTGTAGGTCCCTCCATTTGTGTAACAACATTAAGGCGCACACCACAAATGGGAGAAGGAGCTCGGTCAAACACCCAAAAAGGGTGTACGCGCCAATTATATATATATATAAAATCTTCCAACTCACTAAAAAAATTCTAGGACTTACAACAAGTAGCGAGAATATATTCAATCGTTTTCGGTTATGACGTAGCCGAAAAAATTATATTTGTCTGAGTGTTGCTATTTCAAGTGCGTCTAACAGTAAGGCGTGAATACAAATAGTTTTGAAGCAGAGGGTGACTGTAATATGCGCTTGTTATGAGAAATCGCTTTGATGGCATAGTGAAGGATGACCAGACATATATAATTGGCGCTTACACCCTTTTTGGGTATTTGGTCGAGCTCCTCCTCCTATTTGTGGTGTGCGTCTTGTTGTTGTTCCACAAATTAAGGCACCTACAGTTATAAACCGACTCCGAGCAGCAGATAGTGCTTTTTTATAAGGAGCTTTTTCATGGCAGAAATACTCTCGGAGGCTTGTCATTGCCTGCCGAGGGGCGACCGCTATTAGAAAAAACTTTTTCTTCATTTTGGACCAGATAGCCGCGATAATTTTTCCAATTGTCATGTTTGCTATTTAATCAGGCATCGTTTCGTATTTGCTGAGCGAATTCCGGCTCAGTTGTAAATATGCAACTCCATATTTTGACTAAAAATCATTTTTTTAGGGTTCGCAGAGATACTTAAAGCATCAGCCGAGCACACACTCTTCTGCTATTATATATCTTCTTCTTCTTTTTAATTGGTGCGATAACCGCTTATGCGATTTTGGCCGAGTTTGACCAAGCGCGCCCGTCGTTGCTTTCTCGTGCTAAGCGACCAACACACCAAGTGAAGCCGAGTCCTTCTCCACCTGATCTTTCCAACGCAGAGGAGGCCTTCCTCTTCCTCTGCTACCACCAGCTGGTACCACATCGAATACTGTCAGAGCCCGAGCTGTTATATCCATTCGGACGAAATGACCCCGCAAACGAAGTCGCTGGATCTTTATTCGGTGTACTATATCTATGTCGTAGTCGGGCGGCCGCCGTTGCCGAATGGGTTGGCGCGTGACTACCATTCGGAGTTCAGAGAGAATGTAGGTTCGAATCTCGGTGAAACACCACAATGAAGAAAAAGTTGTATCTGATAGCGCTCGCCCCGCGGCAGGCAATGGCAAGCTCCATAAAAAGCTCCTCATACAAAATAGCTGCTGTTCGGAGTCGGTTTAAAACAGTAGGTCCCTCCATTGGTGGACAACATCAAGACGCATGCCACAAATAGGAGGAGGAGCTCGGCAAAAAATCCAGAAAGGGTGTACGCGCCAATTATATATATATCTATGTCGTCGTAAAGCTCATACAGCTCATTGTTCCATCGCATACAATACTTGCCTTCACCAACCACCAACATACAAGGTTATAAAAATCTTCCGTAGAATCTTTCTCTCGAACATTCCAAGAGACAAGCTTCAGCCCCACATGTCAGGACGGGCATGATGAGAGCCTTATAAAATTTTACTTTTGTTCATCGAGAGAAGACTTCACTACTCAATTGCCTACTTAGTACAAAGTAGCGCTTATTGCCAATGAAGATTTTACGTTGGATTTCAAGGTTGACATTGTTGTCGGTGTTAATGCTGGTTCCTAAATAATTGAAGTCTCTTACGGCCTCAAAATCATAACTGTCAACAGTGACGTGAGTGCTGAAGCGCAAGTGCACCGCCTGTTTGTGTTTGATGACAGAAGCTACTTCGTTTTGTCCTCGTTCATTACCAGACCCAGGATATCTGGTTGTGTGCTGAGCTTGGGACTCGCCACGTAAAAATCCTCGCGCAAAGAAAAACAAAACAAAGCCAAATATGTAAATTGAAGGATAAATTCATGGAAATGATAGATAGTCAGATCAGCTATCGATATAACTCTGGTACAGGCTCGATTGACACTTGTCGTTTCTGCGACATTTGCGGATCATTTTCTACCTCACTTGGTGAATGTCATTTAGCGAAGGCGAAATAAATATCTGAAGTCTCTATGAGTGCATTGTCATTCATTGATATCCAATATTAGTGTCGCTCTGTTAAGATTAATTACTTATTTTTCATGCATTTATAAATAGGTGGCTTTAACGGGCAAGAGTGTTTGGATAGCGCTGAATACTACGATCCGGTCAGCAACAACTGGACGCGTATACCCAATATGAATCATCGTCGTTCAGGCGTATCCTGTGTGGCTTTTCGTGGTCAACTATATGTGATTGGCGGTTTCAATGGCACTGCTCGGCTGTCCACCGGCGAACGCTACGATCCTGATACGCAGTCTTGGTCATTTATACATGAAATGAATCATTCTCGCAGCAATTTCGGACTTGAAATAATAGACGATATGATTTTTGCCATTGGTGGTTTCAATGGCGTATCCACAATATCACATACTGAATGCTATGTTGCTGAAACCGATGAGTGGTGAGAAGAAAGTTTGTCTTACATAAAAATAAATAAACAAATTTTCTGCGTAAAATTAACGATTTTGTGCAAATGCTTAGCTCGTAAACTTTCGCTCATAGAGTACGTTTGGGCCCAGTAGTAGAACTTGAACTCAGAGCAGCAAATGTTTGAGCGCGAGTTGAGCAATTTTGATGTTAACAAAATTGACATTTTACTTAGTAAATTAAAGCTCACTTTTTCTGCATAAAATTCATTGGCTTTGAGTAGGATATTTAAATTTATGTTCTTCCTCCCACAGGATGGAGGCCACTGACATGAATGTAGTACGATCGGCTCTCACAGCAAACAATGTCGCCGGTCTTCCAAATAAACGTGACTATATACATAAAGATCGCGATCGTTTGATGGAGGAGCGTCGTCAGCGTCTGTTAGCAAGCACCATGGCACGCGATGCGGAAACCATCTCCGTGTCGAATGCCTCAGTTGAGGTGCAAGACGCCACTATGGACGACTACGACAGCCCAAACGAGGATGATGATACCGACGATGAGGAAGATGCAGCTACAATGGATGCTGTAGCAGCCGCAGCACTAAGACCTGCAATTGAGGATCAGCAAGAAGATATGCGGCCCGATCCAAATCATCGATTTCGCATGCAGTTGAGCTCGCAACGTTTCGGTTCGCATCATGAAATACGACGACGATCCTAAGACAATGCATGCAAAAGAAAACAGAAAAAAATATCTATGACTGAAAGCAATGACAAAGCTTTAATTCAAATGGTAAGATTTCTAACAGTTGCGTGACACAATGGACTAATCGATTTTCATTCCAAAAGTGACAAAAAAAAAAAATTAAACATAATTGAGAAATTCGTTGTAATGAGTGAGTGAGTGCAAAGCTTAAGTGGTCAATTTGAAAATGAATATACCGGAAGGGGAAGAGTGAAATGAAAGAGAAATTCATTGACGAACCATGACTACCGTGAATCTAATGGAAATGGATATGTCATATTAAACTAATGAGGAAAGGAACTTATTTATAACAAAATTTTTGGGCTTAACAGTAGTAACAGATGGATTGCTTCCGTAGCGGAGCGTTCAGTGGGTGAATAATCAAGTGAAATGATGAACGATTGAATTCGTGTGACTAAACTGAGTAAAGGAATTACCGATGAGCAAAAAATATGAATTTTATTACCGTTTTTTTTTAATTACACAATTTTGGCATTTGAATGTAATTTTTACAAAATTTTTTCGCAATTGTACTAAATTTTATTTAGTGATATTTAAAACATCAAAATTAATAAATGTTTGGTAGCTTAAAAAACTACAGCCCAAAATGCAGATTTTTGTTACTTCAATATGGGTTATTTACGACTTTTTTAAGTTAAAAAAATATGTCAGGCTACCTTGGCTGAGCTGTAACGTAGCTGGGAGAGGAATAGATGACCAATGAAGTATAAACTTTGATTTACACTCAATGAACTTCAGAAGTCCAAGTGCTATTTTGGACTAAGTAGGCAATTGCGTAGTAAAGTCCTCTCTCGACGAACAAAACTAGCACTCTATAAGGCTCTCCTTATGCCCGTCTTGAGATTAAGGTATGGCACAGAAGCTTGGACGCTGACAATATCCAATGAGTCGTCTCTTGGAGTGTGTGATAAAAAAATCCTGCGGAAGATTTTTGGACCTTTTCACGTTGGCGACGGCGATGTCGCAGGCAATGGAATGATGAGCTGCATGAGCTTTATGGCGACATAGCCATAGCGAATAAAAATCCAGCGGCTTCGTTAGCTTTGTTATGTCATACGAATGGATGCAAACGCTCCGGCTCTGAAAGTATTCGATGAGGTACCAGCTGGTGGTAGCAGAGTAAGAGCAAGGCCTCCTCCGCGTTGGAAAGATTATGTGGAGAAGGACTTGGCTTCACTTGGTGTGTCCAACTGGCGCCGGTTAGCACAAGAAATAAGCTACAGGCGCGCTTTTTTAAACTTGCCCAAAATCGCGTGAGGGGTTATTGCGCCATTCAAGAAGAAGATGAACTTTAGAGGTACATTTAATCGATTTTTGTATCCCAGGATTCTAATGTTTCAATTTTCAAAAAACTAGTTTAATTAAGACCCCTAATATTTTTTTTTGCCTTTTCAAAAATAACTTTACCTTTTATGGAGCCTTATACCCCAATACCTACCACCTTGATCAAATGTTCCCGGAATGTATGCAGAAAATTCTAAATACGAGTTTATTCCTCAAAAGTGATATTATCGCCGTCAAAGTACTACCTACCAACAGTAACGCATTATGCCAGCGTTTAATCTAGCTTTCGGAATATTTCTGCAACTCTATTTTTGGTATAGCCATCTGAGCCGTCTTCGGAATTTTTCCAATACTTCTACATTTTTGACTCGATCAAGTGAATTCGTTGGCTGTTGGATGATATATGCTTCGTTCGACAGTGACTTATCAGTCGTGTTCTTGTACCACAAATCCTTCGCGTGCAAGCCGTGAGCTTTGCATTCTGTTTTGACTGAAATGATGTGTTTTTTTTATGTCTGGATTGTGTGTCGTCTCCATTAATGATGCGGTTGATGAATGCTGGGTCAGATTCGGTATTGGAAATTATGTCTTTGTCGATTGAGAGATTTGAAGAAAAAGGTACAATAGAAAAAATCCAAAAGTTCACCTCTGTACTTAATGTTCATGTTGAGATGACTTCAGTACCGAAATGTTTTTTTTTATTATAACCTGGTTATTTCACATACGATTTTCAAATCCAAATAGTCGTGTTCCAGTCTTGAAGAATTATGTATTTTTGCGTTCTTATATCTATTTGAGCACTGAAGTCACTTTCACATAGTTGGGCCAGTTACCTAGATGTTATCCTGGCTTCATCAGTCTCAAGTACTTCACAAACTTTTTATGGTGCCGAAACCATCTTACATAAGTTTTAAATACAGAGGTGAACTTTTGCAACTTTTTTTCAATGCAGTCTGAGGCTTACTATTAATATCGAAACAATTTCAAAAAAATAAACGTATATTAAAAATAAAACTCAGTTGGTTGTGAAAAGCTCAGCCATTGCCATATCGCTGGACCAGCGTTATTGGTTACTCATACGACCGGGTGTACTTCAGTAGTACTACTGATTTTCAACGCACAAGAAAAAAAGAAGTTGCGCAACTTATTTGAATAGCTTCATATACTTATACATATGTATGTATTCACCTCAGCTATAAACGCTATGGTTGTATGCATGTATGTAGCCAGGCCTTAAGGGGAGGTCTAGTCCAAAGGCCCGAAAATGTGCGTAATTGTGGCATTTATTTCTCTATATTTTAAAAAGTTGACAAACATTTTTCGAGTAAAAATAATACAAAATGCAGCTCCATCCCTCACTGACGACGGTCGTGCGCGGCGGTGGACAGTGTGCGCATTCTACAGCTCTGCCAAGTAATATGAAACGAAAAAACCAAAAAAAATCTTAAAGTAGATGAAATTTAGGGGGCCTTATAAAATTTCTGATTTAAAAAAAAAATAGGGACCCTTTGAAAAAAAACACCTTTTTCGCCTCTTTTTATTTGTTTTAACGTTAAAAAAAACAATACTAAAAATTTTTTGCCAAAAAACGCTTCCTGAAGTCTCCTTGAATAAGCTTTAATTTCAGCCGCCAAACGTCGAAATCGGTGTAGTCGTTGAAGCGGAATCGCGCCCCGCGCTCAAAAAAAAGATGTTTCGAGAAAAACGTGTTTAAAGTTTGACGAAGCGGATCCGAACGCGAGCTTTTACCTGTTTTTCGGCCGACGCGCTCTCTCGTCTATACGCTATAACTAGTAAAATCAATTAGATAGGAAAATATCCTTTTACCTACACATTTTTAAGACCTTAAGGATGAAAATAAAGCAGTACAAAAAAATAAGTTTTTTTGGTCGATTTTGTCCAGAACCTCCCCTTAAGAATAAAACATTTGTACCTACAGCGGTGAGAGTGGGTCAAGGCAGCTTGAGCAGTACAACGAGGAAGACGCCGAGTAGATCTACGACATTTTGGAAATAATGGGGCATCTTGAAAAAGCATGAGCATTTTCTGCCGTACAAAATACTTTCAAGCCTGTGCTTTATTTGGAAGAAAATTCTCAACATTGCACGCAAAAAAGAAATTCAAAGATCAACGCAATTTTTGAGCGACTTCAAACTTTCACTTTATTATACTAAAATTGGAATGGGCTATAAAACTGTAAAATTTTTCGCCGGAATTTCACCCTTAACGAATCTGCCCATATTTCTCATACCCATAGAAGAAACGAGTTCGTCGAGTCCATTAAAAGCTTTCGCTTGCTCTGAAATGGACCTCCAAGATTTGCCATGAGCTTCCTTAACATGCCGCTTGCTTTGGCGACTCTTGTGGCAACATGATTCATCATGAATCATTTACTACACGGAAAATGGGTTTCGAGTAGATCATTAAACGTTTTCGATTTGGAAATGGTGTATGAAACATCAGGTTTTCGAATGGAATCCAGCCTTTCGGAGCGGTATAGATGAAGGACCTTACAGAGTCTCGCTGTTTCCCTCATTTCTTCGACGTTACAGCAGAAATTTCTATAGGATTCGAATTTGGCTTTCCGTACTTTTTTTCTTATATTCTCTCTGTGTAAGTCGATGATTGGTCCAGTCATCTTCTGTTTGGGTTTTTAAAGCCTTATTATGAAGTTTTCTGGACCGTACACGAAGCTTCGACAGTTCAGGTTTCTACCAAGGAACCGCTTTCCCCTGTACACTTTGCCTGAGTGGGCACAATTCCTCAAAGCAATTTATTGAAGTTCCTTCCAATTTCTCAGTCTAATCTTCAATCATTTCAGCCAGGTACACGCATAACATTAGGTTTGTTCATGTAAAAATGATACCGTAAATTAATTTCCGAAAATTCGGTCTCAAAGAAAAAAATATAAAAAAAGTACATAAACGCAAAACCAGTAACAATTTGCAAGTTTTACGAATAGCTGATTAAATTTTTGGGAGAAAAAATCACAAAAATTAAACTTATTTTGCGTTAGACTACCTACTACTAATAAAAAAATAAAGCAAATAAAATGCTAAAAAATGAGCTTAGGCATCACAAAATTTTATTTTGTCCACAATAATTTGTTCCATTTCATTATCGCTGTCAGATGGAGAACATTCCATTGTGGCAGTCACAGCTTTCTTCATATTTTCCTTGCTTCCGGCTATGCATGCGCATATGTACTATATATATTTCCAAATTAGTTAATAGCCCAGAAGTACAAACATTAAGCACAAAAGATAATTACAATGCTTTCGATTTTAATTTCGGAAACTGCAGCAGCGGTGACTGGAGGCTGTGATTCAGAAGTACATACCTCAATATGATTGGCCGATTCCTATTTGACTTCAATGACCTATATGACTTCATATAAACTTTATACATTTTATTTAAAATATATTACTTAAATTCTCTATTTTAATTACCAATTTTATTTAAATTTAGAACTTTGACTCAGTTCGCAGATTTTAATTCGTGTTTATTTTTACTTTGCCATCAACTGTTCTTCTCACTTGCAAATTCTTACAATTTTTACTTGTATCCAGTAAAAACTTGCAACTTCCCCTCAAAATGAAATGTCATTTGCGCTCTCACTTTCCCCTACTTTGCAAGTTACATGAACGCCAAAACTTATTTGTTACAAATTATTTGCTTCTTGAATGGACCTATTATAAAAAAAATTTAAGATTTCAAAAATTTACATATACACTCATATATCATATGTACGACTATATCTTAAGCTTGCGCTACAATATAGCGTACAGTTCCCCTTAAATTTAGACACTCGCATGCAAGTTGTTTGCATGCTTCTTCTTACGTTAGAAGACATTGGTTTAGGTATGTGTGTGTGTAAACACAATCGAAGTTAAACAACACTACGAAGCGTTTGAAATTTCCGTTAATCCTTTTACTCGAAATAGGGTACATAGATCCAATGCTTTGTTGTCGCTTGTCCTTGGTGTTACATATAGAAATCATAAATAAAAACGTATAAAAGATTCGCGCAACAGGCAAATGCAAGTCATTTCAATCTAAACGCTGCTGTAGTTAACAACTCGCCAACCGTGGGCAGTAAAGTTGTAACATAAGCGTGAAACGGTCACTGAAATGGTAACGAACGATTTTACTTACATATTTGAATTCAAAAGAAACTACTATATAAACTATTTTTTTTTTACTTTATACTTGTCTGCAGTATCAATACTTTAATGCATTTGCACTTGTCGCGTTTATTTCAATTTCAACACCCTCACTAAGCCAAGTGCTTGAGGCACAACCCATCAACAGCAGTCCCACTGCAGCGCCACTTGGCTGTCATCAGCGTCTCTACACCTACCGCATCACACAAGCTGACGCACAGGGACGCGAGTGTTGGGATTATGTAAGCGTACGTTCGTGTTGGGGTCGCTGTGACTCTAGTGAGATTTCCGATTGGAAATTTCCATATAAACGGTCATTTCACCCCGTTTGTGTGCACGCTACGCGCCAACCAGCTGTAGCGGTGTTGAGGAATTGTCACCCGGAAGCCAGTGAGGTGAATTATTTTCAAGATTAGTATTAAAATTGTTTACTGATTTTGTGTATTTATCCACGTACATGTTTAGGAAGCGCGTCGCTATGAGTACATGGAAGCGGGCAGCTGTCATTGTCACACATGTTCCACTTTGGATACCAGTTGCGAAGCGCCAGTTAACAATATTTTGGATGAAAGATCCGGTGTGAAGGTGTTGGCGCTTACTGGATCCGATTCCGATGCTTTGGATTATTAAATTTCATTTTGGTGAATTACATCTGCTTATCAGTTATTATAAGGTTATCAGTTGAGGGCAGCGATGCAGGGCTTTCATAAGAAATATTTATATTTGTAAAAAATGTGTGCTGTAATAATTATTGTATATGTATGTACATTCAGCAAATAAAACTCAATAAGTTTTAAATACATTTTGGTTTTGTCCCGCCTATTCAGTATGAGCGCATTCGCACATTTCACTTAATTCATGAACGATAATTTTTTATTGAATTAATTTTTCCATCCATGGACTATCGCAGAAAATTAAACAAAAATGTCTAAACATAAATATTGTTGAACCTTTAGTAAATGGAATGCAATTGGTTTTTTGACTACATAGGAAGCTCCTGGTTATGGTTATGTCATGAAATAAGCTCTACTTCTTTTAGTTCTTAGTTCAACATTCACAGTGCATTTTATTTTGTTTCGGTAATTTTTTCCATATTTTATTTCTACAATTTGTTGTACAACTATTCTTTAGTTTACACAAATACTCCACAATAACACAATCCCCTTGATAATACAAAGAATTTAATGTATGCATACTTGTGTTCGTTTTTTAGTTTCTTTAATTTTTTGCTTATTAAGCAAAATGTCTTCGGTATTAGTTTGTTCAACTTAACTCATCACATTCTAATAACTAATAAAAAAAGTTACAAAACAAGGGAACTTACAACTTAGATTTGCTATGTACGTTTGAGCGCGTTACGTAGAGGAATAACGCAACTCCATTCATCTCCACCATCTGGAGTTACCTAAGTCACTACCAGCACCTAACTGCCATTTGCTTATACAAAATTTTGTAACTAGTTTACTACATTCCAATACAATTTTTTGTAGCACTTCTAGATTTACAGGAATTTCAAACCAGATCCGCCGGAGCTCGCCCTCGAAATTTGGAAGAGGCAATACAGCGCTGATATGCCCAGGCCAATTCCGCCGCCGATTGCACATTTTCTCAGACCAGCTGTGTTATGAAAAGAAGAGTTGCATACAATTTATTGCATTAACTTCCTTATAGAATTCTTACCAGTCGATTTATATAAAAGTCCCGTGGCTGTGCCTGCTATTAAAGTGTTGACATCGTCGTCTTCTCCGCGCACATTTTGCAGAAGTACACCAAAAGCTGAATACATGACGGCAAGTGTCCCCAGAGTGTTTGCGGTGCCTGAGCCTTGTTTCATTACATGATTGAGCAGTCTATGCGGAGAAAGTGGCACAAAAAATAGATTACAATGTAAATAATAAATTAAATTAATTTGCTTTTTTACTGTGTTCGCCTTAAATTCCCCGTCTGTTTTAGTGCAGATGATGTTTGCAGACCGTTATAAAATCCTGCCAAGCCACCAATACCGGCGCCAATCATAACTGAACTTCCAATCTGTGAAAAAGCCAATTCGAAGCGTCCACGCTGTTTATTCGCACCTTCCGGAAAAATAAATTCTGGTTGTGCTTGTTGCAAGAATCGCGGGTCATAATTTAAATACGGAGATATCGGAGTGCTAAATGTGCTTGTGGCGGATGACACTCCACTCGATCGATTTGTGCGTGCCTCATCTGTTACTTAGGATGGTAAAAATATATATATTAACTCATAATCTACCATCACATCAAAAATAGTGCAATGTTATTACACCTAGCCATGAAATTGCGTAATGTTCACTCTGTATGTCATGACTCAAATCTTTAAGCATTAGACGCGCCTACCTGATGACGATCCCAATGATAGCGGTTGGCTTAAATAGTCTTCACTCATTGTTTTTTCTTTTGCGTTATTTATGTCTAAAAACTTTAATTTTCTGTAAAAATTTTGCCAATCTTTTCCGGTTAAGTGATAAATTGTAGAATTTTTCTATTGGCTTTTCAACCCAACTAACTTGACAACGAAAACGTCAAGCACATGTGCGCAGAAACCTGACGAAACACATATTCACAGAAAGGTGTTATTGTGAATGACAATGCATATAAATAAGAATTTGTAAAACCATAAAAAATTATATACATATTTTGATTGTTTAAGTTATTACCTTGTAACGAAGTGATTATGGAATCAAGTATTGTACACAAATTTAAAATTTGTGTTTGTTAGATTTTTATTAAATTGGTGTTGCTTCAAAATTTAATACATTGTATTAAACGCTTAAAAGCTGCGTCAGAGTGAGACCGTTGCGGTTACTAGTACAACTGAGATTAAATTTAAATTTTACTTGTTTATGAATTTAAAATTATATAATAAAAACTCGCCACCAATAAAAATTTCCGTGATAAATTATAATTTTTTTTGTTTTTTTTTTAGATGATTCGCCCTACGGTAAAAATAGAAAATTGCCAATTTTTGTGCATTCCGGCATGATGTTAAGCAATAAAAAACGCTGCGGAACAAGTCACTTTAACTGAATACATATATCAATTAATAATATTAAATTTACCTAATAATGCAATTTTCTATTCAATCCCACAGAATTTTGATTCCAAAAATTATTCACTTGCTTTGGTTTCGCCTAACCATTAAATACCAATTGTCAAACAGCAAATTGTTATTTTGTCAACTACACAAGAATTATAGAATGCAACGTGTCAACTACCGATTAAATCGCCACCGCTGTTTAAGTGTAAAACTTCTTATATATAGTAGAAATTATTTATAAAAAGATTGTGAAAATATTGTTCGGTTTTTACTTAAAATGAGGAAAAACCAAAAAACTATGTCGCGCACATAAAACCTACCCAACGCAAAACCTACCTTATGCATTTCCTGAAAACTGCATACATAGCTTTATACAAAAGTAGAAGTCTACAATTGTGCCAAAACGGAAAATGACAGTTCACAACCGTGCTCGGCAACCCGTATTCTCTTCCCCAACAGTCAGTTGTTTTTTGATGTGCTGGTTGTTCTCTTCATAATTGATGATGAAATTAGGTTTGAATAAATAGAGATTGACTTCTGGGTGATTTGAAAAAGATTTCAGGAAACTCAAAAATTACATAAAAGCATTGCAAAAGTACCGCGAGTGACATAGTGGAGAAGCTGGGTTTTTTGGTGATGGCTTCGACGGATGTAAATGTAAAACTGTCTCGTCTTTACCACTTGGCGCAGAAGTTTAATAACTTTTACCTGACAGGTATGTCATAAAATTTTTATTTGCTGTTTTAAAGGTCGAAAGCTGTTATTTTTTCATATATTATAAGCTACATGAAGGTATAATCAACTAAAAAGTTGGCAATGGCTAAATATAAGACGTCCTTTCATCGATTTGTGTACAAATTGGAAAAGTTTTGTATGTATGTGTCTTTCTGATCAGAATGTCCTTCGGGTGTGTATAGCAGCGCACAAGTCAAGAAAAAAGCCGAAAATATACATGCACACACATAAGAAGTCAGTGAGGTACTAGGACAATACATCATTGGCATAAAAATAAATATAGCTAATTGTGTTGCAGAGAAAAATACTTTCTGAATTAGATAGTATGCCTTTGCGCACATTTAAGTCCTTACTGTAATTTCTACGCAATATTCGTACTTGTATAGGCACAGATATTTACAACCACCACCCATATAAAAACAGCCATATGTTTGCTTATGGGTTTTTGCTTATTAAAACGGAAATGTTTAGTTGCACACCTCTGAAGTTGCGAAAGTCATACCTCACACTTTTTACGAAGTAACTGCTTACGCATATTTTTTTTATAAAATACTGTCCCTACCTGTCTACAACTTTATGAGTGTTCTTTGTTTTTAAACATGGGTGTGGTCGACCAGAACAACACCATTCGTGCACACATATAACGTTACATTAAGCTAAATACTAATAGATTTTTCATTCAGAATTTCTCACACAAGTATAAAAGCATTTTTGCAAACTAAATTTTCCGCATATAAAACCACGTCACTCCGTTATCGTGGATGTAACGTTCATTGTGTAAATGCCCCAAACCCTAAGGAACTGTTTTCTTCGATTTCCTCTCTCAAATAATAACTAATTGATTTGATTTAATTATTTTTAATATAATATAATTTTGTTTGAGTTGAAATTTCTTTACAAAAGCAGTTGTGCTTTCTTATTAATTTTAGTACACATACGAAAATGTCTTTAGTGGTGTCTCATTGCCGTATTGTCGTCGATGACGGGGATCTTGATGCAAATATAGGGTTTGACCTATTCTAATTCTATTCCGGCTGGTGCAATACACTCCATTTCGGCTCGAATACATCCGGAAATTGTAGGCGTTGACCCAACGTCACTGAAGTTATAAGTACATTGGGCTGCATGTGTCAAATGAGTTTGATACACATTCAGTTTAAGGCAAAACATTATTACAACAAAAATGTTGAACGCAAAAACTCTGATTTCCTGCCCAAGAAAATTCTTAATTGGGCTTCAAATGCAAAAGTTAATCAAAAATCGATTTATGTATACATATCAATGTGCGGTGTCTTTTCTAAAAAATTGAATCAATCACAAACGTAACGCTTTTATCAATAAGCGACATACACACATATGAAAGTAAATAAAAGTAAATGTAAGTCCAAATGTAATTATCCGCGAGACGTTCGCGTGCCTGTCTGCCCTTTTCACATTCGTCACTAACACATTTGTTTAGTTATGTATGTATGTGATCCTCGATTGTTTGTACATGTGTATGTATGTAAATATGTAAATTTTTAAACGCATCACCGATAAGTAGACGATTGCGATTTTCTTAATTATACGCATATATTTTGCTCGCATCATTCGTGTTTATCAACGAATGAAGTGCAAAGCAAGATGCTAATATTTTTGGTTTTTATTTTGGTACTTTGTGCATGAGCACATAAATTAACGAAAACTGTTTATGCAGCGGTAGGCAGGTACATACATATATGGTATGTAGAGTACAAGAATGATAATATATGTATAAATCAAAGTTACAAATTTTGTACGAAATTCAGAGAAATTTAAATAATTTCAAAAAATTGTTATCAAAATTTTCAACTTTTTAATCAAAATCTTTGGAGATATTGTGGGTGTTCAATTTTTTTTCTCCTTGTTCACTCTTCCCGGGAGCAGAGGGCGTCGACAAAAGTCAGTTGTTCGTTGGTTTCGTTAATCTGTTTTGGTTTCTGACAGGGTAGGTGATTAGTCTGCCGTTACTAGTCTTAAGTAGTGGGAATGTCCACCTGTCGTTGCTTAGGAACAACGCCTTCTTTCTGCTTGGAGCGCCATCTGTGTTTCACATTTTTCTGGCAGAAGGATCGCACAGATGGTTGAGGACTTGGCTAAATTTCGTGTGTCTGCGCTATTACCGCGGTCGCCCGCTTCCCCTTGCTGGCGCCACTGAGGCAATGTGCAACTGCGTGTTTTTCTTTGTTTTAGCAGTCGCAAGCTGGTAAGGATAGAAAGGATAAGTTTTTGGGGTTGAGGAATGGAATTGGAGGAAATTTTGTTTTTTTTAGAAACAGGGAAAGTGGGAAAATTTGGAAATGTGCGAGGACTGTGCTTTATAAGTAATTAAAGTTTTTGTAATGCTTTTTTTTTTTTGTAGAATTTTTTGTTTTTATTGAAATACATATCATGTTGAGAATTTTGTTCCATATAAAGCACACTTCAAGTCTTTTACATGATAAATATTACCAGTATTTTATAAAATAAACTAAACTAAATAAAATATATGTATGCACATACATAACTAACTCATTTGCTTGAATAGTGTCATAATAAAACAAAATAAATTAAATATTCAGGAATGACCACAATCTCCTTGTGGGGATATCAATTAGCCAGTAACTAAATTTCTGAGAATTTTTGAAAATATGCTCTCGAGAAAACTATTGAACAAATTAAAAGTTTTTTAAATAAATATTTTATAAGCCTGTGAGTGAAGGACATTATCAATATCACATTTAACACTCTACTCGTAATACAAAAGAATATCTCAGCCATTCAATTTTCATTTGCATTCAAAATTCAATTTGAAATTTATTTATTTTGGTACTGATAACCCTCAAAGTTTTTTCAACAAAACGAGAGACCAATTTTAAATAAACACAAAAAAAGTTTTTTTTATTTTATTTAATAAGCCAGTGAATATAATATAAGTAGATTCTTATAGGCTATGTAGATATATTTTAAAGTTAATAGGCAATAGAAAAAGGAAGAACAAAGAAACTATTGTATTTATAATAAATATTTAAAAATTTCAATAGGCGATCTTTTGAACATGAAAAATCTATTTCAAAAAATTTAAATATTTTATTCAACTCAATTAAGGCTCTAGTAAAAGCAGCATTTCGAGCATAATGAGATTTTGTGAGACCAACATAGAAAAACTCCGAACTAAGAAGATCTCTGGCCGGAATATTAAAGAAAATTTTCGCAAGAAACACCGAACACTCAACAGCACCACGGATCTAATCGAAAATGAAAGACTAAGATGAGATTATTCTCCTGTTCTGCAATAATTTTAAGCTAATCAATAACCATCGTGCTTTATGGGTAGGGATAGAATTCGAAAAGTGTAAACTACGCGACGCGAAATGTAAGAATAGTTTCTGAATTCGTTCAATTCTAAACCGCATGGCACGTACATATAATACAGAGGCCAAACGAAGGACGCGACTCAAGCGTCATACAAAAGCTTCAGCCTATATGGTCGGAGAAGTCGGAGTTATGACGCCTAACAAAAGCAAACATGTCGTAAGATTTGGTAGTAACGATATTACTGCAAATAAGCCGCGATTTAAGCTGTTTTTTTTGTTTTTGAGTATATTACTTTTTTTTCGTTAGGTAAAATAACTATACCGAATAGAACCAAAAAAAAAAAAAACTGTCGAATATCTACACATTTATGCATAAAGTAAATAAACATCAAATCTCAAACCAAGGCATTTGTCAGGGTACTTCACTCTAATCACAATTGTGAGTCATAACTTTCCATGACGTCCGACTGGCATACTTGGCATAGTTTTACACAGATTTAGGTCTATACATACATACATACATAGACATTGGAAATACAATGCATTATTTGCCAAGTAATGTTGATTGTTGGTATTTGCATTTGGCAAACAAATATTATGCGCACACAACATACACTCGTATGCATAGGCGCATATACATATTCATTTAAGAGAGCCAAAAAGGTTTGAAAAGGATGAAGTAGCCAGAATGAAGGTAAATCAGTTAACGCTATTAAGTTTAGTAGGCGCCATCAACAATTATAATTTCCTAAGTCACCTTGAATGAATTTGACATTGTGGGGTCTATGTCGAAAGTGGCCACGCGCATAAGAATCAAAACAGTAAACATACACGAATACAAATATATCTTCGCATGTATCGAGAAGATCTTGATTGTGCGCGGTATAAATAGTTGGGGAGAGTGCTTATGGCAATTAATTAGATATGGGAACCGCAAAATCCATTTTACATACAGTGACTCACAAAAGTATTTTGCATGAGAAGACAAATAAGTTCACACTTCAATTCCTGTATATTTTTTAAATTCATTTGTTAATTATTTCATAAATTCTGAAACATAAACCTTATATCTACATAAACAATGTATTAAAACTTTAAAAGAAAAATATGTTCCAATGTAAACGTAAAAAAAGTAAAATAAAATAGAATTCATTGCTCACAAAAGTATTTTGCTTTTGACTAGGTGGTATACAAATATACTAATTTCTATTAATTCAATATTTCGTATGATAACCATTATTTTTGGAAACTGCTTCCAAGCGCCTTGGCATAGATTCTATTAACTTGCGACAAAAGTCAAGAGGTATTTTTTCCCATTCTTGGAGTAAAACATCTTTAAGGTCACTTTTTGACGAAATTTTGTGTTCTCGCATTCTTTCTTCGAGATAGGCCCACAGATTTTCTATGGGGTTGATATCGGGACTTTGGGGAGGTGTTGGCAAATGTTTTGTATTAAAAAATATCCACATTTTGACATCATGAGCTGTATGCTTGGGGTCGTTGTCGTGTTGAAACAAAAAGTGGTTAGACGACATTCCCATTTTTTCTGCGCTGGAATGTAAGTTGTCTTTGAGAATAGACAAATAAAGATGTTTATCCATCGTTCCATCTATAAACACCAGCTTTCCGACTCCTTGGGCCGACATACAACCCCACACCATGACGGAACCTCCACCGTGCTTAACAGTGGATTTAACATTTTTTAATCGCAGCTCTTCATTTGGCTTCCGCCATACCATACGACGTCCGTCCGGACCAAAAATATTGGCCCCTATTATGAGCAACATTCGATCTTCGACTGTAGTCGAAAGTGCTGATCGAACGAATTTTCATTTGGTATTATGGTGCTCATTCGTTGAAGAATAGGACTATTGTGAATTTCGATCGCTCGACGCATTTACAATAGATCATTTTTTCTCAGCTGATACACCAAATCAAAATAAAAGAAAACCCGATTGTGTTGATACACCAAATCAAAATAAAAGAAAACCCGATTGTGTTGAAATTCTTTGCTAACATTATTTTTAAAAGTTAAAAAAAGTATTTTTTGTGAAAATGAGTACAACGGAGTTGTGGTTCGACGATTCATCGGACGATGAAAGATTAGTGGAACTAGCTAGAAGTAGAAAACAGTTGAGGGACGCATCCAAACCCCTGGAAATGGCTTCCACTGAGTAAATTTAGAATTTTCAAAATGTGTTGACGTATTTAATATTACAGAAATTTCCTTACAGATTTTTAAAGAACTTTAGATTATCTAAAGAGGCGTTGGTGAACCTACTGTCCAGTACAGAAAACCTGTTGCAGCAGTGCACCCGAGTTAAATTGATTCAAATATTTTAAAGCTAGCCACAGTTCTGCCATTTTGTGCTCAGGGATCGTACCAATTGAGTATTGGTAATGAAGGTATGCTAGGACTTGCTCAACCCACTGTGTACAATGATGCTGAACATATTGAAGTGGAGTCAAATAACGCAGAAGTAGAAAACATAAGAAATGAAATTTTGAGAATATTATAGAAAAATCTAAAAAAGTATTAAATAGAAATCTTTACGCCACAGTTTCTGTTTTATTTTTGTTATAAATTTTCTTTATTCAATTATTCGTCATTCGAAAAAAATATGTATTTCAGTTCCTCTACGTATTTCAGCCCATGCCTGCCAATAAAATATATTTCTATAAACATCACAAAAAAAAAACCATTATTAAGCTTAATCCATTTTGCTGCCGTTCTCACTGGTGGTCCCAAGCAATTCAGCTCCGTTGTAAATTCCTCCCATTTTTTTGCTGCTTGAACTTTGGTGCATTCCCTTTTGCGAATTGTGGCTTCGCCTTTCTAATTGTTGTTTGGTACTCACGACTTTCGACCTGCATAAAATTAACAAAATTAGTATATATTTATTATTTGGTTACTATAAAACCATAAATAATCGCAAATAACTTACACTTTAACAAGTTTTCCCACAATACGCTACACAATCGAAAGCAAAATTGCATTCGACTCTAAATTCGGTAAACAACGAAAATTTCGATAGGGTTGCACCGCTCATAATACCAAATTGACATTCGATTTTCGATCTTCGACAACCAGCGAATATCGAAGATCGAATGTAACTCATAATAGGGGCCATTGTATTTGCTTTCATCACTAAATATGACGGTTTTCCAAAACTCAAAACTTTTGGTTTTATAGGTGTTGGCGAATAAAAGCCGCTTTGCTTTATTGACTTGTGAAATCAGTGGTTTTTTCCTTGCTGCGCGACCGTGAATATTGTTGCTTCTGAGGGCTCTGCGCACTATCTCATCGGATACTTCAATCTGAAAGGTTGCTTTTATTTTGTCATTGATTTTTGGGGCTGATAAATGTGGGTTTTTGCGATTTTCTTTCAATATTTGGCGTTCTTCTCTCTCATTTAGCAACTTTGGTCGACCAAAACGGGTTAAATTTTCTAAATTACCGCGTTCTTTACACCGTTTTATTACATTTTCTATCGTTTGGCGGCATCGACTAAACATATTGCAAATATATTTCGTAGATTTTCCTTCATTATGGAGATGTAAAATAATTTTTTTTTTCAGCTGTAGTTAGTTCTTTACCCTTTGGCATTTCCGATATGCACAGTACCACAATTACAAACGAAATGAACTCAATTACAAATAAAATTGATTATAATACGCACTTGTAGCCACAACTTTAGCGAAAACAGAAAAAGTAACTGAACTGCGTCCAGTTACGGTATCTATAAACAATAAGCAAAATACTTTTGTGAGCACACATTTTCATTGCTACGCACGTTTTTTGTTATATGCACCTAACGGTACAATTTTTGTGCATGATGTGTAGCCCAATTGCTAAGACAGTGCTCAATAATGCGTGTAAGTATTAACATTTTTATTTTCGGATACTTAGTACATACAAAATCTTAAATTTGTACATACGCGCTATTATGCAAAATACTTCTGTGAGCCACTGTATTTGAAAAAGTTCGGGATCGGCTGCGTATGTTTAAATTTTCTTTAACAGCTATCGATAATTCGTCTGATACATACATACGCATGCATAGTCTATTTATTAATTTTTAATTAAAATTTTTTTTTTCATAAAATTATAGTTCATATTACAACAAAAACAATTAAAGCAAAGTTTCGACGTTTGTATAAAATTTGTAAGAATTCGGTAAATTTTGGATTAAAATTTCAAACAATTATTTTTCTATAAAAATATAATTCATATTACAATAAAAAACCATATAAAGCAAAGTGTCGACCTTTGTATACAATTTAAGGAAATTCAGAGAATTTTCATAAAAATTTCAAACAATTACTTTTTCATAAAAATATAGTTGATACTACAACAAAAACCCTATAAAGCAAAGTATCTAACTTTGTACAAAATCTGTAAGAATTCGGTAAATTTTGATTAAAATTTCAATAAGTTATTTTTTTTATAAAAATATAATTCATACTACAGCAAAAACTATAGAAAGTAAAGTTTAAAATTTTGTGCCGAAATTTGCCGAATTCGTACAAGTTTTGTTTAAAATTTCAAACAATTATTTTTCTATAAAAATATAGTTCATACTACAATAAAAACCATAGAAAGTAAAGTTTCGAACTTTGTATAAAATTTAAGAAAATTCGGAAAATATTCATAAAAATTTCAAACAATTATTGTTTTATAAAAATATATAATTCATACTACAACAAAAACCATAGAAAGTAAAGTTTCGGACTTTATATAAAATCTATAAAAATTCGGCAAATTTTCATCAAAATTTCAAACAATTATTGTTTTGTAAAAATATATTTCATACTACAAGAAAAACCATAGAAAGTATAGTTTCGAACTTTATATAAAATTTTTAAAAATTCGGCAATTTTCATCAAAATTTCAATGATAATGGTTTTAGTTCATCGATGCATTCTTGTTTTGTCAAATTTAATTTTTTTGCCCAGCTGAATTTTGAAAACCACTGTAAACACTGTTAATATGGCTCACACATTAAAACATTCTGAATACATGGTAAAAAGATTTCAAAGGCGAGCTCTTTAACATACCGTTAGTCGGCTCTGAGCGAATTTGACAGAATCAGCTGATGGGCTGACGTCACTTGAGGTGTGTTCACAAAAAAACTGAGATTGTGTTGGTGAGTACGAAAAAAATCAACTAATGACACTTCGTTGCCATTTGAACAACGACTGATTGGACGAGTGTGTGAATATGTCGGAAATTATCGTGCAGATTTCGGCTGCCGAAACTACAAGAGACGAGGCAGCCAAAGTTCGCCACACGATTTTCTTTTTCACCATAGCTGCATAGCAAAGCTGGTAATCTATCATCCTTGTCAAGGTTAAACTTTCGAATGGAAACATGACAAAAACAGAAGTAGCAACCCTCGTAATAAATGAATGGGTTTTAAATCCATTAGTAGCAAAATAAAAGACAATATTTAAAATAGTTTTTGTTTGTAAAAATAAAAATTAATTAGGTCAATGTAACTTTTTGCAGCAAAGACTCGTTTTTATACGAGGGTCGTTTGAAAAGTCCATGCAAAAATAAAAACTACTTAATTGTTTGGAGTAACATTTTTTTTTATTTTTCGACACAATATAATTTTTGGCCGAAAACTGTTTTAGTTGGTTGAATAATAGGATTTGCCCAAGTCTGAAAAGTAGCCATACGTTTCTGCAATCCCCTCCTCGTTTGAATAAAATCTTTTTCCCGCCAGCAATTTCTTCAAATTGTGGAACAATTGAGTAGTTCGAAGTATTCGAGGGCATCAAGTCTGTAGAATAGGGGGATGTGAAACGAGTTCGAACCCTAAGCCATCACTCGGCTTTCTCAGGTTAAATGAATACCAAGCGCAAAGAAATAGACGGATTGGGCTGTAACTTGTTTTGTGTTCTTCCCGGAGATGTTACTAACTAAACATAACCTCGATATGCGCCAGTAGTGTCATCTCTCTGACTTTGCATGGACTTTTCAAACGACTCTCGTACGCATGTATTGCTTTTTATATTAAACCAAACAAACACGTTCAACCAAATTCATATTTGCTTAAAAGTTAGTCAATGTTTTTTTTTGTTTTGCTATAAAAGAGTATTTTTCTGTCTCTATTTTAAAATTATAAATCCCGAAATGATCGTAATTCCGAAGTACCGAGTTCGTAAGAGTGACATTCCTAGTACGTCCGTTAACATGTGTTAAAAATGTCGGAGAGGCGAGTTACGACCTCAAAAAAATTACAGTACCTATGCGGCAAACTCGTCTAACGCCAAAAAGGCTTTCGGTCCATACAAATTTTAAACGAGTTGAGCGGGATCGGGATTGAATATTTGCTTCCTCGCCCATCTCTAACGTGTACCCGACGGTTTTCAAGAAAATTAGACCAAAATACTAGGTGTTATATGTGGGTGTATGTGCATCTTTCGTGTGTGTGCTTTCGCAATTGCTTTCTCACTGCGGCTGAAAAAAAGATTTTGAGAATTTCTTATTAATTCCTCAAGATTGTCTAATTATTATAAAATGCTTGCTTATTTTTAATTGCCGCGTTTTATAGCTTTGTATGTATTTAACTTAACTTGTGGCTGAAGAGTGTATTCCTTTCCTGATAGCAGTGGCTTATAGGGCTTTTGTCAAATTTGCTTTTTAATGTCTGATACGCGAAGTGTTCATTATTTATTATTGTTACACACAAAGTCCAATATTGACAAGTGGAAATAAATACATATATTTCTTATTTCCTTTTTCATTTTGCTATTCTTATTGCCATTAAAAATATGGAGAATGAATGTCTTAAATATAATATTTTTTTCAGTTACAGTTGTTGCTGTAAAAATATAATAAACTTTTGAAGAAATTTGTGTGGTTTAACAGCACTTGGAACAAGAATTTAATTAAGCAATGAACATTAAAGCAGATACGTATGTTTATATACAATTTTATATAGATAAAAGTCACTTAGAAGTGAGGAAAGAATTAGATCAATGACTTCAAATACTTCTAGACTTCAAATAATGATCATGGCATTTATGTGGCGAGAGTTGTGAAGAAGGTTATGGTCTCTTAATGAAAGTCTTTTAAGGTCTTTTGGTATATAGTCTGGCTCAATGGTAGTCGTTTGTATTTCTGGTAGTTGGCACATTTCGGCGGTGGCTTGAATTGAAAAAAGTTCTTAGAAACTCATTGAATTGGAGTTAAATTGAAATTCTATTCTTATGCTCCATTACTGGTTATAAAAAACACTTTTTTAAATGAAATAGCCGACTTGCTCAAAATATTTTTAATTAAAATATTTAATGGCATTCGCTTTGTACGCCGTGCAATGCAGTAGAAGCTTCCTTAGGCGGGCAGTTATGGTGTTAATGCGTCTCCATTTATAAGAGATGCCCGATAATTATTTGTATCAAAAGTTTAATAAAAATTTGCGTATTTTCCGTTTAAAGAGGTTTTCGTTTATGGCAGCTGTTGCACAGGCATCAGCTGTCGGTTAGTTGGCTAAATGACAGTTCCGTCCAGTCCGCGCGCTTTAAGGAAGCATTTGCCCAGAGTAAACACGAAAAAAGAAAATCCGTAATGGATTTTAAACGTAATAGTGTGTTTGCACTATATTTGGCAGGAAAATCACAACCGGCGATTTTTCGTAAGCTCGAGCACCTTAAAGTAAATAAAGTTTTTGTTTATCGCATCATTACTCGTTACAAGGATATGGTAGCATCGCGAAACGTCATGGAGGTGGTCATCGAAAGACTGCAAAGTCACGTGAAATGGTTCAAAAAGTGAAGAAGCGACTTGAGCGAAGTTCCCGACGAAGTGTCAATCAAATGGCGAAAGAACTGAAAATATCTGAATATAGCATCCGCCGCATACTGAAAACTTATCTCAAAGTCAAACCCTACAAGATCCAAGAGGTGCATGATGTCACACCAAAGCAGCAACAAGTCAGACTCGAGAGAACGAAGGACCTGATTCGGTAGGTCGAAAGCTGCCAATTTCCGAACATTGTGTTTTTTGACGAGAAAATTTTTCAAATTGAGCAATTCGTAAACTCCCAAAACGATAGGGTTTATTTGACCGACCGTTCATACAAAAATTTGAGTCATCGATTGGCCACCAGGAGACGCACCGGCTACAGGTAATGGTTTGGGCCGCTGTAACCGTAGATGGGTGCTCTGCAATCGTTTTCATCGAGCGTAGCGTTGAGGTAAATGCGAAATATTATTGGGAAAGTATTCTGGAGGTTGCTTTGAAGCCGTGATCAGACAAACATTTCCAAACTAAATTTATGGCCTATTTAATTGGTTACACTTCGAGTGCCGAACCCTGTACTTACAAACGATGGTATTCGTTCTCACAATTTTCTATGGCGAATTCGACGGGTAGTTGAGAACTAAATTACGAATGAGAGAGCGAATTACTCGTACGTGCTGTAGAAACATAGCATAATGAGCATCGAACAGGTGTTGCTCATACGCCCGGGCCGTTCCAAAATGTGTGAACAAAATTGAGAGCTCTAAATAAAGGGTGATTTTTAAGAGCTCTAGGAAAGTTTTTCAAAAAAACACACGTAAAATTCATGAAATTTTTATTTAAATCGATAGTACAGTCCATATAATTTAATGTTTGAAGATTATTTCATGCAAATGTTGACCGCGACTGCGCTTCAAATGGTCTATCCGCTTAGTCCAATTTTGGCATACTTTTTCCACTGTTTCGGCCGGTATCTCACATATAAATGATTTAATGTTGTCTTCCAATGCGTTAATTGAAGCAGCAACAAACTGTGACCTTTTCTGGATACATTGGTAGCTCTTGCAATTCTTCTGGCTGATCTTCATTCCAAAATCGACAATTTTGCTTATTTACGTACCCATTGATCCAAAAATGAGCTTCGTCGCTGAACGCAATTTTTCGATAAAAAAGTGGATCTTCGGCCAACTTTCTAAGTGCCCATTCACCAAAAATTCTGCGTTGCGGTAGGTCGTTCGGCTTTAATTCTTGCACCAACTGTATTTTGAAAGGCTTCACACCTAAATCCTTCCGCGAAATTTTCCACGTTGTTGAGTAACAGAGGCCCAATTGCTGCGAACGGCGACGAATCGATAATTGATGGCCATCATTAACACTATACAGCTGCGATATTTTCTTCAGTTCGCACTCAACGTAAGCGTGTTGGTGGTTTGATGTCCAATAATGTAAATTTGGTTCTAAATTTAGTCACAATAGCTAAAATAGCCGCTTCAATGGGTCGATTAAACTGACCATAAAATGGAAGAAGCGCCCGATAAACTTTCTTAACAGAACACGTATTTTTATAATAAAATTCAATGATTTGCAAGCGTTGTTCGTTTGTAAGACGATTCATGGTTAAATCATAGACCAAACTGAAGAGGTTTGACATTGAAACAAAACACGAAACGTGCCTTAGCTGTTTAAACCAACTGTTTAAAAAGATAATAGCTAAAAAATCACCCGTTAGTAGGTAAAATAAAATTAGTTTTAAAAATATTTCTAGAGTTTCAGATTTCAAAATTAAATATTTTTTTCTAAAAATCACCTCAGATGATAGAATGTTTTCATTTTAAAATGTCTGCATAAAAATATTTAAATTTATTTTATCAATTGAAATAAAATGATGAGATTTTTGGAGTTACATAATTTCACATCTTAATATTTTTACGAATTTGTTTTTGGCGGTAATCTTAAAATAAAAAAAAAAAATACCGATTTGTAATTTTTTTTGTTTCTTTGTTTTTTTTTTTTTTTTGTATGGGGAGTGATGCACCCGAATGTAATTAAAGCCATAAATTTGAATTTTTTAACTTCAATTTATCGAACTAATTTTGTAAATATGCGTTATAATCTTACTTAAATTTAAATAATTTATGTTTATTTTTTCCACAGGTTTTCAAAAAGGCGCCATACGTCCGTTTCTGGTTGAAGGGGAACAAGTTGGTCTCATAAAGGCGGATGTCATCAAGCAGCTTCAACGCTATCCCGAAATATTCTGCATACGCAATTGTGAATTCACCAAACAGGTAAGGGAGTCTGGTTTAAAAGCAAATATTTTCATTTAACAAAATTCGTTGTGTATTTTGAACAGGGTATAGTTGAATTAAATCCTGCATTCCGTGACTATGCTGAACGCACAAAGCAAGTCGATATAGTATTACGTGACTTACGTTCTAAGGGCATTTTTTCCGCACTCCAAGGTTGGCGTGATGAGGTAACTATTATCTTTTTTAATTTTTTTTTTTTCATTTTAAATTTAAAATTGTTTTCAGTATTATGAAGTTAAATCGGAATATCGAAGTCTATTAAAAATGGATCGATCGGCCACACCATTGTTTGGCGTACGTAAATATGGTGTCGATATTAATGGCTATGTACAACATCCAACGCAAGGTCTTTGTATTTGGCTACAACAACGTTCCAACACCAAAGAAACATGGCCCGGCAAGTGGGATAATATGGTTGGTGGTGGTTTGTCGGTGGGCTATGGCATCAAAGAGACTGCAATTAAAGAGGCAGCCGAAGAGGCATCCATTCCAAGTGATCTCGTCAAAAATCTCGTTTCAGCCGGTTGTGTATCGTTCTTTTTCGAAAGTGATCAAGGTCTATTTCCGAATACAGAGTATGTATTTGACTTAGAGCTTCCATTGGATTTTGTACCACAAAATGCTGATGGTGAAGTGCAAGCTTTCGAGTTGTTGCCAGCCAAAGAGTGTGTGGAACGTGTATTTACACCTGATTTTAAGACAACAAGCTGCCCTGTGGTTATCGATTTTCTAATCAGGCATGGCTACATAACGCCAGAAAATGGTAAGTTGGGAACATTTTTACTTCAATAAGAATCTAGAAAATAAATTTAGAAATAAGTATGGTGGCACAACAGAAATATGCAAGGATGATAGATTGCCAGGTGTCCTATTTAGCTATGGTGAAAAAGAAAATTGTGAGGGAAACTTTGGCATCCACCGCAGCCGAATTCTGCACGATCATTTCACAATCAGTTCTTGCTCAGATAGTAACGAAGCAACATTAGTGAAGGTTGTGTGGGTTTGTTTTCGTATATGACTATCACAATCTTGATTTTTTTCGTATTCACCAACACAATCTCAGTTTGTTTGTGAATACACCTCAAGTGACGTCAACCCATCAGCTGATTCTGTTCGCTCAGAGCTGAATAACGGTGAGTTAAAGAGCTCACCTTTGAAATATTTTCACCATGGGAAATACCGAAATTGCGTGGCACTTAGAAGGAAAGCCTGTATAAAGTTCTAAAAGAAGTAAGCAATATTTGGTGTGCATCACACATTAAAGCGAGCACCCGATTTTGGACTTGATAAGGGATGCATGCATTTTTAATCTTCGAAAGTTGTTAAGCCTTGTTCGGCGGTGTTTTAACTTCAATTGTTATAAAGTTCCGACTTGAGAAGGAAATAAATACTGTGAACAAGTGGTTGTATTTCAAGAACACCACAAAAAGAAAGAAAGTTTATCTTCTCAGAAAAGTTAAATTTTCGGTCAAATTCGAATCTGATTAGAGCTGCGTTAAGTCTTGAATTTAGTCGCGAAAACGAAGCGAAGTCAATATCTTATTTAGTTGCGTGCAGGCCTGCTAGAAGGCGGTCCTACGTGCGGCCACAGTTTATCATCTCACGTCGTCAGAGCATCAACTCGACGACGAAGGTCAGGTAATAGAAGTGAAGGAGCATGTCAATATTTTTGTTATAAAAGAGTTTCTGCTGGGGGGCCATCGGGGTAACCACCTCGGGGTTACCACCTCAGAATGAACCTCAAACACTATTCGTGACAAGGAACCTTTACGACTGGAGAAACGAAATTACGTTCTCCAATGAAGAGAGCCCAAAACAGTGGTCAACTTGACTACCGCAACACAGTTAAATCATCTCTCTGCACGCAATGCAACAATACTCCAACAGTCGAGTCTACTCTCGAATTACTCGAATTAATATTCGCCTAAGAATTATAACTAAAGGGTGATCAATTTAGGTATCGGTTTTTCAATTGAAATAAAACGGAAATTTAAATTGATTGGGCACATTTTTTTTTTAAGATAATCCCTTTCAAATGTTGGCCGCAACTGCGACGTAATTCAGCCATCCGCAAACACCAATTTTTAATGACTCGCTGGAGGACTTCGGTCGGTGTCTCGTGAATAACTTTAGTAATATTGGCTTCGAATGTCACAAGCGAAGCTGGTTTATCCACAAAGCATTTACACTTTACGTACCACCACAAATAAAAGTCTAAATATGTGATATTACACGATCTTGGTGGCTAATCCAGTGGTTTGAGACGAGAGATAAAGCGAAACGACGACGAAGTAAATCCATTGTTTCACGGGCTGTATGACAAGTAGCGCCGTCTTGTTGGAACCAAGATAGTCAATGTTGTGAAGATCACGCGCTTCAATTTCCGGCTTCAAAAAGTAATTTATCATGACGCGATCGTCTTTGCAGAAATATGGGCCGATGACGGGCGCATAGGCCGCACCAAAAGGTTGTTTTCAATGAATGTAATGTATGTTCTTGAATGGCTTCGAGTTGCTCTTCAGCCCAAATACGGCAATTGGCTTAGTGACTTAGCCATTAAGCCAAAAATGGGCCTTATCGCTATGCACCAAGTTGGTGTGAGTGCGCGATGAACGCTTTTCACAAAGCGTCGATTTTCGTAATACAATTGTATGAAATGTATCAATGAATACTGAAATAAATTATGTTTTTAGTTTGACAGTAGTCATGCGTGATCTGTCAAAAAACCCCTATTGGAAAAAGTACCTCCACTGCCTCAGAAACTTTTCCGGTAGTGTTTATGTTGTTTACACGGTCAACCTAAAGTATAAATTGTAATTGCCTCAAGTTTACATAGTATTTTGATCTGCTATCAGTTGAGAATGGCAACTGTGTTGTGCGGTTCACACCCTGGCGGCATCATCGGTCCTTATTTCTTTCGAAATGAGGAAGGAGCTGCCGTTACGATGAATAGCAAGCGCTATAGAACCCGGCTGACTGAATTTTTGTTTCAAAATTAATCAGCTAAACATCGACGAGCTTTTGTTCCAACAAGGCGACGTAATCTGCGATACAGCGCGCTTAACCTCCGTTGGACACCTTTTGTAAAACCTTCGGTTAGGCACCCGGCATCCTGTTGAAGGATCCTTTTTAAAAGGTTATATCCATAAATCGATAGAAAATAAAATTTTAGGTAGCTACCTGGAAGCTCAAGTCGTTAGATTCACGTCCAAAGTCGAAAAAGTCTGGGCAGAACCTGGTGGCCAACGGAGGGTTAAGAATCAATTTTTTTTTTTAACTAATCGAATGGACCATGTAACTTGTAACCGCGGCCGACGTATCACATGCCAAATATCTTGTTCAAAAATAAATGCCATGAAATTATTCAATAATTCACAAAACATTTCTGTTTTGTATAAAAATGATAAGTTCTCAAGCTCTTAAGAAACACCCGATACTTATTTTACTTAAGGGGTTAGGGGTTCACAGAGGCCCAAAAAAATTATGATTTTCAATATTTTTTTTTGCTAGTCAATTGCTTTATTTTACAAAAATAAAAACATAGCATTAATATATCATGTTTCGACTTGACTTTAGCAAAATTTCAAAAAAAAAATTAATAATTGTAAAATTTATCGCTGTTTGTGTGGAGTCCGTTTCTCCAGGAGTCCCTTGCGATGATCATCACAAGTCCTTGGAGATTCATCTAAAATCAACCGGACAAGAGAAATTAGTTTTACTAATAGATAATCTTGTACCTGATCGAAGCTTTTTCTTTTTTTTTTCAAAATTAACAACATGACATGAGATTTTCGAGAAAAAAACCGACAATAATTTAAAAAAAAAATCGAAATTTTGAAAAAAAATTCTTCGATCAGACACGAAATTTTTATGTTTTTCAAAAACAGTATAAATTTTATTGAAACCTATCAAGCGGTTTTTAAGTTACAGTGATCACCTGTTCAAAAAAACATAGTTTTGAGAGAAACGCATTTAAAGTTTTGCTATCGGCTCCGGAGCGCCCGAGCGCCCTTTGTTAATTGTTGAATAACTCGAAAAGTATTTGTTGGATTCACGTCAAATTTTTACACAATATTTTTAAGATATTATACTTTAAGAAAATGCAAACAAAAAAACCCAAATACCTTACTAATTGTATGCTCTCTTTTACAGAGGTCCATTTTACACAAATCATTGAGCTGTTACATGTGCCACTGCAGTCGCTCTACACGTACAAGTCACTTTTGGAGCAAAAGCAAAAACTCAAGCAACAAAATCAGCCGCTACAGCAGCCTCAATCACAATCACATCTTGCCAATAATGTTAAAACCATTGAAAATGGACACAATAATAAGGACGATGCAATAACCAATTAAAGGAAAATGTGCAAAACAAAAAAAAAAAAGACAAAAACAAAATATATAACGAAACAATTTTGATTAAAAGTGAACATTTTTGGGATTAGCTGATAGAATTACAGACTGCGTATTTTAATTTTACGCTCGTAGGTATTTATATACATATATACATACATAACGAATTAACATATTTGCTGTTTATACATAGACACATACTTATATATATACATATATATATAATATATAAATAAACTTAGTTTAGGGTATTTACGGTACTATACGAATGTTCTACATATAATTGCTGCGAGCACCGAACGGAGAATGCTATAAGCTTAGAGATACGGTTCTTTTTTAACTACCTACGCCACCTAGGCCTCCTCTAATTTGTACAACGTATATTGGATTGATTGCTGACTCAAAGAAATGTTCTTCGTTATAACCAAAAAAAAAAAAAACAAAAAACAAAAGTAAAAACTAAAAACTATTCGTTAAACGAAAATGTCGTTTGTAACAAACGCAAAAATTAGCGCAACTAAACTTAATGGGGCGAATGGAATTATTTTCAAATGTATTCGGTAATGAAAGTAATTTTAATTGCGCAAAAAGTTGAAAACTTCTCTCTTATTATAAATAAATATGATTGCAAAGGCTATTGTGAGATAAATTGAATTAAATTATTGATTGTTAAACATTTTGTTGTCCCATATTTTATACCAATTGAAATTTTTACTTTTAATGATTATTTATAATTATAAATTTATGTTAAGCGAATTGGCGCGCAATGCCAATTTAAAGTTATTATCTTCTGTTCTGTTGTTTTTATTTTGTTTTGGATTTAATTTCGTTTTTTTGTTTTGTTATTTATTGTAAATTTCGGCAACACATAAAAGACGAGCGAACCATATTTGCATTCAGGCACGAGCTATTATGTCGATAAAATGTAGTAATTGTAATTTATGTAAACGTTTTTGAACATTTTATCACTGCGTAACAATAGATGTACGAAATATATACATATATATATAAATATATATATATACATATATACATAAATATAATGCACCACATTTTTAAATGAAATAACGAATTATGAAGGCTTAATATTTTAATCATATGTTTATATCATATTGAAAAAGTTAATATACACACACGTGCATATATACATACATACATACATAGTATGTAGCGAAACAATTATGAAAAAAAAAAAAACACACTAAATAAATATATATGTATGTAAATGTAGATGTTCATACGTGGCATACAGTTAATTATATTATTGATTGATTTATGCTGCTGATATTAGATAATATGTGTATGTACCAAAGTGCTCAAAACACGTGTTTTTCTGTTGAAATATTTTTTATAAACCTTCTTTTAATTATGAATTATGAATATAATATACAATATAATAACGAACTTACATTTTTACTGAAAAATAAACAACAAATTCAATTCAAATATTCTGCGCACTTACTGCATATTCAAGCCAAGAAAATTTCTATTTAGTAATTGTTTTTAATATGAAACTGTTTGTTGTTGTTGTAGCAGCAAAAACATTCCCCATACATGTACGAGGAGTGTTGCTGGAGTGACAGTACTTGGCCGGATATATTTCGGTAACGTGAAACGGACTGTCGGAGGGAACGCATGTAACTTTTTCGTTCCATTTAGTGTACATAGGTATGTACATAAATATGTAAATATGAGCATATGTATACACAACAATCATTAATTGTATTTGTAAAGGGTCTTTCAAAGTGAGACGTAGTTGTCAGTAGGGAATAATTCCTAGACGGTACCTTTTTTATGTCATCTTTGACATTTGTCTAATAGACAATTGCACAATTTGACACGAGTGAACAAAGCGTTTGTTAGTTCTAAAGGGTGATTTTTTAAGAGCTATAGGAAAGTTTTTCAAAAAAACACACGTAAAATTCAGAAAAATGCATGCAATTTAAATGGTCCATCCGCTTAGTCCAATTTTGGCATACGCTTTCCAATGTTTCGGCCGGTATCTCACATAAATGCTTTAATGTTGTCTTCCAATGTGTTAATTGAAGCAGCAACAAACTGTGACCTTTTCTGGATACATTGGTAGCTCTTGCAATTCTTCTGGCTCCAAAATCGACAATTCTGCTTATTTACGTACCCATTGATCCAAAAATGAGCTTCGTCGCTGAACACAATTTTTCGATAAAAAAGTGGATCTTCGGCCAACTTTCCAAGAGCTCGATCACCAAAAATTCTGCGTTGCGGTAGGTCGTTCGGCTTCAATTCTTGCACCAGCTGTATTTTGAAAGGCTTCACACCTAAATCCTTACGCAAAATTTTCCACGTTGTTGAGTAACAGAGGCCCAATTGCTGCGAACGGCGACGAATCGATAATTGATGGCCGATACAGCCGCGATATTTTCTTCGGTTCGCACTTTACGTAAGCGAGTTGTTGGTTTGATGTCCAATAATGTAAATTTGGTTCTAAATTTAGTCGCAATAGCTCGAATAGCCGCTTCAGTTTTCTTCACAGAACACGCATTTTTATAATAAAATTCAATGATTTGCAAGCGTTGTTCGTTTGTAAGATGATTCATGGTTAAATTATAGACCAAACTGAAGATGTTTGACAGTGAAACAAAACACGAAACGTGCGTCAGCTTTTTAAACCAACTGTTTAAAAAGATAATAGCTAAAAAATCACCCGTTACCTTTTCCATGCTGGATAAAGAAGCAAAGCGAATGGTTCTGGTGGTAAACAAGGGCAAAACGAAGTACCTCCTGTCATCAAACAAAGAGTCGGCACCCACTTCACTGTGGACAGTTATGATTTAGAGGTTGTAAGAGAATTCGTTTATCTACGAACCAGAAGTCTGGAAGCCCCCTCTGCGTTGGAAAGATTAGATGGAGAACGACTTGGCTTCACTAGGTGTTTCCAACTGGCGCCGGTAAGCACGAGAAGGAAACAACTGTCGCGTTTCGTTAAACTCGGCCGAAATCGATTAAACGGTTATCGCGCCAATCAAGAAGAAGTAGAACAACGGGTTAAAATTATTGAAACTCATTATGAAAATGATCGATCTTTAAGTACAACATATCGCAAACTTCATGAATTTTTTGGTGTTTATAGTCGTTCGAATTAGTCGAATATTCAGGGGTTGCTGGAAAAATGTCAAAAAGCTGGTTCTGTCGATGGATAGAAAAAGGACTAGCACGTCAAAAACTGGAGGTTCTGTTGAAAAAATTACTGCTGTCGCGCAAAGTATTGCTGAACAACCTTCAACATCGTTACCTGGACGTTCGCAACAATTGGGCATTCATGGAAGGACTTGAAAATTTTAATTATCGTATGAAAGCCTGCAGACATAGTGGACATTTGATGTCACATATAATTGTTAAGAGGCATACTTTGAACAAAGTTATTGAAACCGGAAGGAATCTAAATTTGTACATGTTTTATTTTAAACAACATCTAGTCGCGTTTTTTGAAAGACCCTTTATATTTGTAACACATGGGCTGAAAAGTCCCGGACCTAACAAAGAAAGCACGTTTTGTTTTGCTTAAAATTAGCTTTATTCATCAACGCTTCAAGGCCTCTGTTTAAGCGATAACCTCTTCATTCGAGTGAAATTTCTTACCGGCGAACATTTTTTAGGTCTGGGAACAGCCAGTAGTCGCTGGGAGCCAAACGAACTTTTTTCCCTCATGACCTAATGAATAGAATATCATAAAAATTTAGGAGCGATTTTTAGAGTTAGTACTAACTCAAAAAGAGGTGAATGCAATAAGACTAGAGTAATCTATGTGTTGAGTCCGGGACTTTCAGTCCATGTGTTGATTACGTTATTAAATTGCTGGAAATTACAAGCATGCTAACATTTGCACGATAATTGGCACGACGTTGCACGTACGTGAACAAACGCATTGTATGCAATATCCGAAAATATCACTCCCGGAAACCAGTCAGTTAACATCCATCCATTATTCACTTTTATGCATTTTAATAGAAATTTTTAATTTTCCACCAATAATATCAGGTAATAATAATAATATTGTAGCCAGTGAGCTTATTAAGTTAGGGTTATATTGTATATATCGCTACAAATAATAATAATATCAGGTAAATTCTTGCTAGTTAAAAAAAAAAAGAAATTAATTCAATTTTTCCCCCCTTTCCTTTACATTCAGCTAAATCTACCAAAATTAATTCACACAATTTAGGTATTTTATCTTTTTTACATTACGTAATATTTTCATGCTAATTTTTTTGCGTAATATGTTTTTTTATTGTTCATTGCATAACGAAAACTTTTTAGATCAAAGTTCCAAACTTTGTACGAAATTCACAGAAATTTAACGAAATTAACCAATTTCAAATAAAATTTCCATCAAAACTTTCAAATTTTTAATCAGAATCTTTAGAAAACTTATGAGTGCAATTTTGTAGCCCTTTCAATTTTAATAATAATAAAGGATAAGTTGGAAGCCGCTCAATATTTGATTTCTTTTGATACGATGTCGAGCATTTTCTTCCGTAAAAAACTTGCGACAACAGAGAAACTTAAAGTGGAACCATATTCTTTTCATATCGTGGAATCTTTTACCCACTGAGGCTTTAAACTGAATAGAAACAGCTCAACAATAACCAACCATCGATGAGTGAATTCAGGCAGCTAACAGGCCATACGCATCACTAACGAAGCTTTTCAAATTGAAGCTACTAAACAAACACATCAAATTAACTCTGTACAAAACCATCATCAGACCAGAGTCTTATGCTACGGAGCTGAATGGTGGACGCTACTTGAAACAGAGAAAGCAAGACTGTAAACCTTCAAACAAAAAATACCTAGACAAATTTTTGGAACAACCGAGTAGTGTATAAGGAGGAACGACAAATGGTAGCTAGGCCAGCTTATAAATGGCGAAAATATTATTCGTTTCATCAAAACGCAGCGGTTAAGATGGCTGGGTCATATAAGAAGAATGGATGGTACGATGGCGCAGAAGATAGTTGTATGATAGAAGCCAGAGCGTTCAACACTTAAGTAAAAGAAAGACCGAGAATGAGATGTGCCGACGGACTAGAGGAAGACATAAGCAAACTTGGAATAAAGAATTGGGGAAAAGTTGCCGGCTGAGATGTTTGGAGTTCCCACACGTAGCAGACCAAAGCTTACAAAGGGCTGTAGTGCGAAAAGATGATGATGATAAAAGACTTGCGAACATAACCTAAAGGTTTTGTTAGAAAAATACATTTTTATGAAAATTTTTTGTAATTCGTGTTTGTGAATTTTGTACAAAGTTTTAAACTGTGATTTACAATTAAGAGTTTTAATTATGCAATGAACTTTTGTAAATAATTGGTGGTGGTATTGTCTGAGTGACACAGCCCAGACCCAATAGCACAAAGGTGTCATTTTGATACACCACTTTTAGAACCACTGCTTTTTATTAGTTGAACCATCTTAATTTACCTGCAGACTGTGTCAGAAGAAAACAACCGTTTTTTTTCTTGTAACTTCAAGATATATTTCGCTCTGCTTTTTGCTGCGTAATAGTCCCACTCAAAGGCTACGACCCCAGTACTAACTCAGGTTAGTGTAGTTCGAAAATTTCCCGTAAATGCAACCAAACAAAAATGAGTGAGAAGTACGCCAAGCATTTCGACGCAGTATTTTTATGCACGCATTCGAAAGGGACAAAATTTTCTGACGGCGTGGTTGCAAAAGTGATTAAAAAATCAAAAAAATTTGTTGTGATGTGGAATCAGCGGTAAAAAGTGTAAAAAATTGTTGATTACTTTTCTGAGCGCGGCTTGAAGCGAGTGACGACAAAAAAGCAGGGTAAGGTAATCGTCCAACTTTTTAAGCAGGACCCTTATTTATAACTACAACAAGCTCGATCAATTCTTGCTAAAAAGGAATAGAAGTGAGTATCAACACCATCGAGTGACGAGTGAAGGAGGCGAACATATGCTACCGTCATCACAGGAGGCGAACGTATCCTACCCACATCATCAAAACCACTGCTCTCAGAAAAACACATTGAGAAACGAAAGGCTTGGGCTACCGACAACATGGAATGCGATTGGAGTAAGGTTGTTATCTCGGATGAAGCAACTTTCTGGGCTTGGGTTCCACTTAAGCAAGCTTGGTCCACGAGCCATACAAAAATTGTACAGCGCTCTGTTATCTCTGTTGTCCTGGTGAAAGTGAATGTTTGAGGTTGCTTCTCCGAGCGCGGTTTCGGATGTTTGGATCTCATCACCCAAAATTTGAACGCCGAAAAAATGGTCGAAATTTACAATCGAGGACTTTTGAAATCGGTGAAAAAAATGTATCCAGGAAGAAACAATGATTGACTCTTGCAAGAGGATAATTTCCTAAAACACCAAAGACGACTCTGTAAGGCCTGGAAACAAGAAAATGGCGTCACAGTAATGGACTGGCCTTCCCAGTCCCCAGACGCCAACCGCATTGAAAATGTGTGGGGAACTATGAAAATCCACCTTGCCGGAAAGCCAGTCCATTATTTAAAGCAACTCGTGGGTCCATTTTGCAAAATCTAGTCCTCTTTGTCGACGAGCTACGCAGAAAAACTGGTTCGAAGCATGTCGAGAAGATGCCAGGCTATACTCGACAACGATGGAGACTACACGGCTTATTGAGTAATTACGATTCGTAGTTTTGTACTTTCATGTACAAAGTTTTTAAATATATATCTTTTATACCGCATGAATAATCGCGGTTCCTCTTTTCTGACACAGACTGTATGTCGCCTATTTTCTTTGATCCCACTCTAGGATCCGAAATAAATTATAGTTCAAACTTTGTAACTGGTAAATACTTGCAGCCATTCAATTTGCGCTTAGTGTCAAAGTCTTTGATACCCAACACTATTTAGGCTACTCAACTGAAGAGGGATAACTTCTACTACACTTTAAATTCTACAAAAAAATTGCTCGCTTATCTACTCAAGAACTACTAAACTCGCACCCATAAGTTCACTGATCGTGAGTGGATGATAAGCCTAACAGAGTAACAAAAAAATTACGTGTTGAGGACGCGCACGTGCAGTGCAACCCAACCGTGACTGCAACCGTCTTTATTCTCCGTTCGGCTCCTGGTGCGAAGAACTTACTTTTTGTGGCGCCGAACTGTAACTCAACACACCAGTTATTATTTCAATTAAATGTCTGTATGTTTAGTATATAGCAATTTGAACATCTGCTGAAATTATATGCTTCCTTCCTTGGCTTTCTTCGGGGTGTTATTGCGTTCGTCTTCTTTTATGACATCAATCGTTCGAGTTCTTTCAACCTACAGTTAGCAAAACAATGGCTTTGCTATGACGAGCGGAAGTGCATCGCAATTTCTTGTCGTTACCTTTCAAATGTGTATGTATGTGTGTATGTTTGTGTAAGTAGTTATGTAAGTATTTATAGGCATGTTTTCCCACCGCTTTGTGCGTTTACAAAGGGTGTTGTTATTACTTTCAGCAGGCAGCGAGTATTGCGCAATTGTGCGAGTGCATAACGGAGATTTTTTTACATGCACGCACACATACATATATGCATACCTTTACATACCTTCACATACACGTAAACATGCACATACGCGTACCTTTCGGCAAAGTTATAAGCATAAATCTCATTTGGTAGCGTGGGAAAATGAATTTTGGTCATAAATCAAAATTTTAAGAGCTACGCACTGACATTCGGGCAAATAAAACATTGGCGATTCAAAAAAACACAATTCAATTAAAATTATTTATTTGAAAAGTAAAAAATAAATCTTACACCCAAAACATTCGCTTAGTCCTTTCGACTGACTCGAGCTAGACGCTACCCCCCTCAAAAACTTACTAGTTACATATTGCGCGCTTTCAGAACTTGTTTCTGTGGGCTGCATATGTTCTCCTTGCCGGGGAAGAGGACCGTCTTCTTGGGTGTGGTGCGCGGCGTGCGTGGTGTCTTCGGGGTACGGGGTGTACGTGGTGTGCCAACATTAGAGCCGGGTGCGGTGGACAGTGTTATCGTTTTATTGGCGGGCGATGATGGTGTCATGCAGCTGCGACTCTTCTTAGTGCTGTTCGGTGTTGTCGGCTTTAGCAGTTCGTTGATTTCGTTGGTACTTTCGGTGCGTATGCATTTGTCGCTGGCGGAGGAACTCAATAGCCAATTGGCGATTTTATCGCATTCCACGCGCAGTTCATTGTCGATTAGTAGATCTTCAATCTTCTCGAAATCTGTGCTATTCTCTTTCTTTATGTTGCCCTCGTCTACCTTTGACTTGAGCGCAATATTCTCCAACTTCAGTTGTTCACATTCATCGCGCACCTTGTGTAGGGACTTCTCTTTGCTGTCCAACTCCAGTTGTGCGAATTGTAGCACGTTGGCGAATTCGTCCAGCGCCTTCTTCATATCCTGCATGTACTGTTCACGGGTCTCGTCCTTGCGCTTCAGCTCATTGTACATCTCCAGGTAATGCGCCACATCTGTCGTATTAATGCGCTCCTGGAATGAGGAAGCAATTTTATTGAATTTTGCCAAAGTTTCCTCTTCTGAGGTGAGTATGTCATTGAATAGATTCTCTTTAATGGATACCTCTTGTTGCAGCGTTTGCGAAGATTGACATAACGTCTTCAGCGCCGTTTCGGTTTCAGCGTGATTGGAGCGCAGTGTCTCCAATTCGGACTGCAACGCCAGGTAACTTTGCTCCAGCGCGCCCTTTGCCAGCTGTACAGATTCCAGTTCCGCTTTGTACTGCTCGACATCTGCATCGGATTTCTTCAAGCGTTCCATCAATATGTTTACCGTGGAACGTGTATTGCTTAGCGTGAGTTGGTAATTGTACTTCTCGGTTATGATTTTTGCAATGTCCTGCTTCAAATCAACGATCTGTTTTTGCAATGTATCGTTGAGTTGTATGTAATAATCGATGCCATTACGTAGTTGCTCTTCGTATTTTTGTATCTTCTCGTCGCGGTCGCGCAGCATATCGTTGGTGGTCTCCAGCACTACCATCACATCTTGTTTTTCCAGTTCCACTTTGATGATCTCGTTCTCAGCCAGTTTCTGACGCTTATCCAGCTCGGCGCGCCAATACGCCTTTTCTCGTTCGAGCGCGTTCTCTAAGTCCGACTCGAGTTTCTGCACCTTTTGTTCTGCTTGCTGCTCGACACTACGCATCTTCTCTTCGGCCGTCTCAATTAGATGCTCTTTCTCGAGCAACTTCGACTTTTCACGGCACAGCTGCCGTATTGTATCGCAATGCGCATCGATTTCACAGTTCTTGTCCAGCAGCTCATCCTGCAGCGTCTTAATGAGTTCGCATTTGCTGGCCAAGTCGTTTTTCAACGTGCTACGTTCTTTCTTTAGACATTCCATTTCGTTCTGTGTAATTTTCGTTTCTTGCGCATAGCTAAGTGCGTCGAGTTCTATTTGCTTCCTAAGCTCACTCAAGTCCAGGTTGAGCGACTCGTTGGTATTACGGAGATTCTGTAATAGCTCAGTGTCTTTTTGCGCACGCTCTTCGCTTGTGGCGAGCCTTTCACGCGCCTCGCTAATCTCGGTCTGCAATGCTTCAATTTGTTGCTGTTTGCGTTGCGCCTCGGCGCATTGTTGCTGCGCTTGCAACTTCAGCGTAGCGTTCTGCAATTTCACATCAGCCATAATAGTTTGCAACTCCTCCAGCTCGTTGCCGTGGCTAGCTAGGAGTGAATTCATTTCCAGCTCCATTTTGTTGCAACTTTCTAAAAGCTCTACATTTTCGGCGCTCAGACGATCATTCAACTCTTTGTGTGCCGCATTCTCTGTTTGCAATGCATGTATTAGATTGTCTGTTTTCTCCATGGCACTAGCATTTTCTTCGCGCAATTTCTTTTCCGTCTCCTTGAGCTGTTCGACATGGCGCTTCAACACGTCAATTTGACTCATATAACTTTCGAGCAGCTCATTTTTCTTGCGTATCTCTTGCTGCAATGCCTCTTTACCCTTGAGTCGACTGCCAGACTTGGTCACATCTTTCACTGGTGTGGTGGTAGCGGAATGCAGTGGCGTGGAACTGGCCGTACAAGTGCCACTGTTATTGTTGTTAGCAGCCGCTGTTGACGATGATTCGGAAGCATTATGGCGGAAACGTAAACGCTGTGGCAACGAGGGCGTACGAAAAAGGCGCAAGCCCTTCGACTTTTTGTCATCCTTCAATGCAACTTCTTTGGGAATAGCGAACTCCTTGGCTTCCTTACTGCTGGTAGCAAAACGCACGGCATCTTTGAAAAATTTCTCGATCTGTTCTTTGCGTTCGGGATGGCTTGTAGTTGTTGCTGTTGTAGTGGTGGTTGTTGTAAGCACTGGTGCGGTAGCAACACATTTTCCTGGCGTATTAACTGTGCCTGCGTCGGTGGCCAGGCGAGCTGTTGCGGGCGAGTTGGCGCAATCCACATCGACATCGTTGAAACGTTTTAGTTTTGCTTTGGAGAAAGACATTGTTCGTTGTGGTTATTGTTGTTGTTGTTTCTGTTGGTAAGTGGTGCGTAACAGTTGGAAATAGTATACAGTGAGGGTTGGCGCGATAGTTGCTTAGTTGCGTTATTTTTGACCGTTATTTTTATTTTTATTTTATATGTTTTCTAGTTCATAGTTTCTTTTTGAGCGTTTTACGGAAATGTTAAATTTCGTTTAAAAATTAACTTTTGAATTCTTTTTCAGCATTTTTTCTTTGTTCAATAATAAAACAAGCAACAGTACTAACAAAAACATAAAAATTTATAAACAAAACTGTAAATGTATAACAAAGTTTTTGGTTGAACACTTAAAACACGGATACTGTTGGTGCTTGCTGCAGGAAACCCTCTTCTTCTTTAGCGTAGAAAAGTTCCTATTCGATCGACGGTAAAATCCTAACTGATCCCTCACGATCGCTGCCCAAACCAAACGCAACTCAACTCTGCAGCTCGCAAGTATTTCCTTGGTTGACTTACTATGCTGGCTGGTGGTGGTGGTGGTTCAGTGTGTGCGCATTGTTACTGTGCTTGCGCTGTGCAATGGTGGTGGGTTTTACCTTGTAACGAGTTTTCTTCGTTCTGTTTTTAAATGAAAGGTGCCGTTGCGGATGAAGGAGAAACCTACGGAATTGAACAAAAACAAGAAAATTAGCCTTGCTTATGGGCAAATAGGTATTAAAGTTATTTACTTAAAAATTTTCTTACAATATGCACTGGGTGGTCCAAATACTGCTTACTTTAACAATAACCGTTTTTCCCGGCCAAAATCTGCACGAAGCGAAATGCGTGGCTTGAACAACGTAGGAGAAAAAAATCCAAACAGTAGGCTTTGTAGCAGGACGTTATGGCCCACCTTTAACCTCAAGCAAACGTCGGCATTGATAAACATGAAACGACGAGACGCCTATAGACTAACGGCAGTCATAACTGCCGGAGAATAAGCTGCCAAAATGGGCATCCCTCACTGGAGAAAAAGGATACAATCTTCCTCAGTGAATGCCCTGCCCTATGGAAGCACAGAATGTTAACCCTGGGCAAACCGCTGTTCAAGAGTCTCGAACAACTGTCTGACCTAGACGTCAATAGCCTAATAAGGCTCCTAAACTGCACAGACTGGATATATTTTTGCTGTAAATAACTGTAAAACAAGTTGGTAACGAAGATGTGGCAACAAAATGGTGCGGAAGCGCTAGTCGGAATCTGGATGAATCATCACTCTAACCAACCAACCACCAGGCTTTGATGCCGAAGCGCACGAAAATATCGATGAAGAAAACGTGCTTCGAAAAAGAAGAGAAGAAGAATCAAATGAAAGGATATTGAAAACGATTTGCGTGGGAATCATGCCAACTTGATCTGAGTAGCACCTTCTCAGATTTCGTGGGAGAAACCATAGGAGCTTTTGGTATAATAAATATATATTTAATGTAGTAGACATTGATATTAAGACTCTCTCAACCCGGATCAGAAAAAAGTTCCTCAAAAGGTATCAGCAATAGACTCATATGAAAGGAAATTGAAAACTATTTGCGGAAATCCTAAGAAAATGATCTGTAAAAATAAAAGAAAGTAGAAAAGAAACATAAAAGGACAAACTATGTTGCACAGCCGACATGAAGTTGGAGCTAGAAGCATACGACGATACTGCGAATGGAACGGCTTTTCGGCATTTCATTTTGTGCTGTCACCTGGATGGTCACGTCGAAAGAAAAAAAAACAGATCAGCTGGCTTACCGACACCACCTTTAGTAGATTCGTCTTGCTAAGGTCTGTTTCGAAAACTTTTAGGTTAGGTTATGGTTGCCACTCTCTATGATGATTCCGAAACTGTGTTTTTATTCAAAATAATTTTTATCTCAACTGCTTAAGTAGTTTTCAATAGCAAATTTGTATCTCTTTTTCTTCTTATTGATTGGCGCGATAACCGCTTACGTTAAACAAAGCCCTTTCTTTTTCGTTCTAACCATTTTGTTGGGCACACCAAGTGAAGCCAAGTCCTTCTCCACCTAATCTTTCCAACGCAGAGGAGGCCTTCCTCTTCCTGTGCTACCACCAGCTGGTACCTCATCGAATACTTTCAGTGCCGGAGCGTTTGTTTCCATTCGGACGACATGACCCAGCCAACGTAGCCGCTGGATCTTTATTCGCTGCGCTTTGTGTATGTCGTCGTAAAGCTCATATAGCTCATTGTTCCATCGCCTGCGATACTTGCCATCGCTAACGTGCAAAAGTCCAACAATTTTCGCAGAATCCTTCCCTCAAACACTCCAAGCGATGCCACATCGGATAGTGTCATCGTCCAAGATGATGATGAGACCCTTATAGAATGTTGATTTTGTTCGTCGAGAGAGGACTTTACTACACAATTGCCTACTTGGTCGGAAGCAGCACTTGTTCGGCTAGAGAGATTCTCCGTTGGATTTCATGGCTTATCGAATTCGTATTTAAATACACATTTTTAGGATCTGACTATGCGAAACGTCATTCAAGATTCACATATTAATCATGGTGAAACACACAAATGAGCAATGAAATTCTGTGTCGGTAATCAAAATTTTAAGAAAATTTACTGCATTCACAGGCCGCTTACATGAATTGGGAGTCTCTAAGAATTGTTTTTTAAGTTATGATTACCCCGACCTGTTGTGGGTTGAAATTGAAATTATGAATTTGGACGAGGTTTGGCGCTACATTCGCACAGCCAATCAAATAATAAAAGCTCTTGCGCAATAAGTGCAATTATTATAAATATTACTAACCGCCTGGGATTTGAGCTTTGACCTCATAGCCATTTTGTTTGGGTGGTGTTGTCAAAATTCATAACATTGAATAAATAATCTAAAACCGATCCAGACCCTTTGGGTGCATATTGCTTAAGCCGTTTGTGATAAAAAAAAAGATTAATTCGGGTTTACCCATTTTATTTCATTTTTAAAAAGATACTTGTATTCAGACCGCCCTGTACATGTACGTTCTTGAGTACATGACGCAGTATGAGCACAAACTTACACACACATATGTACTCATATGTACCATATTAATAAATACAATAGTTCTCGGCTTCTTTGTTAGGAAGTAGTTTAGAGTATTCGCATGTATGTACGCGTATGTATGTATGTAAAAAAACGCGCGCTACTTTTTTTTAAGTTCAGAGGAGTTACCGGAAGGATATTCAAAATAAGAAACATAATCAAATTTATTGCGTCTTGCTTTTGCATACTCCACGTAGAACCGAGAATAATATAACAAACAAATAATAGGTAACATAAATACATACATACATATACATAAATACAAAGATTTGTGTGTCATTGCCTGCGAAATGCGCCAATTGTATGTACAATTTTTAAAATAAAGTCCACGATGGATGGCACAAAAGCACACTCAAAGTTAATGACCTCAGGCTTAATGGAGCCGTACAGATAAATCATAACTGAGCTGGTTTGGAGGTGACAGGACCTTTATCATAGATTCAGTATTTCAGCGTACTATTTTTTTACTAATATTTTGATCTATATTATTACATACATATGTATGTATTATTATAAAATGGCTATTTGTGCACGGCTGCCAAAAAAGATATATTGTGCAGTCATGTAGCCTACTCAAACAGTTTTAGGCTTTTAATTACTCCTTAAGGGGGCATACCTCTACCAATTCGAAAAATATAGTTTTGAGAAAAACGCGTCTAAAGTCGGCAACGTAACTATACCTCTCCCAGCGCTCGAACGCAAAGAATAGTGTCGTCACGGTTGACGATCTATAATATGAGAAATACTTAAATGTACGTTCTAAAATTTTTTTTCAAATATTCTTATTAACATTTTATGTAAAAAAAAATCATTTTTTTTCGAAATTTTACAGGTATATGTCCCCTTAAACTGCTGTAGACCTAATTTCTACCAGGTTGTTTGGGTTGGGGAACAAGTTCATAGCGTTTTTATATTTTCTTTTATTTTACAACGATTTTTTTGCTGTTTGGCAAAGGGTAAGCATTCATTCAGAATTCTTTCTACTCTACAAAACTATGTTAATTGTATTTTTGAGTTATTTAATTTTTTATTAGTTTTGAGGTTTAGAAATGAAATACCCAGGAAGCAAAACTCAAAATTTTCGACACCTGCTCTTCTCTGCTTTTCATCAAGGCCAAAAAGCTGCCGGAGCAGCTCGGGGCATTTGCGACGTGTATGGAGAAGGTGTCGTAGGCGAGTCTACAGCACGGAAATGGTTTGCAAAGTTCACAAATGAAGACTTTGACGTCGATGACACGTCCAGTAGCGGAAGACCTTCTAAATTTGATGAAGAACGTCTCAAATCATTTTTGAAGGAGATCAGTCGGCAAACCAGTCGTGAATTGGCGGAATAAATGAACTGAAATGAAGCAAGCATAAAACGATTCTCAATCACATTCATTCAATGGTAGTTACCGAAAAATTGGGAGTCTCACGAATTCAACAAAAAGTTCCGATAACAAAGAGTTCCTTAAAAACTGGCTCAACAACTTCTTTGACACCAGACCAGGCGATTTTTGGCGGAATGGCATGAACGAATTAGTCGAGAGATGCGAAGAGGTTGTTAACAGCTACGGTGAATATATAATTGATTAAAAAAAGAGGTTGTCTGTAAAGTCGGTTTACTGACGATAGTTTAACGTGATAACGTCATAAGAAAATACTGATTGAATGGTTGCATTTTTCAAAAGAAAATTTTAATTTTATTTGTTTGATAGATATTTTGTATGGATATAGAGAATGAGTTAACATTAACATAACATAATATATTTTAACATAACATAACATAACATAACATAACATAACATAACGGCAATGAGCAAGGTAACACTAATGAGCAAGGTAACGACACATTTTTTCGTGCGTGCAGCCTGTTAAATCGAATTATAAGACGTTATCACGTCAAAATGCTACAAATTTATTCCCCAACCTGATATATCCCCGCTTCCCAGGTAATTTAGTCTGCGTCGTGCCAATGCTGGTGGCAGTCGCATAGAAAATATTCTGTTCTTTCTTGTGCCACTTTACAAAGTCTACAAGAATAATTTTTCATATGGTACCAAAGATAAAGATGTGGGTATTTTCTGCTGAGGTCAAGGATTGATTGCCTCTACCTTTTTATGTTCTGGATCAATGAGTCTTTCCGATTGCCGCGTGCCCGTTTTGTCTCTGAAGCCTCGTTGTTCCCGCTCACGTAAAATGCACTTTTGAAGCTGTTGTTTAGCCCGCAGAAAGGTTCAGGACCAATGAAGGGAGTGTTTTCACCCTTTTTCGCTAAAGTGTCAGCAATTTCATACCCTTCGTGCTCCTCATGTCCCGACACCCACATCAGTGCAATAAAGAATTAAAAAGAATTTTAAAACATTCCCAGACCAACCTTGATTGGAATGAGAAGCTATCTAGCGATTTGAGACCTGCTTAACTGTCAGAGAGAATGTTGATAGTATCATATAAAATTACACCTATAAAAATAAAATAAGAAATTAAGAACTCACATGCAGTAGCATTATCGCATGTCAGACGGTTTTAGGTTCGGTTGAATACCCAAAGGCAAAATCTGCTTAGCTGCATATTTGCGTTTCAAGGCCAACCAAATTTGAATCGAACTTTAAGGTATAATATAAAATAAGTTTTAGTCTTAAGATTCAATCACACCGAGAAGGTTGCCTGTGTAAAATAAAGAACCATTATAATAAAAAATATAAATCGCGTGCCTTTACAAAGACATTTTCTTGCACATAGCTGTAAGGCGTGGACCTCCGCCTAAAAATGGAAGTATTTTTTCCTATTGCATTGGTCTTCTTGAAATGTGGTGTGAAAATTCCAGCCCGGCACTACCGTCTTCAGTGAACCACATCTGTGCGCAATGATTTAAAGATATTTCATTATTTCTCCACGCTGAGCGATCACTGATGACCATCTTGAAATTCTTAGGAAATTCTAGTTTTCTTTCCATCTTGTCACAGACCGTCAGGTACGGAGAGTTCAGGATTGAGCCCAGACTTCTTAAGTGACCTGTAAGATTGCCTTCTTTAAGATGAAATAGATTAGGAAGCCTCAGGACTGCACTAACTGGCGACTGTTTGGCTACAAGTTGGAGTGGAATAAGTCCAGGGACTATTCCTAAAGCCACTGTGGGGCAGTTATTTATGTATATAATAAGAATATAGCATTTTTTTTTCTTCTTTTCTCAGTTGAAATATACTGACATTACGGCACGGCGTATAGCAATATTTTTGTAATTTTCCCGTATGATGAGATTAAATTTTTTTCCATAAAGGAAAACACCATAAGAAAACTACAGTTCCTTCCAGCTTTATACGGGTTACGTTTAGAGTTTATCTTTGCCCCTATTGCCCCTCTATAGAAATGTTTATGCAAATATAGGCATGTGCACCATCATATCTAGACTTTTGCGCAGTTGCACTTTGACAGCACTCACTAGACTATCTATGTATGTATGTATAGCACCGTTTGCTGATAGGGGTTGCACATGCCCAGAAAACGGGCATAGCTCACAGCGCACAGTGGGACAAAAATGTGATTTTAGTTATATATATATATATATATATATATAAATGGCGCGTACACTCTTTTTGGTGTTTGGCCGAGTCCTCCTCCTATTTGTGGCGTGCGTCTTGATGTTGTTCCACAAAATGGAGGGACCTGCAGTTTCAAGCCGACTCCGAACAGCAAATATTTTTATGAGTTACTAAAGACAAAAACCAAAGAGTTAAAAGAACTGGAATTGTTTGCAAATCACAGCTCAATACAGTGTGTCATATGTTCTTTTGACAGTGACAGCTATTTCCTGCTGGAAATATTGACAGAAAGTCAGTATCGTATCTATGCGGACTGAAATGAATTGGTTTACGCTTGAACAACGTTGGGAAATATTGCAGACATATTTGTGCGTTTATTGAAAAAAAGTCAAAATGATTTCTTTTTTTTTTTGATGAAGCACATTTTCATCTCGATATATCAACAAACAAAACTTTCGCAACTCGAGATCGGACTACCCGCACGTGATCGTCGAGAAGCCCATGCATCCTCAGAGAGATTTTGGAGTCCATTTTTTTGCGGCCCATATTTTTTTCAAAGTGCTGCTGGAAGCGTCGTTTCACTCAAGGGCTCATAGGAATGATATACAACATTTTGTGGCCGGAAACTGAAAAAATGAACTTGGATGATCATTGAGTTTAGCAGCATGCCACACAGTTCATTTCACAATCGACCTACCTTTAAAATGATTTGATTTGAAATCGAAAAAAGAACTAAGAAAAAGTATTTGAAAATTCATTATAAGTGGATCGAACAAGAAAAACTGGCGTCAGGGCTTCAAGCCTACTTCAATCGACTATAACTCAGACTTCCAGGCCGAGATATAAATATTTATATATGCAAGGTGGCATCGAACGTCAAGCATATTTGGCACTTGACAAGCAAAGAAGCGCGTAAAGATCAAAATAGAGATTTCCGCCAATCAAAGTCATGTTGTTTTCATTTAGTAAAAAATTTATTCAAAAACAAATTTGGATGATTAATATTTTTATATCTTATTGGCGCGTATCCCATTTTTTGCGTATTTAGCCGAGCGCCTGCTTCAATATGTAAAAACACACAAAAATTGGTTGTTAAAAAATCTGTCATATAAGCTAATGATGAGATTTTACTCACTAGCTCCAAGTTTTCCTGGCTGGATTCATTTAGTCAAAGTTCTATAACTCCCTCAGTTTTCCTCTGATTTACTTGCAATTTTTACACAAAATTACGGAAGCGTTAACCCTTTTAAATATTTAAAATACACAAAAATCAGTTTGAAAAAAATACGTCAAATGAGCCTAAAACCTCACTAGTACCTAGTTTGTTTGATATTTTTCTAGAAAATTGGAGGACTTACAGTTTTATTCCACCTCCGAATGCGAAATGGTTTTTAATGAGAAGTTTTCCAGGGCAGAAATAGACACAACGGTTTGTCATTGCCTGCCGCTGAGCAACCTTTTCTATCAATTGTTATTTCATGTTCACAGTAAATTTCAAACAAATCTCTACCAAATGGTGATCACGCACAAATCTATTCGGTTGCGACGGTCGCCGTACTTACAAAAAATGTCTTCATCGTATTGTCCAAAAAGGTTGTGGAACAGAGTTAATGTTATGTGAATCAAAAGTTTGCCCCAAAAGATGAACTTAATTTTATGCGCACAAATTATTTAAGCGCTAGGGTCATACATTTATTTAGCCCCTTCTCTCACAACTTTGCTTCACTGTGCAGGCATAGCGTGTGTCTTAGCAGAAAGCCAGAAGTCGCAACAATTGTTTTTGAATTTTTTATGTGTACTAGGGGTATGGGTGTAATACACACATACATACATATATACGCGCGCACAAACAAGCAAACCTGAGTGTGTATTTATATGAATGTGGACTTTGTGTACATTGTCCTTTCTTTCACTTCCATTGTCGTAAGTATTTTTCATTAAGTACATTAGCCGCAAAAAGGTAAAATGCCATTGCATTGCCAACAGGGTTATTGAATCATTTTCGCGCGCATTCGCCTTGGCCAGCTGGGCGAATACAGAAGACATATACGAATACTTATGCATGTATGTATGTATTCTTAAGATAACAAAAAGGAATGATGAAGTACGGGATTTTCCATTGCTAAAAAGGAGCATATATATATGTATATGTAGATATGTGTGCGTACATGAGCCTGTACATAGCCATGTAAGTATGTGGACGAGATTATTTGGGTGTTTATGAGTTTGTGATTGTGAAGTCGATGTGACATGCGCACCTTGACGCAAATCTTCAAAACCATCGAGTCCTTTGTAACGGTGCGTTTAATAATGCAAGTATGTATGTATGTATATGAAACCTAGATTAGTAAAAATCCGTGACAGACAAAGCAGCTGAGCGTTAGTGCTTTCATTTGTAGGTATTTTAATAGAAACTATGGGCACACATTGTATATTTTTTACCCGATTACCTACATACATACATACATACGTACATAAGAGTGTACGTAAGAGCACTGAAGGTGGGTATGTACATATGTGAAAAGTCATATATGGAAATATTAATTAAAAAAACGTTCCATATCCGTTTGTCATTAATTCTTGTTTGTAGAATTTGAATATTTGAGAAGCAATAAAGATAATCTAGTTTTATATACCTATTTTCTCAGGTTACATAAGCAAAAATTGTATGTACATATTCCCATATGTATACATATACATAAATATGTACATATGTATTAGGTGCGCAACTAAGTTATCGCTGTTTTTTTGATGAAAATACAACTTTATTCTGAAAAAATGGTTATAAGTGAATCATTGCAAGTATTGCCCATCGCTGGCTACTACCTTTTACATCTTTCTGGTAGATCTCGTATACCGTCACGGTAAAACTGTTCATCTTTTGAGGGTATCCACGGATCAAGCCATTTTTTGATGTCTTCATAAGAATGGAACTGCTGGTCAGCTAGACTATGTGCCATCGATCGGAGCAGGTGATAATCGGACGGTGCAATATCTGGAGAATATGGCGGGTGGGGTAGGATTTCCCATTTCAGTGTTTCCAGGTAGGTTTTAACGGGTTTGGCAACGTAAGGCCGAGCATTGTCATGCTGTAGAATCACTTTTTCATGACTCTCCGCGTATTGCGGCCGCTTTTCGCGTAGTGCTCGGCTCAATCGCATCAATTGAAGTCGATTCCCCAGTGATGGGTTCGCTTGGTTTTAATAAGTTCATAATAAATAACACCAATTTAGTTCCACCAAATACATAGCATAACCTCCGCAGCGTGAATATTCAGCCGAGGCGACGACATAGAAGTATGACCGGGCAGTCTCCATGACCTTCTTTTCTTTGGATTGCTGTAATGAATCCATTTTTATCACCCGTCACGATGCGATGAAGAAAACCCTTCCTTTTTTGCCGCTGGAGCAGTTGTTCATAGGCGAAAAAACGACGTTCAACATCCCTTGGTTTTAACTCATAAGGAACCCAAATCCCCTGTTTCTGGATCATTCCCAAAGCATTCAATCGCTTGGAAATGGATCGGCGGGTAACTCCTAATACTGAAGCAAGCTCTTCTTGCGTTTGGCACGGATCCTCATGGGCAAATGCCTGAAGGCAGTGTCTTCGAAGGTTTTCGGCCGTCCTTCACGCGGACGGTCGTTAACATTAAAATCACCATGTTTGAAGCGACGGAACCAATCTCGGCACGTTGTTTCACTTAAAACAGCATCTCCATAAACTTTTTGTAGCTCTCGATGCGCTTCAACCGCCGTTTTTTTCGATTGAAAGTGAAAAATCAACACTTCCCGCAAATGACGATTATTCGGCACATTTTCGCAAAACCAAAAGTATATGATACGAAAACAAAATCACTAATGTGTCGAAACAGTTTGTTTACCATATGTCTAAGCTTGGTTTATGACGTTTAGGCTATGTTAGAATCGACTAGCCCACACTGCTGCCGGCATCTATTGACAAACAGCGAGAACTTAGTTGCGCACCTAATATGTATTCCATATTCAGCTGTGGACAGAGAAATAGTGAAATCCATGACGTAAAATTTGAAATTAAAAAAAAAGACTAACCGAGAAGCACCGAGAGAATGGTAACTCCTAAAACACTCTGGCTAAAAAGCCCTTTACATTCAAAGCTCTGGAATGTAAAAGGATTGGTGGTCGAAGAGGAAAGAAGAAAAGAGACGGAGAGAAATAGATAGGATAGAATAGAAACAGATACATAAATAATACGTTCGCATGTAAGTAGATTATCTACTTTTTCGTGCTTAACTCTCAATTTGTAATTAAAAAGGGAGATTATATATCAATATAATTGGCGCGTACAACCTTTCTGGGTGTTTGGCCGAGCTCCTCCTCCTATTTGTGGCATGCGTCTTGATGTTTTTCCACAAATGGAGGGACCTACAGTTTTAAGCCGACTCCGAACGGCAGATATTTTTTTTTACGAGAAGCTTTTTCATGCCAGAAATACACTCGGAGGCTTGCCATTGCCTTCCGAGGGGCGACCGCTATTAGAAATTTTTTTTTCTTTTTTGGTGTTTCACCGAGATTCGAACCTACATACGTTCTCTCTGAACTCCGAATGGTAGTCACGGACCAAACCATTCAGCTACGGCGGCCGTGAGATTACCATACAAAATTTTCCTCCCGAAATCTGAGGTTATAAAATAATCCTAGATTATTACCATACTTTTTTAAATGGAATCCTGAAACGTCAAAGTAAAAACTAAATTAAATGGACGCCTGCAAAGAAAACGGGTTTGTGGACATAATTCTAATAAAATTGTTGTTAAATATTTTAAATAATGCATTCATATTACAGAAAAAAGCGTGTGTGCATAAACTCTTTGTCCTCTTATTACTTATTATAAAATGCGCGTTATTCGAAAGTGTATTGCTGCCATAAATTTTGAAACCTCAGCTTACGTCGTTTACGGACTTCCTCCAACTGTTTATTACTAACAGCCAATTGCGCAATTAAATTAGCAAACGAAATACTCCAAAATATTCCACCAAAGCAATTTCTATGAAAAAAAACCTTTCAAAACAGTATTGGCAGCTGATTGACAATTTTGCAGGTAATCTGCCATATGTGAACGGTAGATTAATTTTGAGGATTTATTGCTAATTACTGCATATGCGAACGTACTTATAGATTAGCTGGTCCAGTGAGAGTTTTCCAGATTCTTTGGCAAATCGGAAAATATCCTCTAGTCTGAGAGAACGAATATTACTCATTTTCATGACATCAGAACCCAAAATTCGTAGCCTTGTTCTAGCAAAGGCAAGACACTCACAGAGAAAATGCTCAGTGCTATCCGGCTCCTCTAAGCAAGATAGGCAATTCGGGTCTTCAATGATTCCAATGGTGGTCATATCCTGACCCCATAGGTTGTGTCTTGTAATAATACCAATAAACTTTTCTACCAAGTTTTAGAAGAAAGTTCGACAGTTTTCTGTTCGCGCTTGTCACAAAACATTTTGCAGTTCTGCAACGTTCTAGACTGGGCCATCGCTCTTTATGTAAATTGCAATCACAATTGCTGTTCAAATTCATGATTACTGTAGAACTGATTCCGATTATTGGCTCTGGTGCCACCCGGAGTTTACCAATTCAATGGCAATTTTATTTTCTGGAACCCATACTTTTCCAGCTTTTTCCGTCTTGCAACAGAATTAAGCTTCTTCTTAAATTCTTGAACTATCACTAAATCTACCATCACTGGTCAAATGACCCATTTTAAACATTTTGTCAGAAGTTCTTAGAAATAACATTATTAAATCGCCGTTTGCCTTCACGACTTTTATTAAAAAATGCATCGAATGATTTTTCAAGATTTACTCCTCTCTAATGGTTTTACCGAGTTTTTAACATTTAAAATCATTTGACCCACTTTGGTAGGAATAGGAATACATAAAGTATCGGTAGGTTTAGTGTTAAAAGTGTCACGCAACTTATTTCGCTACACCATTCACCGCATTCTCCTGATTGGGCATCCTGTCACTAGATGTATTCCCGAAATTTCATTTGGCGATAAAAGTAAAGCATCATAGGCGCTAGAATATATTACCCCAAAACAAAGCGTTCGTACCGTTGAGTAGTTTTTCCAGCATCTTCTAGGCGGAGATGTATGCTAACAGAAATCTCCGGAATGAGCGTATTGCTAGCCTGAGCGACCGTCAGGTGGAGCTCAAAGTATTGTCATCCTGTGAGGCTAAGTCCTCACTGATCCTTGAGTGTATCGATAAATTGAATTTGTAAAGAACGCACAATCAAATTCGACTCATACAGATCCCAGGACACAGGGGTATAATGGGAACGAAGTAGCGGATGCATCGACTAGAGAGACTACGACCGCATTACTAATAGGACTCGAGCCCTTCCTTGCTACGGGTGAACACACCATCAAAGATAATATTTTAAGTGAAGAACTAAAGCTATGGGATTATGGCGAAGCCCTTACTCGGAGGATATAATCAAAAGAGGTTTAAGAAACTGATAACCCTCTCTAAGGGTAAACGGAGAATGGTCACGGGTATTCTCACAGGCCGTTGCAAATTGCATAGACATCTGTACAGGATTGGGATATGGTCGACTGACTCTTGTCGTTTTTGTGTCCAATCCCTGGAAACTCCAATGCACCTTCTCCTTGAATGTGACACTATAGAGCGTAAAAGGTTGAGATATATCGGAAGGACGCAGTAAGAAGAAAGGCATATACGTTCAGCCAAACCCAGCTCTATCTTAAGTTTAATAAGGTAACTGGGTTTGGATGATGTACTGTGATGAGTAGAGGTCACAAAAGACCATGAGTTCGAAATACAAACATCAAATTTTATTGCATTCCAAAGCACACACTCATCCAATCACTCGTTGTTCAGACGACAACGAAGCGCCATGAGGATGGACTATGCTGATTTTTTTCGTAAGCAAATCGCTATCATGACCTCGGTAACGTTAGCCAAACAGCTGATTCTTTCAAATCCGCCGAGAGCCCGTTAACGGTCTAATGTTGACCACACCTTCTGAATTCTTTTCACCATAGAACTTTTCTACTTACTCTCATTGCACAAGAAACAAAAGATACAAGATGAAATCGCTAGAATGGCAAAAATATAGTACATACATTTTGTTTTTGCAATTTTTAAGACACCGGAAATGACATAGATAATTTTTATTTTGAGCTTGCAGCACTAATTTGGAGCAGAGAATTTTTATCCCGCCAGGGACTGCCACTTCAGCAGTATTCCCCATACATGTATGGGGAATGTTTATGCTGCTACAACAATAACAACAGCAAGCCGCATACATATAAATCTGAATCATTGCGGACTCGTTCGCTGGGGGTAGTTCTTATTGAAATAAATTGAATTCACTTAATTTATGAATCTTGGATTGAGACTTAAATTCTTTGGATCATATTAAAATTTTAATTTAATGAAAACTAAATTTTAAATTTGTTTCATAAAAACCTATAGAGGCAGCTGCCTTAATGAGAAGACGCAATTGTTACAAATAAGTGTTTTCAGTACAATATACTATACAATACAAATATAAAAAGGGAGAACATCGAGAACACCAGTATTGAAAATACCATAAATTTTTCTCCTGAAAAATTTACATCTTAAGATATGATAAGCAAATTCACAAAGTTTATATTTACTGTATTTTCCTCGATTAGTTTTTAAAGAAACAAGAAGAAATATAAAAGTAAAATTAGAAAAAAAAGTTACATTATTAACGGCAGGTTTAACTCTGCTCTCCAACAGGGTTAAAAATCACCATAGTCTAACTAGCATTGAAACATTGGGCTTTAGAACTCGGAAAAGCTCATTCAGCAGCTGACAGCATTTATTAAGAGTTCTCGGTTTACGATTCCTTTCTTATCCGCATATAACTTTCATAATTTGAAATAACGTGAGGACAGCTTTGAACTGGACATAAAGTGAAAAGGCCACACGCATACACTTAAAAAGAACGTTGAGTATATTGATATATACTATATAGTTTATTTACATTTTTATATTTTCAATGAAATATGTGATAATTCCCAACAAATGGTATGAAAAATAAATAGAGAAAAATTAAATATATTATTAATGGTTATATTAAAAAAGTACCTCTAACGAACTTACATCGTTAACATTACATTAAATCCGTAATGCATACGAATACTACTCAATTGCTGCTAAATTTTAGCAATTCAGCTTCTTTCCTACAAGACAGCTGACTATCATATTAGCACTCATATTATCATCATCGCTATCATCATCCAACACCCCATTTACACGATGTCTCCACTGGAAGGGAAACACTGGAAATTCTCTTTTCATGTCTCATTCGCGGGCACACGGGCAGAAATGTTTTCGGCGACATTTTGACATTTAATACTTTAGCATCGTCTGATTCGGATGTATTCTAGCACGCGCTTACATGTAAAGCAGAGAGCGTTCGACAACAGTTTCTTAAATATATGAATGAAAAATGCAAACTGGTTAAATAATAAATAATTTGTTGGTTTTTTTATTGAAATATATTTATAAATTCTTATACTTGAATAAAAAAAATTAAATTAAAAATACTTCATATGTAAATAATTAACTTAAAATTAAACTGAGTATCTAGAAATGCAGGGAAAAATTAGAAATCAACATAAACATGTCCCATAACTATTTTAAATTATACTACTTTACTAGCAAAAATAATTGTGCATTTCCCAAGCAGCGTTTGTATGTTTGTCATCGTTGTTATCTTCCGTTTGCTTGAAAACCAACACATAACTTAGAACTTTCTTCCACGAAAGAAGAAAACGAATGAAGCAACTGTCAAAAATTGCTTTAAGATTGGAAATACGAATAAGAAGCACAAAGCGCAGAGAACGTTAAATATAGAGAAGTCTCACGAGCTACGAATGGTGTGAATTGTCAAAAATGAAGTCTAACCGCGGCCGGGGTTTAACAGAACTGAAGTCTAACCGCGGCCGGGGTTTAACAGAGCTGATTGCAGTGAATTCTCTCTTCCTATATTGGCTCTGCACACAGAGAACGGTCTCTGTATATCATAACGTTCTCTGCTTTTGCTTCTGTAGAAAATCAAATTGACGATTAGCCGACGGCATTTTGCAAAGAATTTGCTTGTTCATTTCTACATATGTATGTTCCCTTGATGAATGAAAATTTATTCAACTAAATGATTATTGATGAATAATTTGAATATTTATTATATGCGCCAACATTTCAAATCAAAGTAACTTGAATATTTTGATTTAATTTAAAAAAATGCACTATAAAACGACCTCTCACATCTTGGTATGTGCATTTTAGTAAATTGAAAACTATACAAATTTGATGAAAATTTTTATATACAAGTGCTTTGGTATTTTGACATATGCATGTAAATATATGTATATCAATATATACATACATATGTATATGTATTATGTTAGCTATGTTTGTGCAAAAGTTCAATTGGATCTTCAATTCTTATAGAGTTACATATGCATGTATATATCATATTTACATTTGAATATGCATTCATTTGTTCCTTTGCAAACGAAATTTTTTTCAATTTAGATTTATTACATGGAATAATATATGTATGCATTTTATAGATAGTATAAAACTTTGAAATTTAAAATAAATAAAAGAAAACTTCAAAGAAACGTATGTATTTGCATATATGTACATATATATTTGTTATTTTTGGACAAAAAGAAATTGGGCATTGTTATACATACATTTGTTTGAAATAAAATTGACCGACAGCATTTTGCAAGGCATTTGAGGCATTACGTTTTTATTTCTGTTCTGTAATTTTTCATCCACATCCTATTGCAGGAGGTATACAAGCATGGTTTGTATACAAGTTTTGATATTCAAAATAAATAAAAGAATAATTTTAACAAACCCAAGATATCCTCCATATTTACATATTTTATAGGATAAAAAAGCATATTCGTATGTTACCGTAAGTATGTATATTTGGATTAGTAACAAAATCTGTTTAAACTGTTTCTTACTACAAACATATGTATGTACATGTATGCATACACATGTGAGAAACAATTAAGCAAAAGTTCAATGTACTGAAGCAACCATGACCTACCTCACGTATTGGCATATTGATGCCCTATTGTATGTATGTCCGTACATACATATACATACATTCTCGACTCCCAGCAAAACTATGCTTATTAGTATATACATACATATGTATGTATGTACATACAACAGCACACCTAAAGCACTGGCTTTATGCCTCTGCACGCGTATGTTTCCAAAGCTAAAATTATAAGCCGAGCGACTGCAAGAACAAAATACATTCATAGGCGCAGTCGCAGCGGTCAGATTTTTTTAGTCGCAACGACGCTGAAAAATACAAAATAATCTATAACACTAAGTTCGAGCTCATATGCTCATATGCCCATATGCCATTTTTCTCGCCAATTCGAAAATAGTCAATATTGTAATATTTCGCGTTGAATTATTTGCCAATATTTGGTAAATCTTCAATTTTTGTCAAGTCGAGTGGCCGCGGCTCCGTACATATGTATGCATCAATATATGTATGTAAATATGTGCTCTAAATTCTCGACAGCAATAGCAAATCGAAATATTTTTTCTGTCGCAAGTGCTCGCAGCTTCATATGTATGTATGGCTATGGCAGTTTGTATGCATGTATTTATGTACTATATATGTGTGTTTGCTTTTGCACGTTCATAGGAACGATTTTTCATATGCAGATATTTATTTTATTGAGCTGAACGAATATATTGATATTGTAAAGAAATCCTGTCGAATTATATTATTGGTATATGTTTCTTTAAGTTTCTCTTACCAAATAAATATTATTATCCTTAAGAAAATGAAATACTAGTTTTTTTAATTTTAATTTTTTATTTTTATTCACAGAAATTTATGTATATGTATATATATTACAATGCTATAAATAATAGGTAATTACATTTCCTGAAATGAAAAAAAAAAAATATAATTATTTTTATTCACAAGTAATTTAAGTATTCTTATATGTATATGTATATATATTACAATGCTATAAATAATAGGTATTTACATTTCCTGAAATTAAAAAAAAAATATAAAATTGTGAAAGCACGAATTACGAAATTGTTCTCATACTATAACAATTTCTCACACGACTTCGATATTGACATCGATTAAGTCATTGCGATTTACCTGATTTTTAAAAGATGATTAAGAAAAAATTGTAGTGCTTAAAAATCTAGGCTCGGGTGCTAGCTGAAAGAGAAGAAAAAATAAAAATGAAATAACTTAGTAATAATAAATAATAATAAATAAATAATATTTGCTTAAATTTAATCTAAAAACTCTTAGTTTTCCCTATTTCCCACTATTTATAGCACACTCTAGACTTCATAATCCGCATAAGCTGTTCAAATGCAAAGTTCAAAAACGGTTTGAGATAGAAAATTAATAAAAATAATTTTGCTTGATATTTTTCTGATTGGTTGTTTTGATTTTATTCAACAAGGCATAGTAACGGATGCCGGGTATTGTAATATTATGGTTATTAATAAAAAATTATTTTCTATCAAATATATGCACATACACATTCAAAAATAATTAAAATTTCTTAACTTCCTCCACTTTCCTGCCTCAAAACTCTAATGCTACCAGTTAGCAAACCTCACCCTCAATAAAACCTATCCACCCTAATATTATATCAAATGCATGCAATAAAACCTATCCACCCTAATATTAAATCAAATGTATGCAATACATATGTAGGTATGTGTGTTTGATATTCTTGTAGGTTCGCTTTAGCGAAATATAAAAACACACATACCTACTTATGTATTGCGCAAAAACTTACCTAAACGAAGGGTGGGGATGGCACCCTTTTTCAAACATTGTCCCCCCACAACACATGCCTCAAAGTGTTTTACACACACAAATGAGTTGTGGGGTGGAAGATGTTCCGTCCTGGCAATATGCAAATTCTGCCTCCTTTTGTCTGCTATTATGGGGTCCTGTGGGAAAGAAAATAATTTCACTTCACTGTTTTTTAAATAACACCCGCGCACACGACACGTTCTGCTCATTTTTAAATCGAAAAAGTTTAAAAAAATTCGGAAAATCGACAGCGTTTGAAAATTGCGCGACGTTAATCAAAAGTTTTTCTCAAACTAAAGTTCATTAGACTCCTTTGGTTTGACATGGAAATTTTGGCGCAAATTACGCAAAATCAATTCAAATTCAAAAATGAATTTTCATGCAAATAAAGAGACAAAAAGCACCTGTAACCTAACTTTGGCACAAAACGGAAAGTTTCAAAAAAAAAACCTCTTAATTCTCAAAAGCTGTTAAATTTCTGCAGTTGAGCATATTTCTGTTAACGTTCTGTGAAAAATGTCGCTGTTGTGTACCACGCGCGCAAAACGAGTACCCCTGAAAAGTGCTGCCATTTCAGTCATTGAGACTTCTCTATATTTAACGTTCTCTGCAAAGCGTGTCGCCAGTACAGGAGACAAATTCCCTTCTCTCTTCCGCGGCCGTCCTTCACCCCCGAACAAAATGTTTCCCTTCCAGTGGAGACATCGTGTAAATGGGGTCAATGGGGTCCAACTACACAATTTTGTTCTAGCCATGGGAAAGTTTTGATAGTTTCCCCTTGTCGGTGTGATATTCTATCTCTCTTTTACCAATAGCAATTTCTTATAACTGAAAAATATATCTACTATGCTCTGAAACTACTCATTTTCGTCATCAAAAAGTAATCAGCACAAACTCCTCAATAACTCCTCATTAAAAAGTAATCAGGCTGATGAGTTTCGTTAAATTGTTTTATTTAGAAATTATAAAATTTATATTTTTCATTGAGATTCGAACTCACGAAGGGGAAATCCCCATTTGTTCTCCCGCCCCTTTTAAAAAAAGGGGTATAAGGGGGGGTAGAGGGGTGTATCCCCATCTTAAAACTGAAAACAGAACCTACCGGAGGCTTATAGTTTTTAAGTTATTTGAGTTTAAAAATTGTAAAATTGACCAAGAATCCTCCTATTTTGGTTACTACAACCAGCCGAAGTGCTGCCAGACATCGTATAAATAAACAATTTTAGAAGATAATAAATGACTAGAAATACAAAATTTTACAAATTATTTCTATATTATATACGTCTATTCATATATATATATATATATATATATATATATATAGGTATATTTATGGATATATGTATATATTTATATACATATATATATTAATGCTTGATTTTCAGTAAAGTATGTTTGATTGTATGCATTTTGAATATATGATATACATATATATATGATATATATATTTTTAATTCCAAATTTTCACTATGTTATGAATATATGATATATATATATACATATATATATTTAAAAAAAAAAAGAAAAAAAAGCGCCGCAGGCGAAAATTTGGAATAAAAAATCGCGCGATTTTTAATTCCAAATTTTCCCTATATTATGAATATATTATATATATTCTTTTTTATATATTAAATATCTATATATAAAAAAGAATAATTAAAACATTTTGCGTAAAACTTTTTTCTTCGTAGGCGGCCTTCGGCCGCACTGCAAAAAAAATCACCCTTAATAGTCAAACACCGTCTCCGCTGCACATCGGAGTTTTACGTGAAGCGGAACTGTATTTCGAAAATCATATCGATATTGTATTTATTGTATTTATGAACTCAATATATACACTTTAGAGGTTGTAAACCCCCATTCCTTCATTATTCTAACAGAAAAGAGTGTGTGGAAATTATGTTCCTATGTTGCTTCGTTTTCAATGGCATTCTATTATTTTTTTTATTTTTTGCTTCTGGCAGCACTCCATTCAGACATGCTTTTCAGTTATTGTAAATTTAGCTGGCATATTTGGAGTTAGCAACTTAAAAATGCAATATAAATGGTTAATTTGTGGTATAAATAAATAAAAAGAGTTAAAAACGTATGTGCATGTTAATATAGTTTCAATATTTATTAAAATAAATGTGATAAATGCACTTATTCTATCAAAATTTGGTGAAGATAAAAGACAAACTTTATCAACAAATAACTTAAAAACTATTATTAACAGAATAGTGTTGGTGCTAGTTTTAGCAAAATAAGCACGAAGTGAACATCTCCTGTGAATTTCATTGAAAAATTCGTAATATTTCTCTCAAAAGAAGTGATGGGAGAACACATGGGGTCGGAGCCCTCACGAATTCTGAACATTTTTTTGTTTACATTAAAAAACTTGTACACGCCAATTCGGTGTTTCATCCACTGAGATTCGAACTCACAAATTTTGAAGTATTAGCCAAGCATCTACTCGCTCGGCTATAACAACTATACAACGAACACAGCTAAATTTTACACTAGAACTTTTTTCAGAGCACCACATTATTTCCTTAAAATTATTCAACACTGATGACAAAAGCTCCTCATTTTCGTTAAAAAGTAATTAGACTGCGGAGTTTACTTAAAATGTTTTATTTAGAAATTATAAAATGTATATTATTGTGTTTTCATTGAGATTCGAACTCACGAATTTTTAATATTTTTTTGTTTTCATTAAAAAAAAATTTTCACTCCAATCCGGTGTTTCATCCACTGAGATTCGAACTAACAAATTTCCAAGTCTTAACCAAGCATCTACTCGCTCGGCTATAACAAGTATAAAAAAAAACAGCTAAATCTCACACTAGAACTGTTTTCAGAGCAGCCACATTATTTCGTTAAAATTAATCAACTCTGATGCTTTGGCGTTTAAAGTACAGTAGATATATTTTTCACTTATATAAAATTGCTATTGGTAAAAGAGAGATAGAAGTCACACCGAACAGGGGAAAAGAATACCAAATGAAATATTTGATTTCCCCATTAAAAAATGTTGTATATGCTATTCTGATAATGAGCATGTATTAGAGACTAATAAAATACTTGTAAATGTGTTGGAATTTTCGTCAAAAGTGCTCAGCTCTGTCTTGTAGGGTTGCTGTTAATTTATGGTGAAAAATGTGTCTGTGGTGAAACACGTACGCAAAACGAATACCACCCCAAATTTCATGCGCTCCTGCCATTGAGATTTTCTCAATAGTTTAACGTTCTCTATAGTCATTTAAGTATTCCGATTAATTACGTTGTTATCGACAATAATACATCTATATTTTGTATCTAAAAACGAATATATTTCAACGGAAAAAGCTTAGTTGCATAAATGTAAATTTATGCGTATGTTTTTTACTGCTTAAAAAAGTTAAAAGCAGTTATCAGTGTATCAATCAAATATCGACTATATTAAATTATACGACTTATTACAAATTCCTCAATACTTAAATTGCCAAAACTGAAATTGGTTATGAGTAGGATGGCAACTCAGTTTATATCGATTGTTTTGTATTGTGCTTTGTGCTGAAATATGTGCATATGTTACCACCACCGCCTGGAGAAATATAAACAATGAAGAATTTTCAATTCGGTGTCCATGTATCCTTTCGAGGAAAATTGCACATAGAAATTATCTAGTTGTTTTTTCTAATAAAAGTGCGCAGCAAACACTATTTTGAAGGAATGATTTGCAAGTGTAAAGTCCATGACAAGTGACACAAGGAAATTATGGGTAAAGAAGTGTCCGCAACTGTAAAATACGGTAAGTAGTTCATTGGCCAAACCCTCGTCACAATACTGGATAATGTAAATAAATAATCACCTAATTAAAATATGCAAAACCTTTAATTATTCATCAAAATAGACGTGAAAAGAACATCTTCGTGGTCTTGCCAACAGTGCCAAATGCTTACGTGTGCTTATTAGTTTATAGGTATCGATCGATTGATTTTCATACATTTATTTACATACATACATAGCCTTCGGTATAAGTAGATGCAGAAGTGGGTTCGGCAAACACGGAAAACAAGACTAACCAGTACGTTCGATGAATGGGTTTGTCAAGAAGTGGTACGGCTGGTTGGATGCTGGCACGGCTTTGTATTGGTGGTGATTCGCGGCGCTATTCTATTGTCTTGCATTACCATAAAAATATTGCTTAATAGTAACGGTGTTGTTAATTTTTTACATCACCCAAAAGCTGCCTTGGCCTAACAAGAGATTTTAATGGTTTTTTTTTTTGCGAACACATTAAAAGCGAATTTAAACACCATTTCGACTTAAGTCATCGATATGATTAAGCTTTGAAAATAACGCATACATTTATGCAATACTTAGTCAAATGTGTGACAAGAGACGTCAGTTCCCTTGAGTTACCTGCATTAGCTATGGAATATTAAGCCAAATAAGCGGAATTTATCTTATCAGTCTAAAAATAAATATGTAACGCCGCATCCGCATAAACATTGTCTTGATTATACATACTTACAATATGCAGTTTAGTTTCTAAACTTAGGTTCATGTGCTTACAATAGCAACCACTCCATATTTTTTAGTCTGCGCTATATGTGCAGCGTATTATTATTGTTGTAGTGGCATAAAATATTTCTTATATATGCTGGGCCAGTGGCAGTCCTTGGGTAGATTACCGTAAGATGTTCGGTATGGGCTCCTTCACCATTGTGCATAAAAATATTAGAAAAAATGGTAGCTTTTTCGAATGCATTTCTACTGTGAAAAAGCTTCTTACAAAAACCATCCGCTTGGACGACGGTACACGCACAAGCACAACTCTGAGGAGCAGCTCAGCCAAAACACTTGTAAGGCTTTAGGGATAGTCAGAGGCCCGAAGAAATAATGGTTTTCAGTAATTTTTTTTGCTAGTCAGTTGCATTATTTTAGAAAAATAAAAACATAGCATAAATACATCATGTTTCGACTTGACTTTAGCAAAATTTCAAAAAAAAAAATAATAATTGTAAAAGTTATCGCTGTTTGTGAGCCCATTTCTCCAGATCTCCCTTATTTGTTAAAAAAATCGAAATTATGAAAAAAAAATCCTTCGATCAGGCACGAGTTTTTTATGTTTTTCAAAAGCCGTATAATTTTTAATGAAATCCACCAAGCGGGTTTCAAGTTACAGTGCTCACCAGCTCAAAAAAACATAGTTTTAAGAAAAACGCTTTTAAAGTTTTACTACTTGCTCTCGAACGCTCCGGAGCGCCCTTTATTAATTGTTGAATAACTCGAAAAAAAATTATCGGATTCACATCAAACTTTCACACAATATTATTAAGATATTATACTTTAAGAAAATGCAAAAAAAATACAATTTTTTGAAAATTCTCACTACCAATAACCCCTTAAATTTATGTTCCAGTTGGTATAGGAATTTAATTTAAAAATAATGCCACTAGCAGGCATAGCATAGGGTGGGCCATGAATCGGCTATAAAAAAACAACTAATCAATATTTTTTCAAACTTTTTATTTTTATTTTGAAAATTTAACATTGTCATTTATGAATGAAAAATAATATCGTTCAAATGACTGCCACGACTGGCTTTACAGTAGGCCATTCGATCAACCCAATTTTTAAGCACATTTTCGATTGTTTGGGCTCCAATTTCATGAATGCCAACTTCGATTTCGTGTTTTAAAGCATCAATCGTCTCTGGATGGTTCGCATAGCATTTGTCCTTAACGGCTCCCCACAAAAAATAGTCCAACGGGCTTAAATCACAGCTCCGAGGCGGCAAATTGATATCGGAATTTCGGCTGATTATTCGGTTTTCAAAAACGGTAGCCAAAAGTCCGAGTGTAACTTTGGCAGTGTGACAAGTTGAAACCAAATGTCGTCCATGTCATCCTCTTCAATTTTTGGAAACAAAAACTCGTTGAGCATGTCACGGTAACGCTCGCCATTTACTGTAAGCGCGGCTCCTCGCTCATTTTCGAAAAAAAAATGGCCCGATGATGCCGCCAGACCAAAAACCGTACCAAACAGTGACTCGTTGTGGATGTATTTGCTTCTCTACAGTAACGTGTGGATTTTCTGAGCCCCAAATCCGACAATTTTGCTTATTGACGTAGCCACCGTTGTGAAAATGAGCTTCATCAGAAAAGAAGAAGACTCACCACTTTGGAAATAGGTTTTCAATATTTCCCAATTTTGTTCAAGCGTATAGCGTCCCATTTCGTAAATGTCAAACCTTTAGGTAAATTACGAACACATGTGACATGTCATTTATGTTACCATTCTCAAAAAAATAGGTGGTTCGAAACGCAAACGCTATATGGCCCACTTTTTTTTATATTTAACCTTCGGAAGACACACCTTTTCTTAAATTTTTTTTTTTTTTTGACGTAAACGACACAGGTAAATTTCACCCCAATTCCTAAACTTTTTTCCACAAACAGAGTTAAAATTTTTATTTACACCCGTTTTTTTGTAAGCATTTAAATAAAGTAAATTTAAAATGAGTTGCTTCATTAAATTTATTCAAAGATATCAGATAATATAATAACATGGTTGGATTTTATTCACATAAAGAACATTTTTAGCAGAAATAGGCTTTGTGTTCTAAAGAAAAAAAAAAAAGATATCGGAAAATTATCTTGGACTTCAGAGAACTATATAAACTAAAAATGAAGTAGTGAGAGTACGAAAATATAACAAATTCGTAAAAATTAGGTAGAGAATTATTAGTTAGCTAGTTAGTTAGTTGCATTATATGGTTTTGTAGTAGTATGAACTATATTTTTATTATAAAATTAATTAAAATTCAAAAATAAATAAATAGTCAAAACTATTCCATAGGTGGGCCTTTGACGCCGACAGTATGTGCGTGCGTATATTTAGCTTAGTTTTGTCAAAGGTGAATTTTTATTTTTTAATTCTAATTCTATAAGAAGTGACTTTCGTTTAGAGCAATAATGCCAATGTGGTGGAGGAGTCGGTCTCTAAAAGAAAGCGAGGTGAAAAGTTGTTTATTTGATTATGACAAGGTTGATTTTGATGCCAATATATGGTGTTAACTTTCTTTTGACATTGACTGTGTATGCAAAAGAAGTACGCGAACTACACACTAGGGTAAATTGCACCCAATCACTTATTCAGATCTGCATAAGTTCGGTGCGCACCAACTATTGAGAACCTACCGCATAAATTCGAAGAGTAAAATCGGCGTTGCTAAAACGTTATATCTCCAGAAGGTAGAAATAAGCAAACTACAACCCATCAAATATTTTGTGAGGTGGCTCACATCTCAGTGTGTCTTCCGAAGGTTAAATTTAGTTTATGCAATTATCATTCATAAGAATCATTGCAATTTTTTAAGTAAACCCGCTAAAGTTGCTTAGCTTTTTCGCCTCAGAATGGCCTATCTTACTTAATATTATATTTTCTGAAAGAGTGTCATAATTTTTTAGGTATGCAAAAATTCCCGCTAGCCCTTATTTCGTAATAAGTAAAAAATGCATAGTACTAGGTAGTTCAATAAGTTTTGCTATTCGATAAGAGAGGGCGTTGCTACTAGCCTAATTTTTTTTTTGTTTTTTGTTTTTGTTATGTTGGTACACTCTTCATATGAACGTATGTGAAGTTTCATTTCAATCTGCAAAGTAATTTTTTTTTGTGGATTACTTGCAAACTGGTAAAGCAATATATTCTGAATACCATTGTAACTTTTTAGACCAGCTAAAGTTAAAATTCGTTAAAAAACGATCCAGTTTGCAAAAGAAAAAAAATCTTGTTCATAAGAACATGGTGCATTGGTGCACAAGAGCGTTTTGATAATGTCAAAAATCCATGAATTAAAGTTCGAATTGCTAAAGCATCCATCATAATCACCAGATTTGACCCCTAGCAATTACCATCTGTTTCTAGACCTAAAAAAGGCACGCGCGGAAAGCGTTTTTCATCAAAGGATGATGTCATAACATCCATTCCACATCCTCACTTCAGGGATGGAATAGATAAATTGAAATCTCGCTGGAACAATTGACTTCATATTCAGGAAGACTATACTGAATAATAAAGTTTATTTCTCACCATAAAATTATATTTTTCTCATCGAACCGCAAAACTTATTGAACAACCTAGTATATTTTTAGAAAAATTCTTGTATTTATTTTTACTTAAGTAACCAATAATAAATAAACTTAAGAGTCAATTTTCCCTACACTTATTGTAATTCTGATTGAGTACCTATCGCAAAATTAGTAATTAGTCGACTTTTTTTATCACTTGACATCTTAGCAGGTTCTGTAAATAAACGCAAACGGAAGTATTTTTTTTTACAATCTATTCGCTGTTAAGTTTCTTATCAGTAAGCGTACTCTACTAACACTTCTGCGCCGATTGCTCACTATTGCCATAACCCACTCACTTAATGTTTTGAACGTGAAGCATTTTTGTACATGCATACACACATACTTACATAAGGGCCTGCATATATATGTATATCTATATGTGCATGAACCTATATTGTTATGTCATAACTGGGTAAAAGGGCATGCCACGTATCTTATTCTCAATGTCATGCCTGACTTAATAAGACTTGGCGCACAAGAATCTGAAACTCAATTCACTTTCACTGTTATTTGTTGGTAATCATACTCAGGGACGCCCAGATAGCTTGCACAGACCAGACTAGTTCGGCTACACCACTGCAGCATTCTATAAACCATTAATTCAGCTCCACAATCCAAGGGAAGTATCAGGTTTGAGTGCGCGCTCGCTACTGACACCACTTCTTGTATTAAACTTTTTTATAAAAATAAACTAAAAAAAAAAACACACGACAACAACAAAGCTAATTTGCACATCTACGAGCCGCTTTAAAATGTATGTAGTGTGGTGTGGGATAACATAACAACTAAAACAAAAGTAAATAACCGACCAGGCAAGCCGTCGAGGGTCCAAGTAAGCAATTGGCTTGTTGACGCACTTATCTCACCTACTAGTGGTCGCTTGAGCTCAGTAGTGGTCGGAATACGTTGGTGAACAGTTGCGTTGAGTCGGCGCGTTAATAACTGTGCACGAGTGGCATTGTGTTAAAAGTTTCGTTTTCGCTCCAGTTTCGTTTGTTTGTTTTTTTTGTTACTTTTTTTTAATTTTTGTTATTTGTTTCGACATTAGCGTCTGTTTTATCTGGTTGTATTTGTAAACTGAGCAGCAAAAAAACAAAAATAAATACAATTTTTCACGTTACTTCCTCGCTAAAATCTTTGCAACAGCAACCATGCCAGTTTATGACGCCTTGTGTGAACGCCTAACAAAGGTGGGCCAGGAGCATTTGATTAAGTTCTGGGAAGAGTTGGCAATCGATCAGCAGGAGGTTTTGGTGCGCGATATTGAAGAACTCAACCTCAACGAATTGAAGCTATATTTTGATCGCGCCACTGAGTCATTGCAAGAGAATGGCATTAAACTGGACGATCGCATGCAACCAATACCAGAGTCGAAGTTGGTCAGCATTGAGCGTACAGCGGAAGAGCGTCTCAAGGCTTACGAAGAAGAGGGAATGCGGCAGATCAGCGCTGGACATGTAGCTGTCTTGCTGATGGCTGGTGGACAAGGTAAGTTGAAGAATTGAACGTTCACCGCAAATGATTGCATTTATAATATATTAAAAACCAGTGAAAAGCTATTGCGTCATTTGACATGCATTTGAAGGTACATAATTAATAATTAAATGTTGGCACATATATCCACATGCATGTGGTATGCATATTTGTATATGCATACGTATGTATGTATGCAAGTTACTTTCAGCAAGAAGCTGTTTGAGTTGGTTAACGAACTTCAAAACTGAATAAAATAAATAATTTCAAATAACGCCAAAAAGCTTTGTAAAGCGTTAAATTGCATATACCCGGCTGCCATGTTACACATTTCCTAATATTTAAAATAAAATCGGGAAAAAATTGTATTAGAGACGCGTCAATTGTTCCAAGAGAACAAAAACAAATATTTGAGTTTAACATTTGTCTGTAACTGTGCTGTCGTGGCTGCCTTTTACCGCTACACCGTTAGCGCCTCGCGTTAAAAGAGTGCTTGGCGTATCTTAAAAAACGATAAATAAAATAAAAATTAACTTGCCTGTCACGTATGTAGTTGCAAACAAGAAATACTCGTAAAAATACTCTTAAGAGTTACCACAATACTTATATCGACCGCAAAACATTGTGCACCTCGACTATTGGAACAAAAGATTTTTCAAAATACTTTTTTTTTCTTTTTCTCAACTAATGTATTTGATTTATCGTGTTTAAGTGGGCGCATGGCTTGTAACAAAGAAGGAGTGCTCAGCCAGACAAGAATTTAAAGTTGACTTGTTGGGGGGTTGGCTGGTCTCCATTTACGAGTATTATCATATAATTTCTCAGTTTATAACTGGCTTTTATTTGCATTTATTTGAAGTACTAAAGATATATTAAAAACATATTAATATGTATATATGATGTATATATATGTACATATATATAATAGGCGCTTAGTCCCTTTGTGGGTGTTTGGCCGAGCTACTCCTCCTATTTGTGGCGTGCCTCTTGATGTGGTTCTAAATACAAAATGTAGGAAAGATATTAACTCAAATTGAAAGCCTTTAAAAAGTAGGTATTCAAGACGAAACTGCTTTTTGAACAAGTGCAAAACAAAGCTGATACAATAAAAACGAATATTTGATTAAAATAAAAAAATTCCAATTTTATGTATGTATGTACATACATACATCAGATTCTGTACTTGTATTCATTCATACAAAATACCGTGGCGGCCAAAATAATAGGAGCGCATCATATTTGAAGTTTAAAGTTCTGATTATTTATTTATTTTTCATTTAGATTAGGTTAGGTTGACCTGGCTGGCTTTTTCATTTAAGGGGGGGAGGGTTTCAGCGGAAAAAAACACTATTTTTGGGAATTTTTTTCTTAAATATGGATTGAGCAAATTTATTTAAACCTTTTGTACATTATTAAACATACTTTTAACTACATTCTGTAATTTTTTCATGCGGAAATACTTAAAAATAAGCCGGTGACAGACCATGTCCGGGAACGTCTTGAAAAAAAAAAGTGATCACTGTATTTCGGTCGGAAATTATCTGAAACCAAAACCAATTCAAATTTAGTCAAAGTATCATTAAATCTTCCCTCAACGTTGTCCGGTTATTTTTTTCTTCGTTTAAAAATTTTTGGCGGCGGTCTAAAATGAAAACTTCTATTTACAAAACAAAAAAAAATATAAACCTAACGTTGGGGGGAGGAATTTTATATTAAGAAAATGTGTGCCAAGTTTGGAATAAATCGGTCAAGTAGTTTTTAAATGGCAGTGATCACGGACTTTCAAAAAGTAGTTTAGAGAAAAACGCGTTTAAAAGTTTGAGAGCCCGAACGCTCGCACCTGTCAGAGCTAAGACGCGAGACTAATTGGACAATAACTCCAAAATTTGCTCAGATCGGCTTAAGATTATGGGAATGTTAAACAGTAAGATAAGAAAAAAAACGATTTTTTGAAAGTGCAAACCCTTACACACAACCCGGATATATGTATCTCGCTATAGAATCACATTCGAGAAGAAGGTGTGTTAGTGTTTCCGGGGATTGTTCACAGAATCGACAATAGCCAGTGAATCATATACCCAGGCGGTGCAGATTCCTGCGTAATCTACAGTAGTAGTTATGAGTTACCTGAACCTCTTATGATTATATCCCTCCAGTATAGACTTTTCCTGGCGTAGCCCAAACTCTTTGGTGCTAGCTTACGTCTCGTAGCCTTAGCTCTTTGCTACAAAGCTCCTCTGTGGTGACGTGTTGTCCCATGGCAAGGACGAGATCGCCTCTTATTAATAACGAGGCCGTAGTCTCTCAAGCCAATGCATCCGCTAGTTGGTTCCCAGGTATAACCCTGTGTCCTGGAACCCATATTAGTCGAATGCGATTGTGCATTCCTAGTAAATTCAATTTATTGATGCAGTCAAGGACTATTGAGGACTTAACCGCTTTGAGTTCCGCCTGACTGTCGCTCAGATTAGCAATTTGCTCATTCCGAAGGTTTTTATCTAAGTGTATCTCTTCATAAAAACATATGGCATACACTTCCGCCTGTAAGATGCTGTCAAAACTACCCATCGGCACCGATCGCTTTGTTTTGGGGCCATATAATTAACGCCAGTGGCTACAAAGGTCTTCGAGCCATCTTTATACCAGTGTAGGGTACATTGTTGTTATTTTTGTTGTAGTAGCATAAACATTCCCATAGATGTACGGAGAACGCTGCTGGAGTGACAGTCCTTGGCCGGATATAAATCCTACTCGTTCCGGTAACTTGGAACCGTCGTAGGACCATGTAGGGTACACTACTGGAGTCTCCTTTCGAGAGCAGGTGAACTCCAGCTTACTTTATCGTCCGGGTCGCTTCTCAACTTCTTTACAAATTTAATAGACTTAGTGATATCATCCCTGATTAGCTGGCCAAGTGGGAATTGCCGGCTTAATAATTCCACGCTCTTTGATGAGATAACTTTTCATTTACCAAAATCTTCCCTAGTCAACAGGGTGCGCTTGTTTCATTGATAAATGACTATGTGATTGAAGAGTTGTCAGCTCGCGTGTCACCTCCATCGCAGCTGTAGGACAGATGCGCATCGCTTCGGTGATGCCCGTAACGAATTGTAGTTCTATTAAAAAAATTGTCGTTTTTTATATTTTCTCTTAATTGATTCTAATGTTAGCGCTTCGAAAAGAAAAAAAAAGAAAAAAATATTTATCTACAATACTTTTCATTGCATCTTTTTTATCGCAGTATTTGTATACTAAACAAGATACCGAGATTGCAAACAAATAAGATATGAATATCAAACGTGCCTAAGGGCCAAGCCATAGTGTTTTTAATTTTTCAACATTTAGGTCGCTATGTCACAAAATTTTAATTAAATGATTTCAAGAAAGATGAAAAAGCTATTAACAAAATAATTAAAATGTATTTTGAGATTATAATATCCACTTTAACCCCTGAAGCCTACACATTGAAAGAGAGGTTCAACTCATCCATCCCAAGACTGTAGAGCGTTCCAGTTCAACTAAACCTGGATTGACGGCAAGCCTATGGTTATGCGCCACCATTTATTTTAGTGTGTATATAATATAATACCACAATTACATATGTATTCGTGTATGTGTGTATTATATACGCTATGGCTGATTTACAGATAACTTAAAGAACTCATCTTGCCGGCCTCGTAAATTCTTAATGCATTTGCATTATCCATATCCATGCATATATGTACATACACATATGGTATTCATAAATGTATGTGAATGTGATTATGGATCTTAGAGAACAACCGAACATCGATTTTTAAGACCGATCCCAATCGAATCGAAATTCGGCCACTTTCAGTTTAGCCCAAATCGAACTTTTTGAAGGGCCACAATAATAAACCAACAAAGACTTTTTAAAAATTCAGTATTTTTATTAATAAAAGAGCTAAATATATGCTAATACTCATAGTTGAATAAGATAGATAGATAAATTCATTTATATTTCACTAAAAACCTTAAAAAACTGTTATGCTTTTTTCAATTTTTTTTTTCTTTTTTTTTTTTTCATTTTTTACTTCATTTAAATGAACATACGGCAATGACCTTAAAAGTCGTCTGCCGGAAAAATTAATGAATAAATAATAATTATATATTAATATAAAATAAATAATATAATAAATTGATAAATTTTTCAATTGAAAATCATTAATATTGGGCATCGTCCAAGAAAATATTGGATGGTTTCCTTCCCATTTAAGTTGCATAAACAGCAGTTCTTTCTTGTGAAGGCCATTCAGCATAATGCAATTCTTCTTCTTTTTAATTGGCGCTATAACGGCTTACGCGATTTTGGCCGAGTTTAACAAAGCGCGCCAGTCGTTTCTTTCTCTTGCTAACCGGCGCCAGTTGGACACGCCAAGTGAAGCTAAGTCCTTCTCCACCTGATCTTTCCAACGCAGAGGAGGCTTCCTCTTCCTCTGCTACCACCAGCTGGTACCTCATCGAATACTTTCAGAGCCGGAGCGTTTGTATCCATTCGGACAACATGACCCAGCCAGCGTAGCCACTGGATCTTTATTCGCTTGCCTATGTCTATGTCGTCGTAAAGCTCATACAGCTCATCGTTCCATCGCCTGCAATATTCGCCGCTGCCAACGTGCAAAGGTCCAAAAATCTTGCGCAAAATCTTTCTCTCAAACACTCCAAGCGTCGCTTCATCGTATGTTGTCATCGTCCAAGCTTCTACACCACTCGTTAGGACGGGCATGATGAGAGCCTTGTAAAGTGTTAGTTGTGTTCGTCGAGAGAGGTCTTTAGTGCTCAGTTGCCTACTTAGTCCAAAATAGTACTTGTTGGCAAGAGAGATTCTACGTTGGATTTCAAGGCTGACATTGTTATCGGTGTTAATGCTGGTTCCTAAATACACGAAGTCTTTTACAACCTCAAAATTATAACTGTTAACAGTGACGTGGGTGCCGATACGCGAGTGCGCCGACTGTTTGTTTGAAGACAGGAGGTATTTCGTTTTGTCCGCGTTCACCACCAGACCCATTCGCTTTGCCTCTTTATCCAGTTTGGAGAAGGCAGAACTAACAGCACAACCGCGCTGACAAGACCGATAATGTCAATATCATCGGAATAATGCAATTACTTCTGGCTTTAAAAATCAATGAAATTTTAAAATTTGCCTGCGTCATCCTTAAAATAACTTTAACCTACACTATGGTCCAGTTCTTTATATATTCTACCCATACTGTTTAGTGCTCCATTCCACATTTTTTGCCTGTTAGTAATGTTGATACAATTTAGAAATATTTCGCTTTTTTTTGTCCACTTTTTTCCAATCCCATTTCAAAATAGTCCGTCGGGCCTCGATACACTATTTTGCGCGATCTAAAAGCTTTTAAAAAGAGTGTTTCAGGTTAATGACCGGAATGTCGTTCCAAATGTCGGTACAAACCTTTTGGATGGCCTCTACGGACGCAAAACGTTTTCCGTTCATGGCCAAATGCAATTTTCGGAATAGGTAGAAGTCACAGGGAGCCATATCAGGCAAACACTGTGAGTGAATGATGGTTAAAATTCTAATAAAAAATCAGTCACAAAAGTGGATTGATGAGATGGTGCATTTCATACAATAAGCGCCAGCTTCCTCATTCTCGGTATTCAGGGCGAGGCTAATTTAATTTCCTTCTTTTCAAAAAAGTTATTCCATGTGAAGTTTAAACTTGATATTGCGGCGTTTTCCTTTTTTCTAGATGTTTCTGGAAAACCGTAGTTAAAGAATTTTATATTGTCACATTGGCAAAGTAGAACAGAAAAAATGAATCCGGCTTGTTTCATTCTGGGCTGCCAGCCATATAGACACGGCGAGAGGAAAAAAAAACAAATTAGCTGATTTACCAATACCACCTTTAATAGATTCGCCTTATTTTTAGCTGAAACCGAATCGAAACCAGACAGAAATTTCATGGCCGAACATAACCGAAGCCGAAATTCGATCGTTCTCCAATGCATCTATTTTGCTTAAATTTTAGGTGTTACCAGCAGCGTTAATGCTAACAAAGTTGTTAGACCTGTCAACTCATATTTTAAAGTTTTAAAATTCATAAATATGGAAGCACATACTTGTAAAACATGTATAGCCATAATCATAAAATCTAAGTATGTATATTATGTACTTATGTCCGAGTTTATACATACACATCCGCACACGTCTTTTGCACAGATTGTCATCAGGCGTTTACGTCAACGCACAACAAGACTTGGCTCAAACCAAACAGAAACACGTTTTAAAGGCCGCCCAGCAGCGATGGAGGCTTTTCCAATTAAAATAATAAAGACTGATAATACAAACAAGATGCTGTATTTAAGGTTAAAATAAGGTGTGTGAAAATATGATATTTTATGGTTATGGTACGGAATTTTAAATGGAACTCGGAAAAAATTATATCCTTTGAAAAAAACGCATGCAATTAATTCACATACATATGTACGTACATGAATTAAGGTTTATAAAAATCGGAGTGGTTTAACCCTTAATGACTTCGATGCCCACAGACTGCCTTTAGCTATGGAAAATTTACAAAATGTTATATATATATATCCAGTTCCAAGCCGACACCGAGCGACAGATATTTTTTATGAGGAGCTTTTTCATGGCAGAAATACACTCGGAGCTTTGCCATTACCTGCCGAGGGGCGAACGCTATTAGAAAAATGTTTTTCTTCATTTTGATGTTTCACCGAGATTCGAACCTACGTTCTCTCTGAATTCTGAATTCCGAATGGTAGTTACACACCGATCCATTCAGTTACGGCGGCAAAATGTTATACAGAATAATAATAAAAACGTTAAACGGGGAGTTTCAGTGCCAATGTTTCACCCATATACACGAATACATCCTTTACCATGGTTTAGTGGAGCTACACCTCCAATTTGTGGTGTGCGTCTTAATGCTGTTCTACAAATAGAGCGATCTACAATACAACTTTTTGTGATCTCAGAATGGCAATTGGTTTCTAAGGAACCGAGACGCGATTCTCCTTCTTCGTCTTCAGTTGGAGACACCAAGCGAAGGCAAGTCCTTGCTCTTCCTTTACTGCCACCGAATACTTTCAGAGCCGGAGCGTTTGTATCCAACGGTTCCAAGCTAAACGAACAAGTAGGCGGAGGCCTTCACTCTGGGGAAATGAATGCCAACATCTCATTCCGGCTACCGGATCAGTGTAGTGTATTTCAAGCTGAAATTCTGACTGTAAGGGAAGGCCTGTTAGCCCCAAATAAAAGTGTTCTCCCACAAGAGAGATAAATATATACTCAGATAGCCAATCGGCCCTGAAAACTTTACAATCGCGTAATATTAACTCGAAAACAATAAAAGAATGTATAGACGTTTTGGCAGAACTATCACAGTACTTTGTAATAAACCTGCTCTGGGTGTCGGGCCACAGAGTAGGCAACTGCAAAGCAGATGAACTAGCGAGATTGGGTACCACATTACCAATCCAACCAGACAAAGCGAACATAATAATACCTTTAGCTGCCAACAGACTATGGACTCAGTCCCTGACCTGTGCAACAAGTAGAATGACGTGGCCAGAATGGAACATGGGCCGCATTAACCGACTGTTGAAATTGAACAGGAAGAACATGAGAAATCTTCTTGGGGTCCTAACAAGGCATTGGCTGATTGGCAGGCATGCCAGTAGATTGGGAGCTCCCTATAACGACTATTGCAGCTGTAACGACATTGAAGAAGAAGAGACTATAGAACACTTTCTATGCGGGTGGATAATGCGGCTCTGGATAAAATAAGATTCCATATTTTAGGAAAAAGTTTCCTGAATAACTTGGCAGAAGTATCCAATATAAAAAAAACAAGCCTTGTTAGATATATTAAAGCCACAGGTTGGTTCAATGAGGACAATGTAGAGTGAGGAGAGGAGACAGCCCTGGTGGTATCACAATGGGCCTACACCAGGCCTAAGTGTATCAACTGATAACCACTACACCTACCTCACGAAACTCCTCATCGATAAAAAAATTGCTGACACAGCTTCGAGGTAGTCAAAAGCGGAGATGCATTCTAGCACATTCACTTTAACTCGCTTCGCCAAGTCCTGTATCAAACATTTGCCAAGCGCACTCATATGCTTTCTTATTTTCCGAAACAGCACCATATTTTGTTTATCCTTCATAATTATCTTGGATATGGTGGGTATGTACCCATTTAGCGGTTCTTAAAAAATTTACATCAAGCCATAGCTCTCCCAGCATACCCATCCCATTATCCAGCTTGAGATCAAATTTGGATATGTTAAGACCGAGTGAAACCGCGACTTCGACTGCTACATTGGAAGTGATGAATTGGTACCAACTCTTCTGCATTATAAGAGAGAACTAGCTTCACAGTGAGCTTCGAATCCGAACCCACTAAATAGTGGTCACGCGCAGCCTACACAGCTACTGGTTCATCAATGTATACATGCAACATTTTTCCATTTTTTGCTGTACTACTTGCTTCAAAATTAGTTGTATGAGGAAAGGCGGAATATATCAGATACCGATTACATAATCCCTCGTTGGTAAACCACTTTCCAAAAAATATACTTGTAATGGGTAACAGGGAAATGAAGGGAAGACTAATTAGAGATGATCTCCACATGAAAGCCTTCCGCCGCTCAACTGATCATCTTTTGACAACGCGTCTGAAGAAAATTAGACCCGCCAACGGCCATGAAAATATTTTTTTCAGAGATGAGAAAATTTTCACTGTTGAAGTAGTTCTTAATAAGCAAAACGACAAAATCTATGATATAACTTCTAAAGACGCAAAAAATACTGTTCCAAGGGTCCAGCGTGGGTCTGCGTAATTGGTTGGTGCGGAGTGTCTTGTAAAGGCGTCACATCTCTTCATTTCTGCGAAAAAGCGGTTAATACCGGGGCAAAAATCTACCAAAGGATGTCTTGGAAGGCGTAGTGAAGCAGTTGAGCTGTACTCTCTTCAATGAAGGGGATTGGATCTTCCAGCAAGATTTCGCTCCAGCCAATAAAGCAAAAATCTCCCAGTAGTGACTAAAAAACTATATTCCTGGGTTCAAAGCCGCAGAAGATTGGCCGTCTGAAAGTCGAGGTCTGAATCCATTGGACTACAGTTTGTAGTAAGAATTGGAGAACATGGCCTGTCGAGGACCTCATAGAAATTTGAACAGTCTCAAAAAATCTTTGGTTAGAGCAGCGACGTCAATATCCATGGAAATCGTGCGTGCTGCAATAGCTGAATGGCATAATCGTTTGAAGGCTTGTGTAAAAGCAAATGGAGATCATTTCGAATGAAAATTAAATTTTTTTGTTTAATATTTACATGATTAAATAAAACTAACTTCATTAAAAAATTATTATAATTTCAAATCTGTAAGGGAACTTATGGCAGGACTAAGTAGATCAATAAATAATTTTGCTATTCAGTTTAATTCAAAGTCGAACTTGAGTAGCAGTATTAATAGGTTTTGATTGTAAATAACAAATTTTTCTGTAAAAGAACACAAGTCGTATTAATCAAAAGACGATAGCAGGCTTCATGCGGTTTTATCAAAAATCCACAGATATGCATGTAAACTCTTCATAAAACATATTTTTAACGCATTCTTTACCGCCAACACATTTTTAGTTAACTCTAAAATCTGCTCCAAATTCGTTTGTCATTTGTATTAATCATATTTCAATTCTCCTCTTTCCCTCTACAGGCACCCGTTTGGGTTTCGCTCATCCGAAGGGCATGTACGACGTGGGTCTACCATCGAAAAAGTCCCTCTTTCGCCTGCAAGCCGAGCGCATACAAAAACTAGAGGAGTTGGCTTTTACCGCCACTGGACGTCGCGGTATCATTACATGGTACATCATGACTTCCGAGCATACAGTGCAACCAACATACGAGTACTTCATGGCCAACAACTTTTTTGGCTTGAAAAAAGAGAACATCATACTTTTCGAACAGGGTTCACTGCCCTGCTTCGATTTTGATGGTCGCATTATATTGGATGAAAAGCATCGTGTAGCACGCGCACCAGACGGCAACGGTGGACTGTATCGGGCGCTGAAGCAACAGGGCATTTTGGATGACATTAAAAAACGCGGCATATTATATTTGCATGCGCACAGCGTGGATAATATATTGATAAAGGTGGCCGATCCGGTTTTTATCGGTTATTGTGTGCAGGAGAATGCCGATTGTGCGGCCAAGGTGGTTGAGAAATCACACCCGAACGAGGCAGTTGGTGTGGTGGCTATTGTGGATGACAAGTACCAGGTGGTGGAGTATAGCGAAATTTCTGCGAAGACCGCAGAGATGCGCAATCCTGACGGCCGGTTAACCTTCAGTGCTGGCAATATTTGCAACCACTTTTTCACGGCTGCCTTTTTACACAAAATCGGTGAGACATACGAGAAGGAACTGAAATTGCATGTTGCCAAGAAGAAAATACCATTTGTGGATAATTCAGGCAAGCGCATAACTCCCGAAAAACCAAATGGTATAAAAATTGAAAAGTTCGTCTTTGACGTTTTTGAGTTTGCACAGAAATTTGTGGCGATGGAAGTGCCACGTTACGCTGAATTTAGTGCGCTCAAGAATGCCGACAGCGCCGGCAAGGATTGCCCATCGACGGCGCGCGCAGATTTAGCACGTTTGCATAGACGGTACATTGAAGCTGCGGGTGGCATTGTCCACGGCGACGAATGCGAGATTTCACCTTTCGTCAGTTATGGCGGTGAAAACTTGGCACCGCTGGTGGCTGGCAAATCGTTCACCAGTCCTGTATACTTGCGTAGCAATCGCGATCCCTACCATGGACACCTATGACTTGCTGCGGCAAAACGTTGAATATCACTTGTTGACTGATGACAACTGCGTAGAGTTGTAGTTGCAGTAGATGTTAAATTTGACAGATTTTGTTATGGTTTCTAAGATATATAAAAAAAATTATAAAAGCAATAAAATTATGAATTATGTGGAACCACTACTACTGATTTGTGATATGCGCACCCAAGCGTCTATTCACAATTTAAACTAATTTTGAATAGTGAAAAATTGTTAAAAATTTATTATTTGAATATCCTACTTAATGCTACATTTTATTTTCTACTTATTAATGCACTTGGATT